>NW_019211454.1:24710550-25070158 GCF_002443255.2 Varroa destructor
TATATAGATCGTATCTGATTGGTGTGAAAATTCCATACAGTTAATGGACTGGTATACATTTGTCGAGCAGCAGAGCCTGTTATGGTAGAAGATAGCAATACAGTTAGTTAATCGTTTGTATATGTAAAAAGATAGATATGTACGAGCGGGTCCAGCAGATGTTATTCTATTGGTATGACAACGAGTTTTGTGTCACTTTTAACACAGAGAATGGATTTTTCCTTTACACGCTAAATGAGCAAATTCAATTAAAATGATCGCGGTTGTAAAAATGGTAAGCACGGTCATACGAAGCGAAATGGTCCACATCTTTCAATGCACCACTTATCGATTAATACTGCAATAATAATAGTAATTTGCTTAACTAAACCCGCCTCATTCCAGCATTAACCCACTATCTTTCGAAGTCAGACCCATATGATTCGCCACAAGGTAAAATGGATTACTTTACGTGAAATTACACAACCGGACGCTATGTTGGGAAAGCCAGTTGTTTGCCCAGCTATAAAATTGCATACCTTCCCTTTACATATACAGGGTATACGTCCAAGACGACAGAATTGTTTCTAGTTAGTTAACTAGAAGTAGCTCTGTTTATCGTAGGCCGTTCTCTTGTGGCAATCTACCGAGAATGCCAGTCTATACAGGGTATCTATACCCTTCACCAACAAACGCACACGTCTACAATTGAATCCGTTGCTGCCTGTAATCGGTCTCCGTTGCTAGGAGTTCCTCATTGCACTCGGAGGCTGAGGCTTTATCAGTAGCTGATTTTCCATCAAGTGTGCTTGCAGTACAGGCCGCATTGCCCTATGCAGACTAGCCGCATAAGAGAGCCTGTTGTAATTGGATTGCATAGGTTTTGCATGTGAGGAAGGACCTATTTGCGCTACAAAGGATTATGTGTTGGAAAAAAAAGCGCATATCTATCTATTGGATTGTCCGTCAGCATTCTAAGCGTCTAATGGTAACACGCTATAATAAACAGGACACTTTGGCAAAAAAAAAATAGGCCCTCAAACCGTTCCCTGTTAGCCTTATTATCCTGAATCATCTCGGTGGAACGGTCACTGCAAGTGTTGATCGTTTAATAAAGTTAACTTTTATTCTTCAACTTGAAAAAATTCTCAACTAGAAACGTCCAATAATTCGGATATTTATTTTAACAAGTGGTCAGATTTGCTTTTGCATTCGTAGATGACGAATTCTACAAAGGTGTACGCGGTTTAGACGTCGTTTATTTTCTCGAAAGTGAGATTACCTAGAATATAAAAATAGAGGTTTTGGTTCTTATATTGTCATTGAAAAAACTTTATGTAAACGAATCTGTGTTTTTTTTCCGTTGATCGGACACGGAACATACACGATCGTTGCGTAACAGATGTCCGGGCGTCTTCACGCTTTTACCCATATAGCCATCGGCTAAAAAAGATGTTACCAATTCCCTTTCCGATAGTTTTGCAAATTTATCATTGCGCTGCTTGGTACACACGCACGAAGTTTTCCTTCATTCTAGATGAGGCCCCAAGGATACATCTTAAGGTCCTATCCCTACTTGTTTTCAATAAAAACGCGCCTGTTTTTCGTAGCATTGTTATGACTCCCCCATTGTGAGCGGTTAACTCGTACGCTGATTCGTCTACACAGGTCACGATCTTCCGCTGTTTTCATACCACAGCTTTCTGAGTGCATGTGTGTGTATACGACATTTCAGTGCACTGAACACTAATGAATGCCCTTCACTCGGTAACCAATGGCTCGTTTACACCAGTAGGGGGCCATCGATTCACCTGATCATTGTATGTTTCATAAAAAATATTCCAGACAAAACGTCTGAATTGTGCACGCTAGGATTTGGCAAAAAAGCACGCGTCGGCTACTGAATAGCGGCCAGTTTTCGGATACGGAACGAGAACGGTTGGATCGAGAATTTTTTCCTATTGATCGTTCGTCAATGATGAGAGAACAGTGTCAACTTAAGCCAGTCATATACTGCAGTGTCTGTATGATCTAGGATTAGTGCATTTCCGTTTTGTAATCGTATATACATTGGTGTAGACCGTTGCACCCCATATATTGCAACCCGTTTGGTAGTCAGTGGACCGTGTTAGTGCTTTGAATTGATTTTCGATAACTATCAGAGCAGTACGATGATGAGGTCGAAGTCAACGAGGTCTAACATTTGATAATATCACTGAGCGTCATTTAATACATAACATATGTTTCCCCTAACAAGTAGAGATACGAGACAAATTCAGGCCCAAATAAAGACCTTGCGCTTTTTGAGCAGCAATGCAAGCATTTCAAAGGCCGCTTGGCTCTATTGCCGCGAAGAGCAAACATAGATGGAACAGGCCACTTGAATAAGTATTATGTTTTAGTCAACAAAGCGTACTATATATTAACGGAATTGTCTGTTAATCAACAATTTCACTATTGCTATGTATTTCCTTACTGAGTGTACATTAATATCTCCTCTACTCGTTTAGGTTACGATTTTTGTAACGTAGGTTACGATTTACGAAATTTTCGTATTGTTAATTTTTTTCTATATGCCAAACGGGAAATCAATCAAACCTTGTTTGGCAAATATTTTGTTAAGGCTTATTTTTTTTTTCGTTTATATCTCGCACAAAATAACCACGTGTGTTTACATGTTTGCCCATTGATTAAAACTAACTCTACAATTAAAGCTTCGATGGAGATATTTTTGTTGTTTAGCGCCAACTTTTTAAACGCTTATTTAAGTTCCTACGGCTGCGCCAATGTTCTTCAATCATATCACGCGTTTCATCCCTTATTAGGTTAGGTCTGCGGCCCATATTACCGTTTTAGCTGATATGCCTCAACTGATAAGGAATAGCAAAGCAAGACGTTAACGGTCCATTGTCTTGACGTGTTTCGTAACGTGAACAGTTTGGCCACAGTTGCTAGTGCTTGCAATAGTTGATCTTTGAATCAGTTGGAAGCCGGCCAGCTATTTGCTTTAAGTTATCAATACTGTGCTTGCTTCATTCCTGTTTAGAGTATTACCTCGTAGCCTAGCTTTTACCATGATTATAAACATTCTACATTTAAAAATGTTCGTGTCTACCCTCTCTGAACGAACGAAACGAGTTACCTTTTCAGGTCGGCATTATGGGCAGAAAATATGACAGGTCTTGCTGGGCTTATCTAGTCCAGCTGAATCCAACCATACACGCATCTCTTTCGGAAACTGATCGGCACACAGTTTTTGATTGTTATATAACGATTCTATCAATTTGGACATTTGGCTACACTTACATTTGGACATGGCTAGGTGTCTCTCGTTTCTTTGAAAAGGATACCCATTAGCCACGAAGACTACTCACATATTTCTTCATCAGCCCTCTCTAGTTGACGCGCGCTAATATTCTTGTCTTTCTCCCGTTTCGTCATTATTCGTATCATTTTATTATATTTGGAAATAGTTCGAGACGTGGATTGAACGCTTCTATAACTCAGAGTGCCACAAACTGATGAAATTTCGACTCTATAGAGATTTCTATTCTACTTTTCCTAGATCTCGCCTACACTATTGGACAGGTCTCACTATACACGATAAGAACAGGAAGATCAACATTCCTTCCAACATTGATTGAAGCTAATATGCTAACACGTAGAGCTGTGGCACCTTCGTCGATAGTCATTGCTCAGCAATGCTTGTCCAATCCGTGAGTCCACACTTCAATGCAGCTTCCAAGGCACTTTTCTTTTTTGCTTTCTCTTCATCGCTAGCCAGCGCCAGAAGCATCCACGCAATGGGCGCAACACCTCACGTTGTCGATATCAGTTCAGCTGAACTGAATACGTAGTGTCAGTAGCAAATATTCCTCAATGTTTCGAATTTTACGTGGGGTATCGCCGTTGAGCAATGCATCGGGCAGACAGTTGGCTTCCAGCATGAAACGAAGCTTATCTATGCCCAGTTTTGCAAGAACCCCTACATCAATCATACGTGTGGTACCGCTACGCTCGTAATAATCGGCACGTAAATGGATGCATCTATAAGGCGACTTTTCACCGTCACAACCGCGTATGTCGGCTTCTAAGCGCTTCAATCAAATGTATATCACTATTTCATGGCATAGCGATGGCGGGTTGATGAAAATAGTTGGCCCGGCATGAGCCCTTGTTTTTTTAGAGATGTGTGATTTTCTGCTGGTTTCCTAGGCAGCCGTATCTGACATGAAGCTCGCCTGGTCAGTCTCTTAAATTGTGGCCGCTCTCGTGGAGCTCTGGAGTGCGCGCAGTCGACCGTCGGAGGCCGCGCGGCTATCAAAAGAGCAAATAGAACTTTGTTCTTCGTTCACTCCAAATTCGAATTGCTGACCTTAGAATTCATTAATTAAAAGCCTGAACTCTGCCGGTTTCATCATCAATTTTGAAGACGGCGCCAGCACTGCCATCGCACATCCCGAAATAGGCTTTTAGAATAGACTGGCCGAACAGTTGAGAGGTGATTTCAGAAGCGTGAAAAAAATTAATGGCTCGAGCAAATGCCAAGTGTTAGATAGTGATATGATATACAATATGCAGATAGTTCGTTCCGATATGCAATACAACCGTCCGTCTTTTGTACTAGGAGGCATATTTCAGCTCAATTTGGCTGTTTCATCCAACCCGTACCCTAACGGGACGGAGACGATAGAGTTTTTGAGGGAACAGCCTAAGATCTAGATTTAGATGGCGCTTACTACTAGCTGGGTAGTCTGGAGGTTTAAAGCTCGAAATAATTGCCGAAAATTAAAAGAAGGATTAAATTAATTAAAAAAGGAAAAGCTTGAGTATTTTTCAAGCTTGTGCCCTGAAAACTACCCGGCGAAATTGTAAAAGTAAACTAAAAACTCTGTAAAATTCTTTTATCCTTTATTTCTTTTGGTTGAACTTCTTGCTTCTAAACTTTTTGCTACTACTCGAAATTTATTCCTTGTTTTAGCTCAGTGTGCTTTTCGAAATACACCCGACAAGTATTTTTGGTCAAACCATCAAAAATATTCGCCGCATAAGTTCTACGAAAAGGGGAACTTACCTCGACGTTTTCTCTACAGTCTTCATTGTCTATAATATCGTAAGCGGTCTTTAAGTCCTCCTCTGCAGCCCTTTGCTATACAACTTCCCCTCAATTTCGCTTTCGTTGATTTGGCCTCAGACAACGCCCCAATCGCTGACAGGAGGTTTTGATTGGCAAATGTACCAGTCGCGTATCCAGTGCGCACGCTTCGTTGCAAAAAAAAAACTGCTGACAGACCAGTGGTAGCGGCACTAGGAAACAGTTACGACGACTGTGACGTTTCTATACAATTTTTTTCACTCGTGCTAGGTGGTTCTTTGCTGCTTTTAGTCCCGTATTTACTTTCTTAATCTAGAGCTAAATACAGTAAATGTTACCGATAACAACTATGAGAATGGTATTACTACGAGATAGCTAAAAACATACAATTTGAGGACCATCTGATCTTTGTCATGTTATGACGAGTACGAAACGTAAAACAGAAAAAAAAAAACATATGATTTTATGGGACAGACGCAGCAAAAAAGAAATTTAGGAGAAGTAGATATCTTTAGCTGGCCTTATATGTGCGGCGTAGAGTTTGTCCAATTGAGCTCAATTTTTCCAGATGTCGGGAAGTTTTAGATGGTAATCGCTGATATCTGCGAAAAGGCGATCAATTGTAAAAAATCAATTATTCAAACAACCAAGTTTGCTTTAGGTTCCTCTCTTTTGTAAATTTTAAAATTTAAGCTGCAGGCAAGAGAGTTGCGATAAGTCTATGAACAAAATGTACCTAGGTATAAGGTCCGTGAATCATAACCATATCAAATTGAACTGTATGAAAATACTTCAAGGGAATAATGTATACTTCGGACAGATCTTTTAGGGATAAGTGATATAATCATGCATCAGCTCTCTTTAAAGTGCCGCTAATTCCTCTTACAGCTGTTGTGATGAAATACGTTTTTCTTAAATAGAGAGAACTAAGCGGGTCCATCTGTACCTCAAGGCAAACACCCAACTCTCCGAGCCTCGATGTCTCAACCCAACTATTGCTACTTGCGGAAAGTACGTTGGTCAATTTCTAAAAAAATAATAAATTATAAATAAGTGGACCGGCTTTACATACGACTCAGCCTAAGCTGCAAATTATATACAGCCGAAAATAAAATCCATCGATAGAGCTCTCTAACCAAGCGTTTAGTGTTGGCTTTTACTCCGAAAAAAAGTTACGTTTTTTTAATACGGTTAGAACTACACTATCGAAAGCGAGTTATCTACGCTGAACGAAATCCTATGCTATGGCCAGGACTGTGCAAAGTAAGACTAACTGAAAATATTGTTCTGAAGCTGACAGAATTTAGAAACAATTTAGGAACACTGAAGACTATTTTGTCTTCTTCTTCTTATTACTATTATTATTTTGATAGGGTTTTTTCTTTTTTCTAAAAGTGGTGGACAATGGACGAGATGTTGGGTCTCACTTAATATCTAGTTTCACATTCACTGTTTTGGTCGCTGCTGCATCTACTTTATGGACAACGAAATTCCGCACCTATTTATTTAACCAATATTGAACCTTATTTCCTGAAACCCAGAACACGTAAACGGTAACATATTCACTCAGTAAAATTCGTATCTATACCATAGAGAGACTCACAGAACAGATATAATATATTTCACTGTAGTAAATTCAAGGTCGAAGCTTTAGCTATCAACGTACAGGCCCGAAGCATTATATGATAGAGTCTGTTTTTCAAGGATTTAAAAGAATATAAAAAAAAAAATGCGCTTCTCTCTGGCTCGTGTTGAGAGACGACGAAGGTAATTGCGACTGCTTTTGTAAACCGACTTCGGGTTTTTTTTTTCTTAATCTATCTCCAGGTGTAGGTCGTTAGTGTAGTAATCGTGCATTTGATGATGAATTCGGAGCTTTTCTTTAAGGGGTTCTAAAAGAACGGAATCAGTCCTTCACATATATTTCTAGCTGTATAAATATGTGCTATTCGTTAGACGTCCCGTTTTCTGTTTTTCCTAATAATGGTAATAACTATAACGTGAACAGCAATGTTGAAAGCGAAATTCGCTGCTACAAGAACAATGATTCAGTCGTTTCGTATAGCCATTTTGTTCTGTGTCAGACGCGATGCGTACAACGTTTGCCCACCAGTGAAATACACCTTAGGTTGGTGTACTTTTGCTATTTTATTTCCACACAAGCTAATTCTAACGGTGTTGGCAAAAATAGGCCACGAGACGGTTGACCTGTGGACACAAAAAGCATGGCGTGACATTATTTGTTCTAGTATGCGTTTTCAGAGATAAGCGTGTTGTCCTCATTTTAATGCTGCCTTTACTAAATCATACATATACGTACTCGAAGATTATAAGTCATGTTTGAATCGATAGAGATAATAATTTCTTATCCTTAATTATGAATGTAAAGGACAAATATAAAAACTTAACGTAATATTTCAGCCCCAAAGATTTGAACACGGACTTCGACTGGCATTTGCAATCAGGAACAATACGCGTATAGATGAATAGACGTCATTGCTGGCGTATGTACAAAAAATATTACGCTAACGTGTTTAGAAGTTAATAATATTTAAACTACTTTCAACTTTACTCGATAGCGTTTTGTTGTTGTTGTACGATGAAAGTGGTGCAGTAGAGAGCAAATTTCCGCATAAGACCACAGATACTCCGAGCGTGCATTGAGGTTGAGAACGATAGAGTGTCAAGTTCTTCGGCGTATGCGGGCGCTCACCATACGGATGCGCAAAGAGATTGCATTGAACTAACTCGTAACTTGTCTGCAAAAGCGACTGGGAAAGACGAGAGAAGTTAATTAATTTCCTACAAGACTGTTTCGATTTGCATTTTGTAATTAAAATATCTCATTTCACTCAACTGCTAACGTGTTTTTTGCCGGCGGAAAAAGCATTGTCGAGCATAAGATTACACGTCTCTCTTCTTCGGTGGTCGATACTATTACTTCTTTGCCACCTCTGTGTTTGTGTCCGCAGATATATATTGAGGCCGTGTTAAGTGCTATGAAAGCAAGGCAGCATTCTATGTTCCAGGCGTGTGTAAACATACCGCACGGTCTCCTTATCTGCATTTTATGGTCGCAACAACTGAATCAGTTCTATCGTGACACGCGCTTCCTCGCGATTTATACGTATTACTACGTGAATGCTATTTAAAACAACACGTATTAAGGCTGACTAAACTTTCACTATGTCCTGACAAAAAAAAAAAAACACTCAATTTTTATAAGATTTGGTAATATTAGAAAATCATCCATTCTGCTATATGAGACAATGCACGCATACGTTCCGTGGGAGTTCATCGTTAATCGAGATGAAAAAGTACAGCGTCAGAATAATGCAGTAATATCACTGAATAAAAAACGCTACACTTTAATGTAATGCCCTATTTTTTATTGAATTTTCTTCTTGAACGCGAAACAAAAAATTTTTAGAAGAGTACAACAAAAAACACCAAGATACTACCTTGGTACTTTTTGTTGTATTATATTATATATATATATATATATAATATAGTATATATATATATATATTAAATATGCATAGAAGATTCTTCTGCCGCCGAATCAAAGTTGACGAAAAACTAAACTTTAAGTATGAAAGAATCCTAGGATGCGATTAGAAATCATGGTCTCACGACTTGACTTGGAGGGAATAGGAGTACTCGTGATACTGGAAGGGAATAGTACTGTCTAAGTTTCACTTTGTTTTTCTTCCACCCTATTCGAGTCCACCATGATACTGATAGGGTATTATCATAAGTTAGAGATAATGATTTACCTTTCTATTATGTAACTCAGCCTTCTATTAAGGTGGATAAAGGGCATAAGATGTCTCGATTCTCCGTAGATAACCCCCAACTTTCCCTCGTCTACAACTTGAAAAGAGGTTCCTGGTATTCGAAGTATGGACACAACGTTAGATTACAAGTTAGGACTCGCTTGAATTCAACAATAAGGTTCCCGGTATCATTATACAGCAAAAAGAGAGGGCCAAGTTATAAAAGATGAGAACAATCATTAATTACAAAGAATAATTTAAACACCTCTATCTAAATGACAATACTAGAGCCACGGCTCTATCTACATTTAATGCGATATCGTTCTACAATTCGACAATTGTTTCATTTCGTCGATCAGTTTAGCGGCACGTTAAACGTACATTGTTTACTTTCTAAGTTATTAAAATGCTGTTATTGTTTAATAAATCTAGTTTATTAATTCTGTTAGTTGAAATTGTGCTTTCGCGAACCAGCATCTCCTTCATACTTTACTTTGATACCTTTCCCAATACCCTATAATAACGTCACACACTCCTCGAAGTAATAATGGCTCCGTGTTTATATACATATATTTAATAATCAACCCATTTATTCAGGTCGAAAGCAGCAAATGCAAATGATTGACCTACATTCCAAATACCACGTACAATCATCCCCCTCGAAAATTTGCAGTCATATTATGTTTGGAGGCTGGTCGCTTCACGTCTGAATTCATTTTTTAGTTAAAAGGTCAATTTTAGTCGTACGCTTGGGTTCGTTGTGACAGCACCGCATTCATGCCTATCCTAGGGAGTCCTGACAGATTGACCAACTTGCTTGCCGAATTGCGACCTCAAAGCCATGATCGTCAGCGGCGTCTAGTGGACTTGTGTATAGACAGTGAACGCATAGCGGAGCCATGGACTACACAGACTCAGTTGATGGTATCTGAGTCGCAGCCATGTCTTTACCTTTCGCCGTGTGCTTTTGTCAGGCGTCGCCGCTTTGGTTATCTCATATCTTGGGTGTGGTGGCCGTTGACCCTCGCTGCTTTCTGGATCACTTAGATCTTCATTGGCCACCAGCAAATCCTGCCTGGGGCAACTCTCTGAGTGGCTATTTAACGTTTATGGATCGCCGTCCGAGCAGAAGTCCGACTCTGTCCAACGTAGAGGGCTGATATCGCTGGTCGTCGCCGTCCAAACTGGCATATAACCGCCAACTAGAGAGACGTCGTGAGAGACGACGACAAGCAAAGAGGCAGCCGTTGACGACTACATTGAATTGCTGCGAATAATACCCAATACACTCTACCGCGTTTTCGTCAGAGAAAAAAGGATAAATCTTGGGCCACATGTACAGCCCATTGATAAGCTCAGCGCAGAAGTACGAGCACACGGAAAGTAGGATAGAAATATCAATGCTATTTAGATTCTCGTGAACCTAAAAAGATACATCTCTGTCAGGAAGTGTTCTATTGTTGAATTATGACCAATAATAAAGACAAGTGTTGACTAGACCGAACGTGAGGGCACGTAACGGTCTTCGAGTACGAACATAGACTGAACACTTTTCTGTTAAGAGCCAGCTGTCTGAAGTAACGTAGAAAACCAACATATGACGTAATGTTGAACCTCTTTCAATAAGATCCGCTACCCTTTAGAGTCAACGTGCTAAAATGAACCGTCTAAACGGGAAATTTCTGTCGAATAGAAACTGAAATTTAGCCTACACAATTAAACCTATCATCTTTTTACAAGTTGCAAGCATATATTCAGGCATATTTAACCCGAAAGACTTAGGGGTCTTTCCTATTGTTTCGTAAAGAAGAAGAAGTTCAAATAGAAGGTTTTCGTCGTGGAAGCTAGCTATTCGAAGCAGCAACGTAAATCGAGATCTATGTACCATAAGCGTGAACATAAAAAGATATTCGGCTGTTCCTACTCAGTCTTCAGAGCACTGAGACGGAGCGAAGTGTTAACAGTAATGTTCCGGAGGCCTTTCTGCTCTACTTGAAGGCAGAGATGTGTGTCGTGCATTGAAACAACTGTCAGTTTCTGTGTTGCAGTCATCGTAGGTTTTCTTTTAGACTACGAATGTCTTTTAGTATTAACATCTATCCAAGGGAATGCATTATACAACACGAGCAGCGAGTACGCTCGTCGCTGCTACACGCGACGAAGTATTTGCAAACGTTGCCGATAGTTTCTGTTGGCAATCTAACGGAAACGAAACTGCGTCCATCACTAGTGGATCATGAGGTAGCCCTTAAGTGTAGTTGGCACCTTTCAACATCAAAAAAAAAAGTTCGTCGAAGGTTGCGGAAGATAGTAGAATAACTGAAAATTAAAATACGCAAATTTGAATTATATGTGTCATACACAAATGCATAGGAAGTGTCTTGTCCACAAGATCTATTGTCGCAGGAATAGCAGAGCCGAGCTTAACACAGATAAGGGATGTGAATCTAATTCAGGTTAAAACGTGCCGTTTAGTTTCTGGAAGGTTTCTAGGAAAGGGGTAAGTCCTTCGGACGAAGGTTATTCTGCACGAAGGATATGCATCAATTGCGCTCTCGACTACATGCGAGATGTAGGTAAAGGGCATTCAAACGAATCTGCCTTGCATGCATGGTGATACGGACAGGTATTAAAAGAGTGTTCGTTATCAATTCGGCGGCTTGTGTCTTTAACCACCTACATAGAAAATTAGCAAGCTAGGTAGATACCGTTCTAAGTTTTGAAAAATATGAATACTGACTTCTCTGATCAGGACGAAGGTCGGTCGGATAGCGTCGCAGTCGTGTCTCATAGTCTAATTTAGCTTGTTTAACTTTAGCTTTAGCCTTCGTTCTTTAGCTTTGCTAATTACTAACCACACAATTTGTACGGAGGTTTGCTACACTTAAGATTTTACTACAGTTCAAATCAGAGCTACGACACGATTGATATCCCGTACTGGTCGACTACGATGCTTTGAGAAATCCGTTCGCCTTTGCTATGGTGCGTTGTACTATAGTATTATTGAGTCATAAACACTGAGAGCCACAGGAGTGCGAGGAGAGAAGAAGAGATGAACATAAATTTTTCCTCTCCTCAGGTTTATGATAATGACTTGTATGGTGGCAGATAACGGACGATGGCTTCACTTGAAGCCAGTACTGTGAGGTGGGGTGAGCTTTCGGTTATTAGCAAAAGGCGTGCATACAAGGCTGAAGAGAAAAGCTCTAGAACGAGAAGAGCTGGCCCATTGAAGCCCGAGGGGCTGCAGAACTGTTTATCGCGGTACGAAGCTCTGAGATTTGAAGCAGATTAGAACAATGATAAGGGTTCATGACGGATATAAGAGGCAAATGCTCCAATGAATGGGCAGCTATATTAATATTCCGAGGAACAGCGTCTCGTAGAAGGAACTTCATTAGTGCGACAGTCAAGAAGAGAGAGAGAGAGAGAGAGAGAGAGAGAGAGAAATTACGAAATTAGTATAAAGGTGTGTTAAGGAAGGGCTTTCTACATACCCCCCCCCCCCCCAACACGTAACTAAACAGCCTGGTTGGCAAACCTGGCCGACATCAAATGTTGTAGTGATTAATAGCTCTGTAGACGGTAATGTCTGGCTTTAATGCACACCATGACCGTATGTATATCTTCAGCACCTTCTATATGTACATATATAAAACCAGGCTGGTTGAGTCTTAGGGCCGCCCACAGCCTCTTGTGCTGTGCTTACATACTTAATAATATTATTTTATTTGCCTTGCTACAATTAAGCCGCAGGATTCTCTGGCTTACTGGCTAAGTAAGTTTAACTTTGTCTAGACTTTTGCATGACCTGCTCAGGGGCTTATACAGCGAAATTCTGATGTTTCTAAAATTGACCAGAGGGTGACAGTACTTCAGGCTTCCGACGTCTTACACAAGCCCGCGGCAACGGACCTACATAACTAGACTTCCTATCGATCTGAAGTATATCTTGTTGTAGTTGTAGTATACGTGGTAATTACGATCGTCTGCTTTGCACGGCATTATCGATGCTTATCTTCTCCCACCGGATTCGAAAATCCCTTATTAAAGGAATAAAAACAAACAGGCTTTCGTGGCTTTCTCCAATAAACATGCACAAGTTGCAAACCGCATTCCGATTCACGTGGTTTAGCCCATGTCAGTTTTACGTAAGGTTTTATCTATACCCTTTGATGATAGGTTAGGAATTCCAAGACCTTGGCTAATTTTGGCAAGACCGGTCCTGGTTCATTTGAACCAATTCAATATATGGAACCTTTGTCTAAAGTGAACCCTTTGATCTCCTACTTTTGCTATAATATGTTTATTAGCGCCGTCCACTGTGGACAGGATCGCTGATGTGCCATGATCGACACACTACAGATAACACTTTTTAATGGCTGCCAAATGAACTGGCGGTCCCCCAGTATCGGCTTCGGGCCTTTACAGTGCCAATACAAATGGCATTTGCCTCCTGGTACTGTGGCAAAGTTGACGAATTTAGATTTTTCGGTTTTTCTGAAGAGGAGAAGCCAAAAAAGCACTGAATTCGAACTTGACCTTCAGCTAACTTAGCAAGGTTTGTTTGTCACGTAAATCCTTGGGCATTTTCCCGTAGCGCCAGAAGAACAACTCAGGCTTCCTCTAAAAAGAGACGTCTGTGCAGTTCCTCCGTAAAGCACAGGACGTCCCTCACGGATACTCTTGCTCTCGAGGCGTCAGTTGATCGACCAACTACTCGCGAATTCTTTGGCCCACCTCTTTGGCCGGGCCTTGTCAAACGCCATTGTGGCAACGTCCTCCAGTTGCTTAGATGACCTAGTTACTAGTAGGATCGTTATGGCATTCACATCGCCAGTTATATTCCACCACAACGGTACTAAAGTATAGCGGAACAATTTAGTTGTATCCTTGGCTGGCAACAGCGAATGTTTTGTACTCATATAACCCCTAGTATTTATTATATTCGCTTCACTACGATATATCTACCATTGCAGCAACGTCCTTCTACACAATGATAAAATAATTGATCTAACGAATTCAGCAAAAACTGGCCTTTTTTTTTTTAATACCGCTCAGCTGTGTGAACACTATTCGAACAAACATTAGAGAATCATGGCTGAAAAATATACCTGCTGTTTACAGACATTTTCTAATGCTCAATACATTACTAAATAAACAGGTTTAATAAAATACTAGATAAAGAGATTTAAGTTATACTTATTGTTTTCTAGAAGTGGTGTGTTCAATTCATGCGCGATACTGGGAAGTTATCCTATGTATGTAAGTAAACCGCCTTCACGGCTAAAGCTTTGGACTTCCGAGGGCCTACCATACACCAGATTGCAGTTGGCATTATTGACCTTTGCGATTTCATATATTTTCCTTGTGTTCACATTTTGATTGAAGCGTCATGTAAACATCTTGTCGTCAGCCAAACGGAAGCTTCCGGCAGTGAATAAAAACGAAGACTAGACAATTTTATATTATACTTCCTTCTGTCTATAGAGGCGTGTGAAAGCGAAGTAATCGAAGCGACATTATTATCCCAACAATAAGCTCATACACAAGATGCTTCCTTATAGCCATCATTCTAAAAGTTTTTACTATAAAACATTTTTTTTTTTTTACTACACAACTTTTTACTATAGCTTAAGCACACGCATGCCCCTAAATATACCGCTTTAACTCACGGATTTGTATCGCATAAATGCGTCTGGTTCCAGGCCCAGCTTTAGTCTAGCCGAATTATATTCGCTTTTAGTGTAGCAGTATGATGATGATAGACTACTTTGCATCAATTCAATATGGCCCCTTTTACTACCCAAGCTTGTCGTAAGCGATGTATTGACTCGATACGTATAGGCTCACAATTGAATGTTTGGACAAAAACGCGAGGGTTTCAAATTGAAGTAGAGGTGGGTTAGAGGTAGAATTGACCCTTCAGTAACTGTCATTTTACCTTGGTCGAGTATCAAGCGGAAACGTAATTCGGTGGGTACGATGGATATTATTTGTAATTTGCTTTTCACATCAACAACCCGCCAGATAGCTGATACCTCTTTCTAGCAGAGCCTGGAAGCGTAGAATATTACGTCGTGCTGAAAGCTATCACTACCCCGGATGTCTAACTAGCTTTTGACCAACGATGGACCCAGCAAAAAGGCGAGCTACACTAGAAAGAGCCCTTCTCCAGTCCGTTTCTCCTAGCATCCAATTAACTGTGCTCCCGGAGAGCAATCCAATAGAAGGCATCGTCGTACGGGCGAAGCAATGCTAAAGAAGGATAAATACTACATGATGATGGTCGTTGCATGCAGAGCAGAAGCGAGTATTCCATTCTGCTTAGAAAATCTCATAAGTGAACACTGTAAAGATACAAAATGACAGACTAGGAAAGAGAATACCGGAAGATACGTGAAGACTGCGGAGAGAGCCTGCACGCTGCGACTGGCGTTGTCGACGTCTCGCAGTTCGTACGCCGTTTCGAAAAACTACGTTACTGCAGATGTTTGTCTTGATAGTCCTAGTAGTAATAAAGATTGTTAGGTCCCCAGGCGCGTTTTTTACCTGTCTTGTGCCACTCACATAGAAGTGGGTGCAAAAACCGATTTTGCGGGTCCAACCCAGCACTAAATGCTTGCTTATGCTATTGGCACTGGTAGTGCAATGAGAATATTGGACCCAGCTGACCAAATGGGATGGGATGTGATAGAGCTTATTACTGAGCAATGAGTTATGCCATGTTTATAGATATCCAACAGCTTATGGTAAGTGCTCGATGCACAACTAATTGGCATTAGTATTGTGTGCCTCTTGAGAACATTATGTTCTATCATGTGCATAATCATCCAGAGGCGAATGATCGCTCGATTCTCACTGACGTTCCCAGTACCGTGAAATTGTTTGTCTACTATAACAGATATTCATATCCTGTTTCCTCTAAAACAGTATTAATTTTTTCATTTTCAGGAAAGAAAGTGGCACACGAGAATTCAGCAATAAAACGCTTATTTTTTTTTATAGCATGTACTTACTTCAATGAACGAAGCCTAGAGACGCATTCAAAAACATAGCATAACAGCAATTAGAGTGCCGTATCAAATCATTTACTGAGCAAACAGAACACTTAACAGTGTTGTTTTTGACAATTATTTAATGTAAACTTCAATCTGTAATAATATATTAGTCATATTTTTTTTTACTCTTTTGACCACTGTTTTGAAGCACATACATCCGAAACCTAAATTATAACTGATATTGGTGAATTAGGCAGTGTTACGCATCTAGATTGATTTTAAGATGATGTCTTTCTCTGAGTGAATCGACGCAAGGCTGTGCAGATACCATAAGCCTACAGTGTCTAAACGATTTTCTATCTCATTCTCAAGAACATGCTAAACCTCCCAGGGGCTGTGGGTCTAAAAAGCTGTGAGTGATATTGGAGTTTTTCTTGTGAAATATCCATAAATATTTTCCTCTGGAAACCTCATCAAGATCTGACTATGTTGACGCTATAGGCGAAAAATCCTTTATCTAAGGAATCTACGCGACTCACGGTACCAAACCGTTTAGTGGGATAGAGCCCAATATCAGCAGAGCGCTAAAGGCCGTTTAATAGCACTTTTTGCCCTCCCACTGTCTTCGACACTTTGATCCAGCTTCGCCTCGCTATCCCGCACTGATTTCAGATTTCCTCACGTTTCGTTAGCACCCAATTGAATTACGACGTTTAAAATATCTGGGAAGCCTAAGTCCGTATTTTGTCTCAAAATCCGCCGCCGCTATTATGCACTGTAGCGGCCATTTTGTTAGGCCTCATAATTGTGGCATATCGTTTTAAGCAGATGATGCCTGTTCCTTTCTGACACCGGAAGCTCGCCAAACTCTATTGAGTAATATTGTAAATGACAGGCATAATGTCATTTCAATGTAATCTATCGTTCTTCCTCACGTATGAGCACGTTACTACATCTACAAGCACTGTATGTGTGTCCGCAATATAGGTGTTGATTTAGGGACGAATCAGGCCAGTGTTGACAGCTAGGTAAAGCTCGATTCTTTTTTTGTAAAGGATAAAAATATTACGTTGTTTAATCAGTATGCACTCAACGCTTTACGTCTACCGAAAATGGCCGGGTTGAACACCTCACGAGGTGGGTTGGATTGCTGGGTCTGTACTTTTAGGAACAAGTGTTCTAAAAGGAACAGATTGATTCTAAGAGATCTAATCTAGAGACCTCCATGACCACGCTCTAGCAATTCTTGTTTCTTTTTTTAACAGTCTACCTTATGACTTTCTAACAAATCTAAAATTAATGTTCGCGAAATAGATTTTAGAGTAGTAAAAAGTGGAAAGAGGAAAAACGAATTTTCGTAGCCAAAATTAGTTTCACGTCCCAAGATGTGATGTTTTATTCAGACACTATGATTTTTTTACTATTTTCTAGTTAGAAGATAATATGTCTGGAACGCATTTTATTAACTAAAGTATTATTTCAGTCGATTTGTATAGAACTTGTACGGCTAGCATGCACACTACAAAATGAGCGCTTACGTAACAAAAAAATATTTAGTTAAATTAAGAGTTAAAGATGGTTGCAATGCTGAAAGAGCCTCCGTTTGAAAAAATGCAACTATAATATTACCAGCGTAATGAAGCCGGTAAGCTTATAAGGTCAATAATAAAATTATTACACAAATTAATTATATTAATTAACTAATAGTAATGTACTTGTTTCTAAGTGTTCATGGGGTGATTAATGGTGTAGGAGGTATTACGCATGTAACTATGGGCGATCCGACACACACATCCAGTCCGAGGTCCTGTTCAGAACATTAATACCTATTAAGTGATCGATAGAGTATTCTATGAATTTATTTTTCATCAGCGTCATCAAACATTCTGTGTCCCGATAATTCCTTTACCCTTTCGGTTCACTTTGTGACAAAAATATCAACTTTCAAGCCAAGAATTATCGACCATATCTTAAATATCTAAATGGTATTGCAAAAATACGTGTGGGAACGATAAAGTCGTACATAGCTGTTTTCCATAGTTCGACGAACCATATCCTCCCTTCACCCATGACATATACATGTGTACCTGCAAACGTCATCATAGATATTGATATAAATGATAATATTTGCGCCATATACTACCTATTTATTTCATTTAATACTTTTTAAGTAGTCATAATAAAAATGCTTTAAAAAAATCCATTTGTGGGCAGAGACGATCATTTTCCACCTGTTCCATGGTTTTTTTTTATTTGAGATTTGAATTGTTCCATCTTGAGCACTGACAATACTGTTGTCTGCTGTAGGCTTAAGAACCTATTTCCTTTGAGCAACTGTCCCTAACCCGCATACCCCCACCCTGGCCCGGTGTCTGCGTGGTGGCGGTCGACACCTGCCCCTTTGTACCATCAGCATCGTTATTTTCATTGCACATCCAATTCGTCTGTTTTATGGTATGCCAAGCTGCCATTTTTAAATGTCAGTGTTCATCGTTGTGTCCTTTCATTTTGTTGTTTTGAGAATTTTTTCCACAGCCCATCAATCTACTGCGTGAATAGTTGCTAAAGGAGTTGCAATATTCAGAAAGATGCAGGACTCTATAGCTGTACCCTGCGTTGGCTCTGCGCATATTCATAAATTTCCGTCCAGAATCCTGTACGGGTGTACATGTATGTATCTGTGCAACTGTTAGAAAGTCGGCATTTTTAAAGTTTGCTATATAAGTGAGCCAATCCATAAGAATTCTCTGACTCAAACAAGAGAATGAAACTGGCCTGTTGAATGGCGATGATCGGGTCGATGTAAAATAAGACTGGGGCAAAAATCGAAAAAGAACGAAAACAAGCTCCCTTAAATGCGCACCATATCGTTGCGGTATGATATAGTTTGTTGAAATCATATTAAAGTGACAGAGAATCATACCAACCATAACGAGCATAATGTAGAAATTGGGTCAATCACAAGGGAATTATAAATATAAACTAAAGTAAAAAAATATGACGCCCGAATAATTTAAGGACTGAAATGGTGTGAATAGATTAAACAAGCAATCCTGAGAAGGTCAATAACGAAACATATATAAACTTCCAATAAGTAATCAACGTTAAGCGTAGAAGCTATACAAGGGCATAATAAGGCCAACAACTAAATATAGACACATAGAGAAGCTCAAGCCCAGACCCGTAACACCAAATCGACACAAATACTTAGCCGAAATTTGTTTGTTAGCGCCCGTGCATAGCTCATTGTGGTGACGCCGGGCGATAGGCTACCAGAATCATCTAATCTATAATGATTACAGGTTTGATTTGTGACTGATATACTGTTCCAATGCGTCTTAGGTTAAATATCTGCCTTACTCGGGCAAACTGTTTATCAGTGTTGATGGGCGGCTTGGGCGAATAAGTTAGACGTTTGCCCGGCACTACACCGAATTCGTCCTCACACCCCCTGGCGATAGAGTAAAAAATATTCTTGACCTATATCTTTTTCAAATATACAACGTCCTTCACAATCATGGACATGGTTATTTTATAATGTACAAGTTAGTCTAGCTAGGTTTCGTGGTAGAGGGCGCTCGATTCATTAGTCCCTGTTTCAAGGTCACTACAGAGCAGAGGTAAACAGCTGTTTACGAAAGAGACAACTATTATGTCATTCTGTAACAATTTGACTAGTCTGGTTGGAATAACAAGTACTTTAACCTCTATCTACCTGCTCGTATCAGGGTCGGACCTATAAATTATGACTAGGTAATGTAACTAGGTACGCGGTAGATGGAGTGCTTTCAATACGCAGAGATAAACTCTAGTCAACGAATAAGCTTTCGATTTATCGTGACTTAGTACAGGAATAACGTTATGAAGTGTTCCCGTTAAATGATGATTATTTTAAATGTGATTAATTTAAACGTGTAACAACCCCTAGCAAGTTGTAACATCAGTAGAAAGGATAAAGAAATTTCAGTGGTTTACATACGGTGCAGACGTGTAAATAGTGTGAGAAAGAGTGAAAGCAAATTTTGCGTTAGATTTTTCATAAATAGATTTTTATAATATAATAATAATAATAATTTGCATAATTTTCTTTGGGCCGAAAAGGTCTGATAAAAATATGCCTCTTAACAAAATACAAAGGTCGTATAAATATCTACGTTTTAAGTATGTGTAGGTATACTAATATAAACGAATTACCTTCAAATTAAACAAAAAACATTAAGTCATGAAATTTGAAAATGCTATAACATAAACTCGTTCTCATTTATTATCGTATGTGATCTACGTATAATCACATGCAATATCTCTTCCGTATCTATATAGGAAAACTTACTATAACTCGCTTAGACTCGCTGTAGCAAACAAGAACTCCGGAATTTTTTCTTTTTAAGGGCCAACTGCACCACCACGAAGGCTACATTATTGTTGAGAATGGCCGGAAGGCCAGGTGCTCGCTAGGATGGGCCTTTCTCTGCCTTACCTCCAGTTGCTTGGGGTTCTTCGAGACGAGGTCACGTCCTATTGTGTCTTTTTTGGCTGCCGTTGTTGTTCTTTGCCTCCTGGCGGTGTGTCAGGCACGTCGCTTCGTCTAACCCCCACTATATGTTACGAGCCCCAATGTTTTATCCCCAACTAACAACAGTTGTTCCGCCCGACCACCATCCAACATAAATGACCGCATAGGCTTGTGTAACTGCAGCTACTTTATGAACTTTTCGCTGAGATTCGCCTGCCTAGCTTCTTTTTAGTTGCCACTGCGGTGCAAGAACCGACAAATTTGTTTAACGAAATATTTACTAGTTGCATATTATTCAAATTAGATTGGTAGAACTAGTGTAGATGGTCGGGATAATTAAGTAGAGAATAAAGTTTTTATAACCTACCCTAATCTTTACAATAGCTGGCAGGTACAAGAAAAAAAGCCGAGGTCGGCAGTGGTCGTGGTGATCTCAGATTCGGAACTGACCCTATACACGATTCTCCCGTACCTCTTTCGTGTAGAGGGCCAATCGTCGGAAACAAAAACTTAGCGACAGTTCCGGACGTAAAGACTCGAAAGATTCATTTAGGTATTTTCCGATGTGATTTCTAAGCAAACTGCAGGTGCATTTGTTACTTGTAGCGCTAATAAGATTTCTACGAACTGATGGAGAATCGGTAAATTAAATATATGTGAGACGGCGATGGCTGCATCCAAAACAATCCTGACACTGAGATGTGGTATAATTCGAATTATGCTAGTTCTTGGATTCAAAGCTTTCAATAGGAGCCGATAGGGTTATAAAAGATGTAAAAATTACATGTGTATCTAGGGGGTTTGGCGATACGCGACAAACACACTGTCTATCATAAGAAAGGCCAACACGTATAACACCGCTATAGCAACGCGCACATGAGCAATAAGTATTTCGACAATAATGATGCCTTTCCTAAAATGCGGAAATTACCCCACTAAGCAGGTAGTTTACATTTGCGCTTCTTTCGCATATATCGAATTGAACGAAACGGATTCTAAGGGATAGATTCCATCGATAAAATTTTCTAGGAAGCCATACTGTGTGTCGACTATGTCATGTGAGCAAGGGCCCGCTATTACTACATTTTAGTAGTTCTAAAGCACACTGTAAAACGCATATCTTTGAAGTTCTTTTGTAGGTCATGTATCGAACGAGTGATTGTGCTTCATCAATACACAAATCATTTTATATTCCCTTTTAGACACTGATAAATACGCAGTAATTTTGAAATGAGTCTATCTAAACGTGTAACATCGCAAGCATGATCTAAACAATATTTCCGCTACTATCTTGATGTATACATGAGAGATATAACGGTGTATGCGTATGTGCACGTACCGCACGCATCTCACAGAGATGGACCTATGGCATTCTTGCTATACTTAACGTCTATACTTACTATAGATATTCCTCGAAAAAATCATACGGGAGCATTGGGCAATACCCATTAAATCGGACATGATAGTTTTACGTCGTGACGATTCATCGATGCATTAAGACGGCTGCGGAATGAGACCGGAACCGATGGACTTAGCATAGCATATTCGTTGGTCCACTGTAGTCGTTTAGGCGCCTCTGTAGCTGCACAGGAAGTCGACGTAGTGACTGGCCGGAAACGGAAATCCCACTAGAGTCCCCTGAAGCAAGAAGACGCTAATCTCAAAAATGGCCTCCTTTTTCGAACGTTCGACCTGACGTCTATTCTTCACTGCCATCTATCGCGCACCTAGCCAGTGGAAATCGTTCGGCAAAAAAGGGTTTATGCAACTGTTAAACAGCAGCGAAGCTCGACTAAGGCAATGCTATACTATTCTCGAGGCTACAACAACCTGCGAGAACGATATGTACGTTTGGATGTTTTAACCTGATTTGTCTGTCAACCGAAATAGCTTGATAAGCAAAATGTGTCCGTTGTTAATGGTGTACACCTCCATTGATCTAAACTATAAGATACTATAACTTATTAAAACATTGTATATAGGAACCTTAACTGGATATCGAGACATTTGTTATACTGTGATACGAAACGCAAATGCTTACGTATATCTGAACTGCGACTAGGTCACTCGTAGTTTTTTTTCAAAATGGCATACAGAAAAAAAGTAAAAGCAAAAAGCATACGATACGTTCCTAAAAAAATATTACGTTAAAAGAGCCCGCTTCCTTTTATACATGATTTCATTTCAAATGTATGTTGAGACCACATTAGACTAAAAAGTTCTTCACAAGTATCTTTATTATCTAGAAGACAGTGTTTGTGAAGAGCTGTAAAAGCTACCATTACAGAGAAGCTCTGACTAAAATTCAAATATATATCCGTTTATATTTTGTGAGAAGCTAATCTCGAACGTATCGGCTTCTACGATTATAAACCTTACCTTTTTACTAACTGATCTGTATTTTTTATGATTTTTTTATATTAATGTATAATAAATCATATTTTATGACATGTCGTATCTATCGAAAAATCGCAACATGATCTTATTAACGAACAAACGAATTCTGCATCGTCACTCCTAAGGTTTTGATGGAGCGTTTCGAAGTTTGAAAAAAGGTTCTTTCATAAAGGATTGCCCCTGAACTTCGCGCTATATAAATCCTATGAATACGAATCTCTGATTTGCATATCGGCGGCATTCCATTTGCTTGTGGCTCTTGAAAAATGAAACATCTTTGCCACCCACAGACTTCGGCTGTCTCTTTCTTGGCATTAGGGCCAGGGCTGTGTTTTTACAAAGAAACTGCTGTGAGTCCAAGGACAGCTCATATTACTGTCCTAATTCTGGAAATAATAACCTTTCTTTTTTAATCGAATGAAGAATACCCTTTAATTAAATTGAAACGTTCTCAGCGTTTAGAAAGAGTGCAACGAACACTTGCACGAACGCAAAATGCAGGCACTTCTGTTTTAAGGCCAACGACAGGCACATTCATTTATCAGTGTGTAACTTACCTGATAAGTTGATTTACCAACAGTAGGTATGACCTGTGAACAACACCTTAGTACTATATTATATAGTACAATGATTAGGACGCGATCCTTTTATAAGGTTTTCTATTAGAAGTGTTGCGACATAATTCAGTTCCGTTCTTCAGATTGTAATAGCCGTAGATAATAAATTTATACCGTATTTTTAATATATTTCCACTATTCCAATGGACAGATGTATGATAATCTCCACTTCCAATAATTCCAAAAAAGTTTCGAAGTCACGCAATATTAGCTAATATTGAGGTGGCAAAGAAGTATTGACACCTTTTAAAAAAAACTAGAACTAGTATTTTCTATATTTTTGAAACTATATAAAGTAAATATCTAAAGAAAACTAAAGAGGCGCCATTTTGGTCAGTGACCCTCTGCCATTTTCTTGATAACAACTTCTGCAATTTCTGAGCGACAAACTGTAACAAGTGATTTGTGCTGAAGCCAACATAAAACCATCGAGAGAGATAATGCAGAGCGCTACACGGCGGATACATTAAAATCTCCCGTTGAAGTCTTCTCCGGGTAGGTAAAGGCTTATGTGAAGTATCTGGCATTGGCATGGAAGACAACGATTTTTCTTGACTAATTTTGGTCTCCTAATGGCTTGTTGTAATCATGTTAGTTGTTGACAATCGAGGTCTGACCCAATCGTTTTGCTAGACACGATCAAGTCATAATGCAGAGATCCTTTCGAATTCCATCAGACACGCGGCGTCACCGTTGTTGCAGTGGCACTAGACTAGGTTCTACAGCAAATTATGAATTTTTTTTTATTTGCATATTATTGTTGCATGTGCCATATTATTCACAATCCATCATTAAGCAATGGCGTGATTTCATTATATCTCTACATGTAGAATTTCCTAGATGGAAATACGATCGAGTAAGTTCTTTCGCGTGTATTTCAAATAGCGTTTGTTTGCAGCCAGCCAGCTTCTTCAGGTCTGGTTTATTGGCGATGTCGTATCTCGTGACTGATCGTTGCGATGTTTCCATCAGTTTTTGTTTTCGTAATGGGTCGACCTCTACGAAGACCATCTTCCACGTCGACGTTTTGAGAACGAACAAGACAAAGCCATTTTTTAATTGTTTCCTTCGTTAGCGCATATCGGCAATATGAACGGCACAGTTTTTTTTGGTACGGGTCTAGTTAGAATTACAGGTTTTCTCTTTCGAGTCTGAGTAAAGGCATTCTGACGCTTTTAGCATATCTATACTGCCAGATCTCAGCTTTAAAATGACAATAGTGCCAGTATGATCTGTATCGTCCGAGGTATGTGCCTTTAAAGTAATTCAGCTAAAAAAAGCGGTCAGTACATTTCCGATAATTCAATAAAAAACGATCATCAGTACCTTGTAGTCAACACCCTATAATGAGACAAGGGCGCGTAATTACAAATAAAATATAGACGAAGGAATTCGTAAATTTTAAGAACGCAAAAACTGAAAGAGAGGAAATGAAAAAATCGACAAATCTGCGAGTGCGAGCACCCAGAAGCCGATAGAGTACCCCATTTATAGGAGCTACTCAGAGTGTCTGTCATATTATAACATATCAACGTATCGAATCCTGTTGAGTACCTGTAATTTGTTTATCGCTATTTTCGTTATACGTTGTGAGACAACGGAGCAGAGTTGGCGACATTTCTATATAATTTAATCATTGACAGCCATTGTAGTTTTCACGCAATATAGATATCAAAATTAGAGATACATATAAATGAGATCCGAGCGAGATATCGATTCATTAGGACAGATTTGCGACTGCGACTATGTGCGCCTTTTATTACAGCTTCATTTTCCTTCAAGCCTTTTCATTACCGATCGGCTAGCTTGCTTCGCGCTAACGATAGTACTGCTGAAGGCACTGTGACTATGAGCAACACGAAACCAGAATGCGCCCATTTTGAAATAGCGTGCCAAGAGTATTTATGATTAACATTTATATTACTTTAATTTGAAATTTTACTATTAAGTTCATTTTTGTTATCCTTTTCAGTTATCTCATTACCTACCTGTCATAGCTGATGTACAGAGGTAGCGGTCTGCGGAACAAACCTCACAAAACGTTTCGCCTTATCATGAACTATTAGAAAATCAGATATAGCGATTTCGAAACAAATCCATCTTGCCCTTGCTGTCTGATAGATAGCAATTTTTCAATTGAGTTTCCCGTTTGTATTCCATCCGAGAAAAACAATTGATAGCTTTTAGACAGACACGCTGTCATAGTCGTGTCAATATAGAAATTATGAAGACTGAATTGTACCAACATAGAAAAAAGTCCGCAGCTGCAACAGGCACATTCTGTATATATTAAACGATTTGTTCGAAAATGACGAGGAGATCGTAACTTCCCATTCAAGCGATAAGTGTTGGCACCGATGACTACTCATGAGCGCAGAAACCGAATCTTTACTGACTACATATTCGAAAACATTAATGTATACCCCAAAAATCCGTATATATCCATGTCATGATCGAAGATAGCGGACCATGCGGAAATTGATCAAAACTCGTAAAAGTTTTTGTTAAGGAAAATATCACGGATTTACATGTATGAAAATCTCTACAAGCTTCGAAAAGAAGGAGTACTCTCCGAAACGGCACTCGTGCATAGAACTTCAGCAACAGCCCTTACGACAGAAAGAGTAAAACAACACTGAGTTATCAAAATACAATATTCACTGTCCTTCATACGTAGAACAAATGTTTCCTCTGCGGAGGAGAGATAATAAATAGGTTCAGGCGTAAAGGTCTGCTTAAAAGTAGAATATATAAAACAATGTTATTTGGCAATCCTAATGTTTTATTATTAACAGTGATTTGTATATGTAAATATTTACATTTACTAGGCAGGCTATAAGTCTACGAAGACAGGAGAAGATAATATTGTCAGTACCAACAGAAGTATCTGTTTAGTTCGTACGTATAATCAAACAATGAATCTCTGTGCAAGCTCTATGAAATTATACAGAATTTCTAAATTGTCCTAAGCAGGCATTCTCGTTTCAAAGCGGTTCAGGCGACCTGGGCATGCTTGGTTAGGTGAACTATATATGCATCACATGAGCAATGATCCTGGCTGAAGGGAAAATCATAAATAATGACCCTAGTGTAAGAAATACTTTTTTCATGGTTGCCTAGCGCACCTGTAGCGTTCTCGACACGAAGCTGAGTTCTTTTATCAGAAAAAAGACAGCAATCCCGGCTGTGGGTATCGAGCTCTACATGCGTAATGATCCAGCTTATAATTGGGTCACTACGTATATCGTTGATTACGTATATCGAGACGCCAGCTAGCGGCTCGGCTAAATTTATTCACCAACGAAAGCAAAAGAACTCGTTGTGCGTTTTGCTCTCAGAAGCCGAGCGACGTGCACGCCACCTTCGCTGGTACCACGAATCGATCACTCTAGCTCCAAACGTACCAATAATTTACGACTAATCAAGCATAAGGTGATGAGCTGACCCGATAAGGTCGCATAGTTTCACGTGTGTCATTCAACGGCCAGCATTGGCAGAACGAGTACGCCAGTACGAGTCATAAGGAAGAGAACTTCGCAGGATAAATCTCTGGGGGACCGCATTGTACTGCTTCGTGTATGGGGGGTGTGCGCAAAAAAGATGAGTCGACCATCTATAAAGTGACTCAGCAAAAAACTCTTGACCTTCTTATTCGGACATATTGTTCAGGTACGGAGTGAGGAACCGCAACGTATGACGTCAATACACTGCCATCCCTATGTATACAAACAGGTCAACACTGTATGTGTTGACACAAACACAGCGGCACAAAGAAAGTCTAAAAAACAACCAAAAAAACTGAATGAACCAGCGGAGATTAATTCGAGACCGAGGAACGAGCACTGAAAAGCCGATGTGCGGGCTAAGTATTTTAGAGTCGTATAAGGGTGGAAGAAGTCGTGCATAACCTCTGAAGGAAGCACGAGCTTAAGCTGTAATGTGTGCGTGTGAACATCCAAAGCTTAAAATCCCTGTTTTGACATGGACATTTACAACGAGACGTTTACGAATTACGCAGATGAGGGTCCTTCTAAACTCGTAAAAGGTTTCTGTTTATTAAAAGGTTTCTAATTATTTGCAGGCAAAGAGAACAGGGCAGGGTATTAGCGTTTACAGTGACCTAAACGAAGCTCCATGGCGAGATAATAAATATTAACATGTATAGGACCCTGTTCCTCTTATTGGGTCCTACGACATAAGCCTACTGATAATATCGTAATGGTATATATTCACATAGTTAACAGACGTATGTTTACCAGCATATTACAGTGCGCGTAGACAGGGCTCGTTCGCGCTGTTTAACACACTGCCTTGGATTTACATATGTTTACTATACACTTGAATGACTTATTGACTAGTTAACTCTGTTCCCTGGTATCCTTCAGTAAAAGGCCGTTGTCTTGTTCAATCGCTAGCATACCTTCCATCAGCTCGTGACGCTCAGTCGTTAGTCGCACATAGTATCGTCGATCTGTCAACTTAGCGGACTATACTCGCTCTACCCTCTACCTGTAACGGCGCGGTGTGACGAACGTTGATATCAAACAATTTGCTCATCTCTACTCTAACGCAACCCTATTTCGTCCCTAGATCCGTATATCCTCTTGATTTATACGTAACCAAGCAAAACCAAAAACATATCCAAGAGGCACCACGGACAAGTTCGTTGTGTGACACATAAAATCCTATTACGCTGCAGAACCTTTATATTTAAAGGTTTAGCCTCAACGAAAAAGAGATGAACATATATGCCTTGCAGTGTTTTTACTGCCATATAAAGCGGTTTCATAGAAAAAAAATCAGGGAATAGCCATACGTAAATAAAGCTCCGAAAAAAAAAGATGCAAACTATGCTTTGTTTGTCCTTAAATCTTCTACTAAGGGTTAACGCGATAGTGACCCACAACGGAAAAGGGTCAAAAGTTACGTCCAATGGTGTTAGCGACTCGTCAGCTTTTTCTCGAATACATAAAAGGTCTGTTTGTATCTGGTAGTGCATGTCATATTTCTGGCCATATCATGGTAACATGTGTTTACCTCGCTTGTTTGTCAGTGCTAAACAATAGGCCAATTCAAATTTAAAATTATTCACGGACATACATAAAATATAGATATTATAGGAATTAATTGTCCAGAGTACACATCAGTCGTATTCGGAATCGCGCAATAAACTTCTTTCAGCTCATCTGCCTTCAAGTGAAGTTGGGGTCAGTTTCGACGTAGCACGTTTTCCTTTAAGAGCATAGATCTAAATACTGCTTAGCCTATACAACAGTATCAGCTACCTTTTCAGTGTAACTGCATGTAACATATCGTCTGTCAGCTAGCAATCTTTTTTGTAAACGTACTTAAACCTAAATATTATGGTAGGAAAATGATAAGAAGATTAGCGTGTTGTCCTCTTTGCCGACATACATCATTGGCCTGAATGAGAAACTGATAAATGGACGAGAAAGAATAGGCGTTATTTTAAGTACGAGCGCGAAACTTATTAAGTTACTCATGAAAAATGCCCCAACCGCTGCTAGTTACACAAGCGCATCGAATCAGGTTAAGTGGCAACTAAACGCTCTTTTCCATATGTTTGTCAAATATCATTTCTCGTTATTAGGATATAAGTGTGGTAGCAAATTGATCTAGACGCTCCGATCTTTTCGGCAGACCGTTGTCGGAAAAAATCTGTCTCCATAAAACTGGATTGATTGCATTTAATGATGATTCTAGGCATACAATGTGCTTAAGTTACCGATAACTTGTTTTGTTAAAATTTATGGCGTCTCCGTCGAATTTGCGCAGCTGATGATCGTTCCGAAAAGAGCGACGGTGCCAAGTCCACATGTAAGTAAAATATGTATTTGATAGCACCAGTGAGACATTGGCGTTGCTATGACCAGACTCCATAGCCCTCTGTGGCCATATTCACAATTAGTCACAGACCAAAAAGTCGATCTTTTGGTTGTTCAGCCAAAAAGATCCGCGGCCAACTGGGCCGCTTTAATTACTGGTAGGATTGCGGCAAGTGTCACGGACACTTGCATATTGATCAAGGCATAGTTCCTCGTTCTCCCCTGCCATGCTTCCACGCCATATTACCACAAATGAACAATGTTTGCAAAAGTCGACCGACTCGAAAATAATACCACAAAGATGCACAGCAAGAACTGCGATAGAGGTCATGCTGGCTGCATTATACCAACTTGATAAGCAGAGCGGTACGCGCACTAATGTTGTATCCACTTATACGGCAACATATGATAAACGTGTAGTTATGAGCCAGACAGAATATCCCGAGTTTCAAGACGCCATACATGAGCTGACGCGTCAGCCTCCCCAATCGATCGCAAAATTTAACCAAACATTTCCTATCGCAAATAACAGGCTCAACTTATGGAATAGTAATTCTACGCAAGGTAAGTCTTTTGCACCCTACAATGATTATCCATCGTGTAGAAAACTTTTAACTTGTAACGTACTTTGCATAAAGTCAATTTAAATCACTACGTTTGTTCTAGAGAATGCAAAACTTTCTTAACTAAACATGTCGAGCTACTCCTCACCAGTTGGAAGCAAAAGCAAACGTTCTACATCGGCTGCATCCGCTGTTGATAAAGCCAGGGGTTACTACTTTCGGCCACGAAGAATCGGAGACACGGGTCAGCTGACGGAGATGTTGACGTGACGAAGAAAAATGTGACTGCGAAGCGTGACAAAATGGCAGTCCACTATTGGAAGGTCCGCAAACAGAGCGAGTCAAAAAAAAGATAGAATAAACAACAAGGAAAAACGCTTTCCAGATTGCTCTAGATTTAGCTGCCACCTCAGCCGGAATTGTGTTCCCAGTTTCTCATTAGATTCTGAATGAAGACGATTCGAAAAGAAGCTGACCTGACGAAATCCTTTAAAAGCGCATAAATGAAGAAGCAATACGCTATTACTACCCTACTACCCCCCACCCCCAAGCCGCCATGTTTGTCGTCGTTTCTGTCGGTTCCTTACCGTCGGCGTCGTGATAGCCTAGTGGGTAACGCATTTGCTAGATGATAATAGGAACACGTTGTGGTTTAACTTAGAGTCTGGACATAGACAGGCAGATGGAATTCGTTTCGCGCTGGGAACGAGTGGTTTGATGCTGGTCCTCGGCAATTTCGGATACATAAAGATACTTTTCACATAGACTCGTCATGTTTTATGGTTTCAAAGATAAGTTATGTTAAAAACGAGCTATGTTATTTCACTGTTCACACTTCAAGGTTTGTATACAGCCACTAATCTCTCAAAAAAAATGATTATTCAAGTGCTGTAGTACTCGCGCTCCAATAAACATTGACGGTGGGCAATCTTCTGAAGACTGCACTTTTTCTGTGACACATCATGGATACAAATGGGTACTTGTATTCCGTGTCGAAGTTTTGCCTTTTGCGGTTGTTAAAACATAAACAAAACCAAAACAAATCACAATAGTTAGTGATCGAATATGAATTGCATTTGAAGCCCGCGTGCTCTATCCCACACTTTTTTTCTTGCCTCCCTGAAAAGAGGTGACTGGTGTGTGGCCTGGCATTACTGGGTCACGGAAGAACCAGCCTTCATGCCACTCTGAGCAGAGTTCCCTGCAACTTCTACCGAACAGCGTGAAATTTCGCAACTTTAGCTCAGCAAATATTACAATTATAATGCAAATATATAGATACTTTAAAAATAAACATTTGTCAAGTCAAGTTAAATGTTTCCACGATATTAAAAAGTTTTTTCTATTAAATCTGATTTAAACGAAATAGAGATCTTAACAGGCCGGCAGCCACTAGTACTTCGGTTACAGTCTTTCCCTAGTTAAAGTCGATTTCAATGTGATGGCTTTTTAACACGATAACAAGTACTAATAACAAAGCCTTGGCACATAAATGGTTCTTTTAATCCATTATAGAACGTTTTCATGCTAATTCACAACTTCCCATGCGTATCGATATACGATGTTCATTTTTTTTTATAGCGAAAGGGACTCTACCTTATCGTCGAGTACAGAACAGGTTCCTTTGACAGGACAAGTAGTAGCAGCCTGGACACTATCGGCTCGCGAGCAAATAAATTCCTATTTGATGTGATAAATATTGACATTGCATGTTATCCAAGCTCCTTCGGTACTTTCGAACTCAATGAAAAACCGCAGCAGGATTCCAGGTGGCCTTATCATACGACCCGTAATAGGTCAATGATGCCTGGTATAGCTTGCAAATAAGTTTCTCAGGCTTTCGTTTGTTGAAAATTGTCTCAGGTAAGTTTGTTATACCTATACGTTAACGTTAATTGCTCATTGAGCATTGTTATGCTATTTCTGGTCCAACGTATGACTTCAATTGTTCGTTATTTCTAATACCCATGTCGCCCCTGAAAAGCCTTATATCCAGCGGAAGAGCTTCGCAGTGATATTCTCTAAGCGTCTGTTAAATTTCATTTTCACAGTATTTACACTCTATGGATTCAATGCGGTCGTGTTGATTCTTAAAGTTGTAATCCGTCCACTACAGATGTATTACTAACGAAAGAAGACATCGTTAATGTTTAGGACGTCATGTGTGTTGAACATTCTTCACGAAGACATCAACGATGTGACAAAAACAGATCGAGCAAAAAGGATCCGCTAACCATTAAAGTGACACTGATTTCCAGCTAACTTAAACACTACGAAGTGAAAGGCCTTCGGGCCAGTCTGTAAACCGTTACTTACGGCCAAAATTTGAATCCCCCGCGGAATGACACTATCGCCAAAGGGTCCCTGTGCTGTTTGTCTATGATCTTTCAAAGCTAGTTTTCAAATCGTTTATCCATGGGGACAGAAAAGGACATGTTCACCGTATTTGTTCGTGCTTAATTTGGTGTAATTAATTTAGCGTTCTAATTTACAGTTTCCGTGGAATTAAGTATTTGTTAGGGTTTGTTTGAAAGAGGCCCGTAGAGCTTGCATTGGCTGTGTCAATAAATAGATAGATGGGCTAAAGTAGAATTTTTGTGATAAGCAAGCACACCCCTCAATTTGTCAAGGTATGGTTAGGTACAGTGAATTTGAGTAACGGTCCACTAGCGGCGATGTCTCTTAGGTTGCTTCCACTATTGCGTTAGGCTATCAGAAAGAAACGGGTGATCAATGCTCACCCTGTGGTTGAGGTCGATCGACCGTTGATATCACCTGCAGCCTGCCTGCCTGCCTGCCCCTCGCTAAGAAGGATCTCGAATCCGTCACATATTATTCGACTAGAACGTAAATATGGTCAAACAATTAATCCCTCCTCCAAATAAAATTTCGACTAATCATAGAAACCAATAATTTTAGCATTTAATTGAACGCTACGCAAGCAAAAATTTAAAACGATAAGAAAATATTTTTCCAACAAAAACTAACTTTTACTTCGCTATTCTGTGTGACCTTATGAAATATCCAAGAGAAATTGATATTAAGAGGTGAATATTGTATGTGTATCCCAACAGGAAGGTATAAAATACATAATTTCATGTAACCTGCTTAGGTTTTTTGCAGAAAGTAAGCCAACTAGTGTGTTTCACGAACAATTGCATCGTTTACAGACTCTCTTATTCAGTGAGTGGCTGGTACATCAACTGGATACTCCGACCCAGAGCCGCAAAACCAGCCCAAGGAAGCTGCTTATCATGAACACAAAGGTTGTCGACTACGTTATATTTCACAGACGGGATATCGGCTCCGTCGGCGATGCGAGGACTATCTATTAGGTGTGAGCCCATCATGAGCAAGCTACCTACATCCGTCTTGGTGTCGCTGTGCTATCCGTTGACGGGCTAATTATCCGGTCAGCCAATTATATTTCAATCGTGTATGCATGAAATTTCTTCTAAGTCTGCGACGTTGGGTATAAAGTGAGTTAATTATTATTTCGAGGGATAAAATCCCTAGTGAGGTATATATAATCTAGAAGGAAGAGCTTGATAATTGAGACCAGATTATTCAAAATATCTCATTATATATGTAAATATAACTATTATAAGCTACAGTAGTGCACTCGGAGATTTACATTGTAGATATAGTATATGCTCAGCCCTACACACTCATTCATGTGTATTTGCCCATATAAACAGGTAAAAGTAAGCAATAATTTTTATATAAAGGAACCAATATAATACTGAATTCGAAATCTAACTATTATACCAAATAGGGTTTATTGTGGAGAGCTATAATAGAAAATTCAATGGGCGCGTGTGTGACTTGACTGCATTAGCTAGCTTGAGTATCGTCGTCAGCATTTACGACGAATCGTGTAAGCAAATGTATAAAGTGAAGTAATTATGGAACAATTGAAAATTACATAAAGTCTACGAGAAGTCTGGGTCGTTTCTACATATGCACTAATGTCAGACGCCTATTTAAAAGTACACACGAAGCTGGTATGCGGTTATAAAGGCGGTTCTTCGTTTCAGGTTATGAGGCTGGGTCCTTTTCCGGAGTTCTCTTTGCACAAAACTGTTGTCCTCCCTACTGTTACTGCTAGCACCTACTATGAATGCATAGCGAATCTGCGTCGAGTTGACACGCCGTTGGCTTTTGTGTACTAAACAGTTTCCGTCCTCAGTCACCCCACGAAGTTACCCATTGTAAAATGTAGCTCTGGAGCCTTAATCTCTATTTGGTTTTTTTTGATAGACTGCAGGGCTTCCGATTGTCAGTAGGACACGTCACAGGAAAATAATGGAAAACGCTTCGGAAAATTTTAAGGGAAACACCTATGACTCAAAAGAAATAGCACAATTTATCATAGTATCGATACATTGATTATGTCAAAGATGTCACTTTATTCGACACAAGTAATATATAGGGCATCACATTTCGAGTAGACTGCGGTGAAGTTTACAGCTCATGCTAAACACAAACATGTCATTGATACTCTGCCTAAGATCAACGATATTGAGTAGAACATAATTTTTTGCTTTTGCAAAATGAAATATGTGTCAAATACTTCAGGGCTTCAATGTTCATAATGCCGTACAATCAACTCTATCAAAGACTTGCATAAATATGGAGACATACAAACCACATAGCCCTTTCAAAGATGGTGGTATCAATAAGCAACCCCGCGGCAATAACGCTTAAGCATTTTTCCTATCGGCGGCATATTCAAATAGTTTTGGTTTACTGGACAGGTTTATTGGTAATAAAATATCGTAGGAAAAAAATTAGCTTGTCGAAGGCCCGCATAGAAAATTCGTGCTTTGTTTTGGATACTGGAAAGACGCCAGAGCTAGATCATCTAGATTGCAAGAGCTTCCTCCATCTTTGGAGGAATGTGTCATATTCGAATAACTCAATCGAATTATGCTTCTACATAACAAACTGGAAACGAAGCATGTCTATTCTTCTCAACCGGCGTTCCGAATCTTCAACCGCGTCTTAGCTCCATCTGGCGCTTTGAAGATAGGATCCGTTCCGTATATGATAGGCATTTGATGAGCGGGTCAACAGTCTGTATCGCTGAGTCGTAACTGCATTGTATGTATTTGGGCTAAACTATATTGTCTCCGTGATAGGTTAATGGGTAACGACATATTTGATTGCTTGTCTCAGGGACATCTATTTCGTGCTAAGGGCCAGCCTGTCTGTCTGTCAGATGGAACACCTAATGGCGATACCAGACACAAATTTCGTAATACAAAAGCTATTTCAATTTAAAAAATGAGATATGCAATCGGGCTGTTTTCCGTCGCGTCCAAAAAGGTTCAAGTGTGTCCATGGGCCAAACTGTGTACACCTATTCAGCCGTCTCGTTGATCAGGATTTTCATACTCTTATCCAGTAGTATCCTAGCAGTTCCAGTTACTTCAGCTTTAAAAATACCCACATTCATATATATACAATGTGTGTCAGTTACTGGATCTTTTAACATCAGCTGTCCCGAAAAAGTAAAATAAAAATTTAGACTCTTAAGAGCAACAAAAGATGCGTACAACAATGATAACTGTGAGTGTGTTCTTCTATCTTTAGCTTAATTATCAGCTGTATAAAAAGCGTAAAATTTTTACAATTAGTTATCAATTGCATGAATCGGGAACGCATAGGAAGTCTAACCTTCTGTGTACATGCAGCGTGCATATATACGTTGTTTCGAGTTTTACGTGCGGTATCGCCGTTGGGCATTTTATCAGAAGGCTGATTGTCCGGGTTCAAACCTAGGCCACAACGTGTCTCAGGATTAGCAGGCGAACACGTCACCCACTAAGCTATCACAGAAACTTTGTCCTTGTACCTACTCTTAGTGGACGACAAAGTCTGTTTACTAGACCACACTCTCCTTACGAAAGATTTAGGGTGGTAAAAATCTGGCGAGATGTGCAATAGAGAAGGAAGCTATTTCTATTCACAACATCAGTCGCTACCTGACGCATTCTACTTGCTAGCCTCTGTTGTCAACGTTCTCTTTGAACGGCGTTATATATGCGAAATACAATGTCTGTAATTATTTATTCTGTGAAATGCAGTTTTTATTTATTACAATACTTAAGATCTGCACTCTGCAAAAACTGAAGTGTAATGTCTTCATATTTCTACAGAATGACTGAACTGAGGGTTTATCAAAAAGGCTTTTCAACGAAGAAAACATGTATCTAAATATATGTACAACTTGGCGTAGGCAGGAAATAATACATATGTTGGGCGTACAAATATTTGAGATTACAGCTGACGCTTTTCGTCACACAGGATCATTGAGAAAACGGCGACGTCCTTCGTATTTCCTGAATAACTTATTAAGAATGACATATCTTACTTATTTCTGCTACCTCGCTACGTTGCTTGACGTTATAAATGCGTCTCACATCTGATCTTTATCGCTTCGCATACCTTCCAAATAAAGAGTCGTCGTAGAGTAAATAGTGTTGGAGAGCCCCTATGATGGACTGACCCACAGGTTCCCACCAGATTCAACAAACAGTACAGTCTTTAGTGAGAACGTCTTCATTGTTTTTATAAGGGAGAGCTACTATCTCAATGCCCATCAATGCAACGTTGTTTTTTCTTTATTAATGTTCCGTAAAATGTAAGTCGGACAGCGCTTCTTCAGAAATAGGTATTTATATATACGTGCCGGCAGATGAGTAAGCAGAACGTAAGGGACATCACTTAAGGAGCGGATGTCTTAATTACAACGGAGACTTCGAAAGGCAAAAGGCGAGACATAAACCAAGCTATAGTCACCGAACATTACTGCTGGAACGAATGGGCCTGCGACAGTGTCATGCCGAGCTAGAGAGCTGGTAGGGTGAAGGCAGCAAAAAGGTCCCACCGGTAGGCGTCAAGGGTGGAAACGAGAAGGTACTAACGAAAGAGGCCACTCTATCTGTCGAGATGATCATAGAGAATCAGGATGATAATCGGGAAGGCCATCAGGGGCAGAGAAAGGAAGAAAACGGGTTGTCGCCTGGGAAAAAGCTGAACCCACGTGGTCTCAGTGTTCGGGAAACGAACGAGACCACTCATCCGCTAAATTGGATTTCTCCTGGCAACTGAAAAAAAACAGAAGAGAGTAGTCTACAAACGCAACAATTCCAAAAAGCATGGTCGGAAAGGTTTGAGGTAGAACGATTGATGGTGAAACCTTGAAGCCAAATTGTACTGAAGTGGATATCCCGTAGAAAATTAGTTTGAGGTAGGTGCGGTTCAAAAAGCGAACTACAAATATCTCAAGACCTCAATACATAAGGTTAGGTTTTTGAATTGAACAAGGGTCAATTAAACAGTGCAGTTGATGAGGTAAAACCAACATTAACATGATAAAAAAATGTTTTTTTTATTAAATATAAAAGATTTAACTGTTGATCGTCACTGTACGATAGAGGCTATCTCAAAATTGTTCTCTCCATTACCGTGCACCGGATAACGACGTTCCTGCTTCGAATGTGTTTTCCTTGTTAAACGGAACACTTTATGTTCGTTCGTGCATACGAGTTATCGACATTTATTCTTATAATCGTAGTTTGTGATGGCCGAATAGCTCGCTTTGTCGAAGCATAACCCAAATAACAGCTGCGTTTTTACATTCGTGTGTTCCACATTGTAGCTTCAGAAAATGGCCAACGCTTTAATGATCTCCAACGAGCCATGAATCATCCCCCTGCACTTCTCATCCATTTCATTGAATCGGCTGACTTCGAAAAATGCTAAAACCTGCCACATTCCGGGGATCCAACCGCCTCCGCTTTTTCCGTTCGGGTATGTAAAACAGAAGATTTACCCAAACAAACTAACGGTAGACTAGAAACTAAAAATTAATATTTATACGGTCATCAAGTCGATCGAAGATGGCGTACTACTCTAAAATTCGAGATTTTATACACGCGCCTGCTTTTATAAAAGTTTGGGAGACCATTAGGCCGACGTTGTGTTTAACGTACAAATCAGAACAGCATAAAACTGTAATAAACCCAAACCGAATTTAATATGTTCTCTTTTTCTTTCATGTTTAAACGAAATCAGGTCCTCAAAGGATATTGGAGCTCTTTACGTACTTCAGCGAATATGGAGATACGTATACCGTTGCTACATACGTACAGATGCATTATTAAACAAATCTACATCGTTCTCAGTATGGACAAACAAAGTATAAGCGTAAAAGCAATCCTTCGTAAATATATGACTCGATTCTAATACCTTTTCTCAGCCATCGCTAGTCCAGATAACCGTGAATAAAGACGATAATTCTAGACCCATTACGTGAAAGTGACTGGGACCGCCATAACTGCCCACCAACAGCAAAAACTCCATCTCTAATTGCAGCTATGCGTCCCGTCCCGTCTTCGAGCGTAATACATACAACTGGGTTAGGCAAACTGCTCCGTTCGTACTTTTATAGCTCTACGAGTATGAAACAGTAAAATCGCGTAGTTGGAGCGTAAAATTGTATTGCCTTCTGCAATTTCAGGGATAGTGCGCTCTATTTTTTTCTGCCATGCCAAACAGTTCCCCTAACTGTCACGGTACCTGGAAAATACGAATTACGTAAATTGATTTGAAATTCTGCATAAAACAATGCACAAGAAACTGCATATCGGGAAAATTAGTCATTGGATAAGTATTACTGACATTTGGTCCTATATTTAGGCCAGCTAGGTTCAATGGTAATCTTTAAGACTTTAACTACACGTTTCAAATGCAGATCTCGGAATGCTGATCTCAAATGCTGATCTAAAGGATTCAGCAGTTGCTGCACTTAGCAGTATCCTATCAAACCACCTAGAAACAGAAGATACTGAACATTCTTACTGAGTTTAGAGCATAGCTTCGCATGGCTGCTTTTGGATATTGAACAGAGTGAGACAAATTATGTACATGCGTTTTGTGCGTCCAACGGCCCACCACCAGCTTTGCAATGAATAACTGGTAATCTTTCCTTTTGCGGAACCGAACTTTAGTCGTTTAATACTTGCTTCATTTTACTAAAGTTCTACATTATTAAAATTAACTAGCTATTAACAACCGCAGATCTTAAATTTGCTTGCCTTTACATGTTCTCCCACAGGCCAATACCCTGCATTACTATTTCCGTGTAGTTACAGTTCTTTCAATGATTCTGCAAAGCGAGCCGCCATGTCAGGTTTTTTCACGAGGTACCGACTCATGTCTTGTGGACGCAGCAGCCATTGTTGACGGTTCGAGAACTAACGCACACATTGCTAATGGCGCTACTGAAGCTTAGTTAAAAACACACACGCAGAAACGAGCTTCAAAGTACACAACTCTAGAGCTTGGTACGATCGATTTCCTTTCCTGTACGAGCTGCAGTCGGTAAAATTCTAAATGAGTTCCGCGCACGGTTCCTGTCTACCAAAGCCTGACTTCTTACATTGTTAGCAAATTTTTAATACCGGCCTCGAAAATCTCTGCTCGATCACCAAATAGGACTCTGCGCGTCTTGACAGCGGTTATACATTTTTAGCGGAGCAATTAACAACAATTGACGGCATCAACGCACGTCTTTATATGCGAGATTCACTTTATACGTCCTTGGAATATTCAAAAGTGCGCCACCGAGGGGACAGGCGTGAAAATCCTAACTAATATATATAATATCTATTTAAGAAAATAATAGCAAAGTCGAAGACAAATGCTTTTAGCTGACGCTGCTTTCTTCTGTCGCTTTTCGGATTTTCAAGATAGAGACAGCTTATGGACGACCCGTCCGATACTTTTCCCATTGCTACGGCCTATTGGACTGTAGCGCCACATTTGTCTAAAGTCTTTCGCAAGCCTCACCATAAACCACACAAAATTTCTTGGGGTTAAACGTTGGCTAAATCCAAATTTTGTCGTAGCTTTCTTTGCTAAAATGTACTTAGCTAGCTAATCAGTTCTTCATGTTGATCATAACAGATTGACGGGGCCACGCGACTATATTCTATATATATATATATATAACGTATAGTTCATGGGACCTCATGCATGAATTCTAATTTTGTTGGGCAGTGCTAAATGACTTTTCGAAATTATCCAATCGCTCATGGGTGATTCGAATCGGGGCGGTATGTTCGCACCTTTTTATGACTATCAGCCAGCAGTCGACTTTCGTGTCCTGGTTCGGTCTGTTTAATGCATTGAAAATACGACTTGCCTACGAAGTTTTTGACGTCTGTGATCGGTGTAGATGACATCACTGAAAGCATTCAGCGTTTAAAAATTAGATAAAATCAGATTTAAGATCGACGGACGTAGACGTTCGAAACTAGTCCGCCCACGTAGTCTGCTGAAGATGTTATTAGATTCACCTTGATATTTATGTTTATAGTATTTTAAATTGCTGCAACATTCATTCCGGAAGCGTTATTAAACACTCTACGGGGTGACTGAAAAGTAAAAATTCCACTGTCGCAAGGTTCTACGCTGTTACTAATGTCTCCCAGGAAGTTTCAACCTTTGTACATTATTTAGGGGTTTGAAATTCTGTCACCCACATAACCACTCAGAAGACGTGTACACTCGATAAACGGTGATGTTCTAATTTCTACTATTATTAATCAAGTTGCCAAGTTCGAAACGAGTGACAGGCCGTTTGGCAGAACATGTTTCATTTACCAATGCTATGTCTGACTGGACGGTGATACACTTTTCCGCTTCCGCACAAAAGTTATTTATGAGAAGTTGAATTCAAGAGTGTGAGCATATCTTGATTAATAAGGTTTGTCTCACTCCGCAAGTTTGACCAACCTTTGAGTGCAACTTCAATAACTATTACAGATATATTGTTACCAGCCGCTGGTCATGCCACCGCACCACTTTTCCTTCAATAAAGTGTCGTTTCATTGAACTTACTTAGCTGTTAAACTTTTACACGTTTCTTCAGTATCCTAGCACTTGAGAATAGCCTTGCTACCTCCAATAAGGCTGGTCGATGTCGTCAGGTAGCGGCCACCTGAGCAAATAAATCATTCATTTTCGACGACCTATAGCAATCACAGTTTAATTATCGCAACCGCTTAACTTAAGTATCGTTCTGTTTTTGGGTAGATAATGCTGGCGGTACCTCTTTAAGACGACTGGGGCTTGCTTTTCGCACAGACATATAAGACGAACTCCAGGAGCTTTTTCGGCAGACGTGCAACTACTTTTGTCAGCACAAGCAGATATGCGAGGGTAGCTTTCTGTAATAATCTGTCTGGAAGATTGCTTTCATCTTATTTTCTTCCATTTTCATGGTCTTTATGAGTGCTGCAGTTCTAGTTCCAGCGTGTTCCCTAGGCGAATTTATTCGAATCCCTACTGAATTTGGAGGTAGAATGAATTTGTATTTATGCTTACTTTAGGAATGTTTTTGTCGCACGAAAAATTCACAATTATCGCTAAATAGAGACGTTTTTTTTTCCATAAACGTCACGCTTGTTTAACTCAATAGTTATAGAATTATTATCTAAAAACAAGGCCGATAACATGAATTTTCTTTTATAAATGATAGGAATCGAAAATAGATTATTGTCCCGTATCGGCAATGACCGAATTAAAAGAGTAATCTCGCTTGGCCTTTAATTTCGAATGTGGTAACGAACCCATAATGAACCTATGCTCACTGTAAGCAAGTGCCTCATAACATCTCTATAACAAAGCGCCTGTCTCATAGAGAAAAAATCTTCCAACTAACAAAACTAATGAATGAGCAATATTGATTTTGATTTTAGAAGGTTCACATTCTGTAGCGCTTTATACTCTACGAGTTTTTAATTGTATTAGGTAGGGATTTCCCGTTTCTAATTAATATCAGTACCCAATCCAACTTCCTGACATGTCTCAAGTATAATTTATATATAGCGTATTTACTGAATAACTTATCGGTTCCTTTATATTCTTCACTCAATATTCGTATGCTGTTTTTCGGTTACGTAATGCTTTCAATTTACGTATCAGGCAGAATTAACACTATATCTAGAAGATTTTCGAAAGCCATGGCTAAAACTGGACGTATTCTGCTCGGATCGTACATTATTTCACCTATTTTTAGTACGAACGCTAAAACCAAAGCAAAAAACAGTCTACCTTCATTGGGATGCGTTCATATCCGCTAAAAAGCACATTCAGGTGATTCGTCTAAGTATAGTGATTTCTCACGTTCGTACAGCGATAATAAACGCCATGGCGAACGGAAAATAAATAATGATTTACCATCTTATCCGGCAACAATATCCAGTGCTAAAATCCAAAAGATGCTAGAGCAAGAAAGTTAAGCTTCCTATTTAACTTATGTAGGACGAATGGTCATGGACCCAGTTCTAGTTTAAGGTCCCAAAGAGCTGCTCTAAAACGGCTGTACAAAAGCGATCTTCTCGATTATATAATATACTTCTAAAAGATAACAAACAAAAAACATTGGTAAGCTACATTGGACACTTAGGCAATACAAATAAATGATGAGCTTTGCACTACCAGTAAGCAAAATCTGGTTTCATATCTGATTTGATTCTGAAATCGCAGAATCGGCAAGAAAAACTGAGGTTAACCGTCGTTCAGTTGACAGCAAGGACCATGACGAACCGAATTGTTTAAGATTTTTAAGGCGACAAAGAGTTGAGCGTTTGAGATACTTAACTCGGTTTTCGCTCACTTACGTGTCACTAAGCCTGTTGTCTCATTGGCGTAGGTTTCGCGTCAAAGAGTAGGACCACTTCTTTTTTGGACCAACAAGAGGTCATCAAATCCATCTTCTTCCAAGTCCATCTTCTATTGTACCCTGTTTACACCGTTCTGCTCTCTGATCACTACAGAAGACGATACAGAAAGACTCATGGAAACCACCAGATGTCATCAGTGTCAAATGAAGTGCAACGACTTAGCTCGCCTCAGGAAGTGCGTTTAACGCTTCGATAACATATGGTAGCATCGAACTTCGTTTACCCTATAGTCAGATACCTTCCTTGATTGGGTTGGTTAATAACATACGGGGTGGACTGTGGCATCTGGAAGATGCTGAATGTTAAACATTTTTTGCACGAAGCTAGAGATTCTCAGCACCAACTCCCTCGCTAAAGGGCATTTATAGACATGTAATAGTTTTCACTACGCATTTTTAACTGGAGTTCAATGTGCCTCTGGCAACACGCTAAAGGTGGGTATGAAACAGATCGGCTTTTATTAAAGTACCTAAACCCAGATTGAGGCATTCGAGCTTGGTATTGTACAAGAAGTGAATTTGAAGGCACATTATAAGTTTAAATGTCACTCAGAAAATAGCCACGTGCTGACTTCTACCACGAGATACAAATGGTTTGTTTTTACATATAGGGTTATGCACTTTGCTTTTGGTGATCGCCAGCTTTGATTCAGTTATGTGTGATCACGATTTTTCAAGCATCCGTAAAAATTTGGTAACTTTTATGCTTGGCAAACTAAGGGTACGTAGACCAGGTGTTACGAGGGTGATTTTTAAGTGTCTGAATGCACGGGAAACGCTTTTAAGTCAATTAGGACCCTTATTAAGCCTACAGAAAAAAAAATTCCAATTCGTTGTGAATTCGTAGAGCTCGATCAGCGATCGAACGTACGTTTGCTCCAAGATAGCCGTAATTATAAAACATAGGTGAAGAAACCTCACTTATATCAGGTCTAACCTGTTATGTTTTGAGTTTTACGTCGGGCATCACCGTTTGACGTCCCAACAATAGCTGGCTTCCTGCACGAAACCAAGTGCGCCTACGCCCGAACTCGAATCTATATTCGTGTTTTTGACTTAACTGAGTGTATGTATAGTACTGTTTTCAAAGATGCGCCTAATGAAATTGTATTCGTTTTGCAAACATTGGTTTCCTTCTATTAGTTAGGTAAAAGGGTGCTTCCGACAGCAAGTATGGGATAACAAAGGCAATGTGACTATTCAGCAAATTATGACTTAATTTTTTATGGTTTTGTCTATATACCTCGTTGATAGGTATCAGAGACGCCTCTCTATGAAGAAGACGTCTCTGTGTTCTGGAAAAATTACAGCTGGTTAGAACTTTATGGATGAACATGGTTTAGAGACTAGCAGGCGAATATGTTATCTACTAAGCTATCACGGGAACATAGAGGTCTAGCGCGAGCTACCGGTTGGTAAAATGACGTTTCATTGATTTCTATTAACACTGAAAGAAGTACCAGCAAAGCATGTCATAATGTAGAAAACAAATGTTTTCCCATCACTCGTCGTAACGGTGAATTCCTACCTAATTTTCTAGATCTACGGATGTCACGAATTTTCCAAGCAGAAATTTATTTTATGGAAATAGTTTTTTCCTTTTAGCTCACTATGTCATTTTAGCCTAATCGAGATATTTATTCATGTGACATTAGATAAACGACGCCTTTGAAAGAGGTACCTTTGTACCCACTATCTTATTGAACCATTTGATAACGTTAACCAATACCCGCGCGTATCCGTATAGTATTTACACAACTGACGGCTGCTCCCTGTTTTCTATGTCGTAGCGTGGCGATAACGGCCGTCGTTGGGCCGTTGGGATTTTACAGGAGAAGCACAAACCACTGTGAACAGTCAGAATTCCTCCATGGCGGCCACCTAATACTATCCGATGGATTCAAGCATTTGTCCGACGACAGCGCCGGGCACTTTGCGTTAAAGAAGTCTTCGATAAAACAGTACAATGGACAGAAAACGACCTGAGACGCAATAAGTTAGATAGGTAAGATTGTAAGCATCGCTTTTGCTACCCTTGCCGTCCACAGATGCAGTACAGCAGGCTGTTGCAGGCCGTCAAATCAAGCCGAATATCCGTGAAAATGAATGGAATTATCGAGGGCAATAATTCTAGATAGGTCTGCCGAAATTCGATTGAGTTGAAACGATACTGTTTTCGTGCGTTTATATAAGGCATCGTTGTCTTTTGTTCGGCCTTTGTCGCCCCAGTTTCTTTCTCAATGAAGTACGTCGTTTAGTTTTTTTACGTTTTGAATTATTTGGATATGTAGCTCGAATTTAGTTCAAAGGTAAATAGAAGGGCCGTCTTCCAAAGCGCAGATACTATCGAGGCCACGGATTTTTAGTAGGGAGAGGTGAGTATTAAACATTTTCATTCAAGAATGTATATTTTTCGATCATTTGTTCTGTGTGCTAAACCTTTTTGAATTAAGGTGTTTTTATGAAGCAGCTCCTGTGTAAACAAACACATGTTTTGCGGCAAAAGGAACTTCTATTTCTAGATCTATCTTAGAGTAAGCCTATTTTCTGGAATTGGACGAGTGCTCTCAGAATCATCTGGAGATATCATACTCTTGATGCGCCGTTAAGCAGCACTAGAAACCATTAGACGCCGACAAAAAGAAGTCCGTTCGTGTGCTAACATCAATCAAGGAAGCATATCTGCGCTTTTTCCACCCTACTATGAATAGGTTTCCTTAATAAGCATACGTAGCGGTAGACGCAGATCGATCTGTTCATTCAGCTCTTTGTAATTTCAAATATCAGACATGTACTTCGGTGGATTCGTAAAAGGGTACTACTTGTTAGTACATTCAAAGGTGAACGCTCTTGGCTACTTAGTAATATATATACCTTATACATCACGATATCCACTCCTTCGAGGTTCACATGAATAAAATCTATCGTCCTGCCTTTTTGAATCATGGGAAGACTTTCACTATTAAATAGACATAAAGATCTAATCCTATTAGTATTGCTAGATGATTTCAATTATTTTTTTAGAAGTCATGTTACATAATTATAGCTCAAATACTGGAAATGCGTAAAAATAGGTTTTCTGTGAATTTACTCCAGGCCGGTCGGAAATGCGGATCGTGTAATTCCATTTACGATTTGCGGCACTTATGCCTTATGAATAGGAAAAAATTACCTGAAGTATGCGATCGCATAGATGATACATGGGTCAATCCCTTCCACTCGTCGGAAACGAAGGTGAGAGAGTCGTGTTGTCCTTGAGAGAGACATCGAGTTTGATGGTAATATCGGATAAATTCGAGCCCAAGCTGATGGTAGTACTTCCGGTGGACATCAGGGACACCTGTTAGTATAATATAGTTGAAACAACGCATGCCTTCCTTTTTGGGCTTTTCAAGAGACCCATGAACGGTTAGCACGGTAATCGAAAGCGTACAGTTTGGCCACTTGACGACAACGTCCGACCTTATCCCCAGGCCTTAATTATCTCCTAGACTGAATGAGAGAACGTCGAACGTTGGCTCCGACCCACTCACTCTCCCGATCTAAGCCAATGTCATTATGGGGCTTCTCATACTTTAAAAAGCGCAACTGGTAGGCAAGCATATGCCACTGTCGTTTACTCCAAGAAGCCATAGATCACAAAATTACGCCCGGAAATGCGGATAGTAGGTACATATTATTACAGAAACTGCCAGCGTGCTGGGACAAGTGTATAAAAAAGAACCAAAAATAAGATACCTCTAATGCAAATCAAAAAACCTAACTGTTGAAGTTAATAGTAAAAAAATCAACTTCAATATTTTCGTTGAACTTGTTTGTAACAGCCTACTTAATATATATACATTAAAACAGGCTAACTTGGTCGTATATCTCGACTCGCCGCGGGGTATATAGTTGTAGTTGTACATTTTATCAACTATTTGCAGCTTTCCCATAATTGTCCTTATAGTTCTTGGCTGGTTGAAGGTGAGTGTTTCAAATTAGAGAAACTTGGGTGTTTGCTACAAACTATAAAGACGCTTGCTAGTGATCAGTAGCCGAGCTATGGACGCGCACAGAGCGAAACATTTTATCAGGACAGGTGACTAAGGAAGCCCAGTTACGTATTTTCGAAACTCTGTATAACCTGAGTCCCATAGTGGGTCACCCGCGCGGCTTGATGCGATCCGACAGATATTTGGTTACTTTAGTTAGTACTTAAACTGTACAAAATACAGTGCATTCTGCAAGACCTGCAATCGAGTATTATTACTAAGCAAATTCATCAGGAGGAGGGCTGAAAAAGATTTTTATTTCCAAACCTTTATACGCTAGCTTTTTCTAAATGAAGAAATACTCATCTTATAGCTTCGTTGGTTGCAGTGTGTTTAGAAGTTCAAAAGAAGATTTCTTCATAAGCTAGTAACAGTGTCTCGCGGCAGATTATATGGACATATAAAAAAAAAAAAAGGTTATTTGTCAATGACATCATACAGCCTCTGTGTTAACATACCCTTTAAAAATGCTTTCAGCGGCGCAAAGAGCTTGTTAGCAGGCACAGTCATGAAAGAAGCAGCCTTTAATCTTTCTGCTATTTCAATGTAAGTTCCTATAGTGTTGAATCCCCAGCTTTGCCAGACACGTTAACGTCGTAATTAATTATCTAAAAAGGCTATTTTGACTTGTAGGCTGTCCGAATAGTTTTATTTGGTAAATCAATTTTGTGAAGAACATACTTTCTTATTCACCTTAACATTTCACAGATTTTCTAAACAAATTAAATTCGATGACAACAATATTCCATTTCCAGAGAATAGTCTTGGCGCTTATGTCGAGCAGTTACTTTTTACGAAAAATTTGATATTTCCAGATGGAAGCCTAACTGCGGGCTCTAGGTAAACTGTCAAAGACAATTTTTCTCTTAAGTAGTGTTTATACAATCACATACTTCTGGATAGGTTGTTATTGGCCTTTCTGTAATGTAACGAAGTGGGGGCACCGTCTCAATTTGTCTTCGACATACTTTTTTTTTGTAACATAGATTGGCTCACACGGTATCACTATAACAGCGGCTTATAGCTGCCATTGTATCAATTTCGTTGTCCTAACAAGAGCAGACGTTTCTCTTAGAACGATATCAGATTTTGAGATGCACGCAGTCTGGAAGTCTGATGCTATTCGAAATACTAATGTTTTGGACTAAATTTCGAGAAACCTGATTTACGAAAAAAATGTGTCTGACTAACTGGCCTCTAAGTATAGGTCAACCATTTTGTTGCGTACTGTATGTGGTCGCTTTTGATAGAAATATTGCCATGTTGCATTTGTGAGCTTAGAAATCGTACAAAACGTTCCAGATAATCATGATTACGTTTCACGATTAATCTTTCTTTATATTTGAACTATTAGTAAACAAGATAGATACACAAGTTTTAATATGATCAGATCGGTTTAATTAAGAAAAAAAAAAGATGCGCTTTGTAACAGCCCCTCCACCACTTATCAAGCAAAACCCTACCTTCTATAAGCCATTATTTAGGCTATTCGAAACCCTGCTTAGTATAACCCAGAAAAGTCTAAAAAAGACAGATCAAATTCAAGGATATAATTGGTCTAAATTTGACAATGGTTGTTTCTCAACGGTCGTATGAGGTAAATTTTCGCTTATTTTTTTAATTTTATTATTTCGAATACTAGAAAAAGCATTGAACACGCTATAGTCACATATTTTTAGTTAAATAGTTCCGTAAGCCATTATAATATATAGTGCCATAAGCTCGCTTAATTTAGCTGTTTAATTTAGATCGACGAAGTGCGTGGACAAAACAAGCGAATCGAAATGTCAATTTTAAAAACTATATTACAAACTATCAGCGCAAACTTAAAAGCTAGCAGCATCTATAAAAATGTATAACATTTATACCAAATACAGTAAAACTCATCTAACATTTAAAAGGCATAGGGACCTTCATAGCAAACATGGTTATTATGCAGTATCAGGAAAAACCGCCCAAAGAGCCATGGTCTTGTTAAACCTCTATTTCTCTTCTTTCTTTGAGGTTGTTTAGCTCCTCTTTGAGAAGTTAATGTGTCAGTCTTGCTTATGAAAACAGAGCTTCAAACCTAGCCATTTACCGCGGTGTTATTGTGGGACTTGAGTATTTGTCTATAGTAACGTAGATGGTCCAGTATGACATGTATTTGAACCCAAGTCTCAGTAATCAATCAGTCCCAACTGAAGAATCTTCCTCAGTCGTTCATGTGATTACCATTTTAACTACAAATAACGTAGCGCGTCAAATTGAGGCTAGACTCAAGCTTGCAAATAACACGTAGTCACAAAAATTCAGTTGTCAGTAAACAACAGCTCTGTTTTACTATCAAAGACACAAACAATTATAAAACCGAATAATTAAACGTCACGCCATTTTTTGGGTTTTGTCCTAAGGAAAAATATATAATAGATTATCATGGATTATAAATGAGATATCTAATTTTGACAGGAAGTCGATTCTATTTCAAAGCAACGCTGAAAAAGCGGTCTACTGAGCAATCACGCGAAAAGTCCTTAGCGCTTGGCATAAAGCCTCGCGCACAATATAGCTGAGCGAACAGAAGCGAATCTAAAATAATAACTACTTATATTTGTTTCTTTCTCTACTGCAATCATAAACTTTCTTTTGTATGGTAGTTATAAATTTACTTCTTGTATCGGACGTTTGTATCAGTATTAGCTACAAGCTTAAGGTGACAGAGTAAGGGTATAATGTATAAGTTGACGACTGGCGTGCTACAAAAGGGCATTTCTGCCACAGTAAATAGAACCTTATTAATATTCTCTTTAAACAGATACTAAATTATCTGCTTTCAACAGGTTTTATTTCTACGCTACTAAATGCTGACCTGTTTAATCGAACTTACCCACGTTGCACTCGGGCACGACTAGATATGACTCATAGCAGAATTCCACACGATCTAATATAATAACACTAGATTTTCAGCAAAAAAAAAAAAACTTTAATGTAGATGATGGTTAAATTTAATTATCTTAAAAATAACATGAATAAGAAGGAGGGCCTCAGTTTGAAGAAAAACCCTACTCTGCAACAGTGGCACTTGCAATACAGAGCCATTTTAAACTGTGCACAAAATCGTATAGCAAGCTTCATGCTTAAATTCGATCTATTTGCAAGATCTATAATAGCTTCGAAGCTGTAGAAAAGCCTACAGTACAATAACAACGCTGTTTGCTTTCGGAAAATTTTTTTAATACACCATCAAGGTAAGGGGTGAACCGGTGAGCCAGCTTATTGGACACAGGCCAATGGAGACAGGGACGCGCTAGAATCCTTAGAACATTTAACTTGTAAACGTAGGTAAGTTTTCGGAATAGCCCATTCTGCCTGGTGAAGGCCTTACTTGGATTATGAGTTAGGTTAGGTCTGATTATTAAAGAAATGCGAGATTTCTAAAATTGTCAAATATTTCTATTGAGATACGCAGTTTCCCTGTATGAACCAATTGCCTCCCCACGAACACCCCTCTTTAGATAGTTTCAGTGCAATGACGCCCGCCGCAGCTGGGCCAGCAACACACGTGATTCGTGACAGATATATATAAAAAAATTTTTAAAAACTCTGTCTGTATTATAAGGAAACACGGTTCTGTGAATTCTCTAAGTGGATTCCTATGATAAGCGTATTTTTATATATATATATAATATATATTATATAAACGTAAAATTATAAAGAGTGCAAAAAGGAGATAGATGAGGAAATCAGGCAACAGGATAACAAAACTATTAATTAATAATTATAATATAGGCTATATTGAAGAGAACTATAATACTAATTAATCGTGTTGGTATCCCTTTGCCTTCTTTCCTTTTTGCAGTATTTAGAATTATACGTTTTAATCAAAGTGTGTAAACAATACGCTTATCATAGAAACCTAGCTAGCCTACAGAATATCATAGAAGCCTACAGAATCGTGTTTCTTATTTCCAATATAACCTCTATTATAAACTGTACTTTTATATACCTCTACGAAAGTGCTCTATATTGAATCTAAAGTTAAAATACATTCTCATTACTAGTAAGCATTTCTCTCAAACAATAACAGTTAAGGTAGTGGAGGAACCCTGCGACCTTACAAAGGTCGAAGACCGGCCTAAAAAACGTTTTTGTTTTGTTATTTTGTGCCTGTCGTGATTTTCCCGATCTAGCGACGCGAAAATACCACATTTTCCAATGATTGGGAAATAAAATGGGTAACATTACACTTGACAAAGTAGTGCATTTCGACACTTCATTGAATAGCCCCAGCAACAAGCTTAAACATTTCTGCTAAATCAGAATGGGCAGACTTGTTGGGAAATGCAGCAACGTTCGAGAAGATGACGGTGACAACATAACAATAGACTCAATTTCACTCGATTTATAAAAAAACCGTCAGCAAGATAAAGCGTACCAAATAAAGTAGAACAAAAATTTGGACGACGACCAGCGGCAGCTAAACTATTTTTATACAAAACTGTCAATAAAAGTATCTTTAGTGCAATGAAGAACCATTCTTTATTCACTAAGAGATCAGAGTGGGAACGCTGGTTCGCTCCAAAGTGTTGGATACTAGTTGAATAATATCAAGTAGTTTTAATTTCAGTACTAAAGTCGTCTATAATTATGTTTAAATTGAGAGAGCTTGCAATATTTGGTGTCTCGCTCTTTGCCACGTCTGCAAGATGAAAAACAACGAAGGTGGAGTTTGTTGTCGCCTTTGGCACTTCGTCTGCTACATCTTGAGTTACGTATCTTAATGACTCATAATAACACGGCTATAGCAATTTAGTTAACCTTAAAAATAAATATACAATGTAACTTAATCAATTTCATCTCTGCAAGTGATTTTTTAATAATATAAATTTATATGATGTGTACCACTTTCTAGCACACTCATTTTTCTCTGCTGGGTCGAAGTTGTGCTTTCGGCAATGTTGTTTGCATTGATTTTTTTTGACCTGGCTATGTTGAGCTGCGGACACTGGACTATTTTTAAGCCTGGTTCTAGAATGATGTTTTCAGGTCAAGCTGGCCCACAGCCGTCTTTTATCCTTCTGTTCTGACCTATGTTATTAAAATCAGATTTGTTCAGTTTCTGCTCTAAAAAAGCTGCCATTTCGTGCTTATTTTTTTCTACAAAAAGTCTCAACAACATTCTCAACAACGACCGTGGACGTATATTTTTTTATTCAGTGTGATATTACCTTTCTTTTCCGTCTACTTCCGCCCACAACATTTTGCACAAGTCCGAACCTCGCGGGAAATAAAATACATTTCTGAATATTACCTAGGTTCCTAATCGTGCACTCTGTGAGAGACCGCTAACTAAATACCCACGAGGGTAAGCCAACGTTAACGGATAAATCTAATGTTATACTTGTTATATATATATATCTGTTTTGTCAGTTGATGCAAAAAGTTCTCGGGATGTACGGCTGGCGCGGGTGTATTGCATGGAAAACAGATGCACTACATGTATGACAGTAATAATAATAATAGTGAATTTAGGTTAAAAATTGTATAAGTTTGTTAACTTTTGCTTAAGTTATAAGTAAGTACATTTGCCAGGCTTATAGTAAGTTGAAGCTCTCAGTAAATTTTTAGAATCGTACAGAAGCTAAATTTTTAACAAATATTACTATATTTTTATTTCAACGTAGCAGTTCCGAAAACTTGAACCAGCCCAATGTTTCTGTGTGCGTTTTATCTTTTCAAATGAAAATTCTCTTCGACGGTGTGCATCTTAACGCGTAGAGCATCTCGGTTCTTCTACGCTCCGAATGAAGAAGGACGATTAGATTTGCGTCAATGTATAACTGTAGTTACTTGTCCGAAAAATGGCCCTGAATAGTGGTGAACTCAGCGTATTAAATAGATAGTCCATTTCAAAGCCTTTCCTCATTAAAACCCAGCGACTGCTGATTTAAGGCCCACCATCGAATATATTTATTCAATGTTTCGTGCAAAATAGAGAAAGTTTATTTTGAGGCGTGTCTCTATCGGCTTTATGTGACTATTCACGTAATAGACAGGTTAATAATTAAGCGGGGTGAAAAAGAGATCTACGTAAATCGACGCATGGGATCAACTCTGAACGATATTGGCGAATGATGACCAGTGGGAAATTATGAAAAGTTCGAAGCTCGTAAGTATAAAAAGTGGCAGAGGAAAGCGTTGTACCTGCAGTATTTGCTGTCGAAAAAAAGGTCTTACTAGCAGTCGATTTCACCAGGCTAGTCCCAATAATGGCAAAGTCAATGAATGAATGAATGGACTTAAGTGAAGAGCGCATTTTTCCTAGACCTCGTACGCGACTCATTTAGAGACCTGAGCTGCCCAAGCGAAGCTCAGCAATTGCTTTGCCGAATTCACAGGTACTCAGAGTAGGAGCTCTATATTGTATCACAGCCTCAATAGAGGACCACGACGTCGTATGAAAGCACAAGGGTCTTTTGAAACAAATTTGAAAGATTTTAAGTGCAGACAGGAAACGAGCATGAAGACGATAAATTTATATCTAGTCTTCTCTGTCTCTACCGTAGTAGTCTATTTAAAAGGAAGCACTGCAAATATTGCTGTGACCGTAAAACCTTTTTACTTTATGATTAATAAAGAATCAAGCTGAAAAGGAACTAACAAAGATATTGTCCACTAGTATTTTTTTATCTTAAACAGGTTATGACATTGTGTCTAGGCCTTTGTTTCTCCTTTGAGGTCACCTGAAACTAAAATGTGTTTTTAAGCATCAGAATGATACATCTGATTCTTAATCAGAAAGTGACAAAATGTAGCATTTCTTATTTGCAATATATATATATAACATGTATGTAGTGTATATTCAAATAAAAGATGCGTTTTTCAGTACGAACATTTGATTTTAGTGCCAATTGGTCGCATTAACAAAGACAGATATGCTTACGTATAACTCATTTCCTAAACAATTAGGAAAAGCAAAGACTTGCTCTCGAGCGACAGTTGAACTTAAGTTAAATAACTTGTTAGGTAACTGCACTTAAGCCTACTGGGTGCGTAAGCTATTCGCGAAAATATCTGCGAAGTCCGAGGGCTTAGGTCGGCGAGGTCTTGTCATGGGAGGCAATTCTTTTCATCGTGTAGCATTTGTATTCTTAAACTAATAGATCGCTGTTAAGCGACGTAAAAATCTAAACGAAATTTCAATGGGATAAAGTCGAACTTGAAAAATTATGTACAATTTTTCTAATAACAGTGTACTAATGTTGCATGAAGGTGGAGGGGGTAAGCTATATCATCTCGTAACCTATTAGGGCTTGTAGACAACACTGCGTTTCAGACAAGCTGCCTAAAATATCGATATATAGGCATTTCGTATTACTTATTATCTTAACGGACGAATGAGCTATAGGGAATAAACTGAATGCAAGGTTAATACAAATATACTGCAAAAATAAAGCAGACGTTATTATGGTACTTAATTAGTTGTCTAGAGTGATTGAGTCTACCTCGGAATCGATTTAGTCGATCAGCATTAGCAATATTGTTTATCTTCATCTTTAACTGTACCTAGTATAGTTGTTCTAAAGGTGTTTCGGGTTATATAAATGCAAACGACTACAGCCGAGTTTATGACCAGCGATTCGTTTAATTAGTTGATTATTATTAATTAATTGATAAAAAATAGAAAAAAAACATATAGATGTACCAGAAATCTGTAGATATTACACAACATAGATTGCATTTTGAACAGTTTCGACATGTTTAAACTTAAAGTAAAGCATGGACATGTTTGTTAGTGACAAAGATCCAATAGTGTTATAACTGTTATAGTTCGTAAGCATGAGGCAACAAATACGTCGCAAAGATTTTTTTTATCAACCTTGAAAGAAATATGTTGGACGCCACAGTCGCTTGTGACAATATATCATAAACAGGCGGTTTTAATGAACAACAACAACAACCCGAGACAGAATAGCTAAACGCGACGCGTATTTGCATACGCTCATTCTACTCGACAGTGCAAAGGCCCCTGGTATATACTAACGTTCAGTGTTCTAATGTATTCAAATGTTGCTAGACTCTTAATTTAGGGAAACACGTTACCAAGTTTATTATTGGTCATTCATAATGGTAGACAAGCGCTAATCCCAATACCTTTTTACTTCTTATGAAGTAGAATTTGTGTCTGTGATAGCGAAGTGGGTAAAAAGAAAAACAGCGAAGCTCAGCGGTACGTCATGGTCTAGGTTCGAATCGCACGGGGAGTTAGCTCTGTTAGTCTGAGTTAGTTAGTCTGAAGCGACGCCTAGCGGCGTAAAATATTAGTTGGGTATTCTAAGCCCCTCAACACTAATCGTATACAAACCAGATGCCTAAAGGGCTAAACTAATATTATGCGCCCTAGCTCGTTTCTCAGAAATCCGCAATAATGGCTCAGAGATTGGAGTAAGACTACTGATCTTGAGCACACGTCAAGCGATGCAGGATTGTCACCCTTCTGTAGACTACATCAAAGGGTAAACGAAATATAATAATAAAGGAAAATATCGACAAATTTTACCACGAGCTGTCATCAATTACATTTTAGGTAATTCGTAAGTGTACCCATTTGTCAATGTTAGATATGCATGCAGGGTTATTAGACTTACTCAAAGAACATTTTTTTCAAATTCGTTCGCTATAATTACTATTAATTGTCCACCTTTGATTCGTGCAGCGGGTGGACAAATCAACATTCTATCAACGCGGATAGCTTTTCGCAAACAATGTCTAAGCGAGTTTGGATCAGCTTAATTATAAAAACTCTACGATGTCATAAACGAAATAATCGCGAATGTGTAACGTGAAGTCTAATTGAGGCCTTACATGTTGAATGCCGAATCTGATAAGCGAACTTCCGTTACATAAACATTTACTGTGAACACTCAGCTGACTGTCAGCAGGGTGACTCAAAGAGGAAATTGTCAAAGTATGGTTTTGCTGAGGTGCTACTACCAGCCGCCCCTTCTGAGGCTGATCTCCCCGTGGCCTTTTGGCCCATTAAGGCGATGACCAGCAAAACTGCCCACACCCACCAAGCTCGATCAATAAGGCTTGGTGCGGCGTTCCCTGCCGTATCGGGATCGGTACGGCTATGGTGGCGGGGGCATACCTCCTCTTTAAGGTCATGTATGTCTCTGTAAACACGTATTAGAGATATTAAGAGACACATGCAGACAAGAACAAGCAGTTAAGCTATATCTCTCAGATCTGTACGATTTAATTATCCAATGTCGAAGCGTAGCAGCGAATCTAGCTTCAGCTTGTATGAACGCTCAGGCTCAAATACTTATCTATTCTGTCCTCGCCTCTCCCGGGCACTGCAGAGACAGACTTAATGCTGCTTAACACTATTAGCCGTTATTTTTGCCGAATTCAAGCTAAAACAATTAGAGCTTTATATGTTCTCACCCGTTTTTGTGATAAAATAAAAGCTCAGGAAATTCAAACTGGTTTTTTTTTGTTATTATATAACGTTAAAAAAATTATCAACATAAATATTTGAATACTTCACAAGTGGTTAAGCGTTGCTGAAAAAACTTTCAAAAAAATAATCTCCTCCCAGCTTTTAGTAGTTTTCTAAATCTCGTTGACATGAAATCTCTTCTCTCTACATTCATCGTGTTACCCTATTTTTAAGCAAAGTCTATACATAATAAACAACACAGTCCACGCACAGGATTCATACATAAGCACACTCTGTCCTATCCACTTGAGATCAAAACCAGCTCATTACCAACGGACCATTAAAAACCTATGGTGAAATTCGGAGATTCTGGTAAAAACAGAGGGCAGAGCGGAACCAGATTAGCAGCATGAGGTAATCAGAAAGACTACACATTAACGAAAAACTGGGTCTCGCAGGGACAGGGCTTTTTCCATTTACAAAACATCATCAGATTTAAAAAGTCATGTAAATAAGCACCGTTTTAATTTTTGAACCGCAAACAATTGGATACTGTTCCTTTATTTCTTCAACTGCTTCATATGTGTTAATATTGTCAACCAACGTTGAAATACAATAGAAACAACAGTTTCGACAGAGAATAATAATTTAGAAAATAATATTAGAATAATTTCAAGCAAGAGTTCAGTCTGAACTCTTGCCAATTTCAACTATTTTCCTTTATTATTAGTATTTTGATGATAATAATTATAATACATCATGAATGAATATCAGCAGATTTTGTTTGAACACATATTTGAACTTCCCACTGAATTGGTACGTAGAAAAGCACACGTGGCATATAGGCGGCGCTTAAACAGGAACGATAGCATCTCAACCCACGAATTATGAATTATTGTACCCCTAAGTGATGTGAAGGGGTTTGTTGTCTGTTAACTCTCTGCCAGATCAGCACTATGCTGATAGCAATGCAACAGTGTATTGATCAGGAACGGGGTGGTGGCTTGAGCATATAAATTTCCTCATGTATGTTTACCAAATCTCACCCCCACAAGTACGCTTAGTGGCGGAGCGCTATAAAACTTATTTACTGATGTATTTACATCATAAACGCGGCATTTCAAAATCATCTGGGTACAATAGATCGGATGGGTGTCCAAGGAAAGCAAATACAATCTAATAATCTTCGTGATTCGAGTACCTGGCGAGTTCTATGTGATTTTAAACGCACTTTTGGGCACGCGCTCACAGAGAGTATCACGTAAGAGCTCATAAGTCACGATTCTAGCCAGCTAACTGCTGGAGCGACAAAGCGTATCACGATGGCTTATAAATATGGAACCCACACATGACGTTCGTATAGGCTCAGGTACGCCCAGACGGATAGTATAAAAAATCTAGGAATAAGTTTAAGACACGAATGCATTTCTTCAGATCATATGTGCCAAGTCCTATGGCAGCTTTCGGCCTGCCTAACCATGCTCATTAGAACAGCATATGCAAATTGTATAGATGCAAGAAAACACTGCTTTTGCGCCAATATAGCAGATAATAACTTGTTAAGTTTAAGCTCTGGTAAACTAAGCCCGAAGTGCTTTTCTCCTCAACTAATTAACCTAGAGTCAGTCGGACCACCGTTCAAGAAATGTCCATTTTAAATTATTTAAATACAATAACATTTTATAGAACTATGAGCTTCCAAAAGTTGGGCATTCTCTATGAGCGGCACGCAACTCCTCATAATTCAAGTAATTAGTCCTACGTGCAGTATACTGCAGTAGGTAGTCGCATGATTAACACGGCACGTTCAAAAAGTCATCATTCTGTGTGATTTTCTAATTATTTTGGAGAAGTGTCGTTAGTTTACGCGGTATCTACATTCATCGTCTACGGACTTTTAAGCATTTAGGAAGGCTAGGCAGATAGGATCACACATGGACTTTTGCCGTTACGATCTATACGCGACTCTCAAAGCGCGAAGCGTACCAAAAGCTCACTTTACGACAGAAGCTTTACCGGGCTGATATTAGTTAACTACTACCCTCTGATGTTCCTTAACCCGCTAACTGGTCCTGTTATTTGTTTTACGCCTTTTACCCTCATTTATTTTTGCAAGATTTTTGCTTTAGTAACTATATTATGTAAATCAAACACCTTTATAAACGCACTCCGTTTCAAGCACTTTTAAACAATTTTAATTAGATTATAAAGTAAATGGCCGGCGAACGCAGCAGTCATTGAGTAAAGTTGGAACGTCGACTATTACGCACTGAAGGCTTTGACGGTCACGCACAAAAAAAGACGTCACTGACGCCGCTAATCGAAACCGCCCCATTGCTTGGTAAGCTTGTCAACTAAGAACATTCCGACGCGAGCTGTTTCCGTAAAAGCTGTTACCTTCGTCCCCTGGTAAAGCCGAGTGCTCTACTATTCGAAAGTAGCTAAGGACAACCAACAGGTCGATAGACCAGGTTGACAAGAGTAGCTGCGCGTGCTAGTTTATCGCTTTGATGTTAAGTAAGGCCGATCATTGTAGTCCTACGCGCGCCCGGCCAAATTCACCGCTCTTTATTCTTAACAGAAGCTATCCGCTCCGATGAGGGGTGTTCATATTGTGGAAATCCAGGTGTGCATCAGTTAACTTAGGGAAAGAGCAGTCAGGCCCGCTGTAGTTTCGAAACGCGAAATTGAATAATATGTGAGAACTTGGAGAATGGTCATCCGGGATTCTACTGTCTTCTACAACTAATTTCAAATGTTACCTTATTCTGCCGATTATATTACAAGATTTGCTAGCCTTCAATTACTTCGTTGACTAGACGATTGTGTTATCCACTACGATGCATCCTTATCCCAATAATACTGTAAAAACGTCTCCGTTCCTTTTTCTACCATTTTGTACCATTATATTTTATTTTATTATGGTTCCTACAACTATTTAATCATTGTCTCTAATTCGAGTTACTACATATACATAGCGAAGAAGAAGCCGAATTTTTTGTTAAATTCTTATTATTGATGCTTATATATATATATATATATATATATATATATATGATGATAGACCCCTTTGACCTGTTGCTAACCGGCCGAACTTCAACAAATACAAATATGTGCGTAACATGCGCTGAACTGTATTTATGAAAGAAAAGATGTTTTCGAATATGCCAAAAGTACTGATTGTACAGTTAGTTCCGGATACGTACGATTGTTTATAAAAACAATACGTTACTGAAGAGTCGCAGCGCGACGCAGAAAGTCTACCTAGTCACTCGTAAACTTTATACTGTAATTGGTAATAAAAGGTTTTCTGAAAACCATAGAACAATGTTTCGTTGAAGGATAGATCTAAGAAATCTTCCGCAGCCTTCTCAAATGTTTACTATTGTCTACCGGTAGTGTGACGCGAACTGTGATTCCAAGTTCTGACAACCAGCTGTTACCTTACATTAGGCTTGTTTTAGCGATCAACACTTGTTCAGGAAGAAACTTTTATCATAGTATATTATATATGACAATTCATTCTCCCGTAATTGGCTTTGCCTAGCTTCCATTCTACTGGTCGGTAAACAAATAAATGTTAGAAGACTTCGGGTGACAATTACAGTCAGACGAAATTCTCGTCATTGAAAAAAGTGTGCATAAACCAGTGTTCTACTTTGAAGGAACTTCTTAGAATAACAATCCTAACCTAGCTGGTGAGCGGCCTTTAGAGTAAGTGAATGATTTCTGAGTCGACCATGTTGAACTTCCTTCACAGTTCAATGAGGATTACTGCAAGCTCCGACAGAGAAAGGTGAAGCAAAGCCATTCTTAGACCAAGTTCCAGTTGTTTCCCGGTACCGCTTCCTTTTAGACGACAGTCCAGCTATCAGTGAATGATGCCACCCTAAATATGTAACACTCTACGCTTGGACCCCACACTAAATTAACCTACACCCACTAGCGATATTCTTTTCTAGAGAGCAGCGGTAGCATGTAGGAGCTACATGCTACCGCATGCTACATGAGAGTATAAAGCGCTAATAAAATATGCGATACTGGGTAAATTTGAAGATATTAGAATTGATTTATTTCATTGTTTTTGCTTAGCTTAAATCGGAACGACAGCTTTGAAATTTACATCAGAATTGCGATTCATCAGGATTAGAACAACCCTCAACTTAAATTACAATTTAAAATACTTTTATTTAGAAAAATACAGTTTTGCTCAAATCAAATAAGCTATATTGAGGGTTGAAGATGCCATTCGCTCTCTCACTCGATACGTGTGTGTGCGAGGTACACGTCAGCACCGTGGCAGTTACTAACGTGCGCAAATTAGGAAAATGAACAAGTGAAATGATAAGGAACTTCATTCATCGACTTCAATGTTACTGAATTTTCAACAGCGCCTTCATCAATCACTTCATAGCACTAATGCTGGACGCTATCTCTTTGGACGCAAACCTATCTCCTAAATATATATTATGTAATATCGATAAAGCAAGTCCGGCTTATCGGATCCAGGAGCCGTTGATGGGTCATGAGCGAAATATTTGAATTTTACACTGCTAGCACAGTATGTCTAACTCACACTGATTCCACTTAGTTCTATGCATTAACAAGGATTTATACATTAACAATCATTTAGACTTAAGGGAAAGAGAGTGTTTAATTAACTTACATGAAAATCTAAGACCGGCACGAAGGAAGCGTAAAGCTATAATAGCTCGATGTGAGCGTAAGACAATTTTTCCTACTGTTGTTGGACATTGACTAGTAGCTTGAGAACTAAGCTAAGCATACAAAGAAGCTGAAGACTATCTTCGCCCGAACGATTTTAAGTTTTGCCTATTTTTTAGTGCTTGTTGAAGCTTCTTCTGTAGGATAAAAGTAAAATCCATTGGCTTAAATAGATCTCTTTGTGAACATTTTCGGTTTCTCGATCAATAGAGATCTGGGTGTATGTGAACGCTCTACTCGACAGGGCGGTCTGTAGCTGGTAAGACGTAGTCTCTCTACATCAGCATGTGACTGTGGATATTAACAAAGCTGGCAATTTGTCCCAGACGCCACTTGGTAGAAAAAATGAGACGCTTATGCCGCCTCGACGGTTCCCTATGTTCGGATTCGGCTCACTAAGCAGGCTGTTTTTTTCCCAGTCAATTGGTCAGGTCCATTGCATAGTATGGAAGTTTCGACTCGCTTCGAACATCGGATGTTCTTGCCAAAACGAAGTCAGTAAAGCGTGAAGCCGCTAAACTCAACCAGGATCGCTACATCACCCACATCGTAGTTTTGTTCCTTTATTCTCTTGTCAATTGGCAACTAGATTTTAAGACCAGTGGCGCCGCCAGAGTCACTACAAACAATTTAGCATTCAGTAGTTTGGTGATCGAGCTCGAGCTGCCTCTACCATGGCAGGCTTCAGTCGACATTTTATCATGTTGTTCTGATGTGCTCTCCGTCTGGCCTGGCCACTATACGACCCTGCCTTCTTCACGGAATCGGTGCCTATTTAAGGAAAGACTGTGGTAGACCGGTCTCTTTAAGAAAAGATACATTTCGGCGAATTACAAACGTGACAGGATAAGTCACGTCTAGCCATGCTAAAATTAGGGAAAATTTCACATTTCTGCATTCGTCCTTGACGGATATTCGAGTTCGTCAGCCCTTTGAAGATCAAAAACAATCCACATATTGCGGTGATAAAACATTGCTTTTCGAGTAAAAATACGCGTCATCCACAGAAAAGTATCGTCGATTGTAGTACGAAGAGAATGGAGAAACGGAAGGGACGGTGAGTGCAAGGATTAATTGAATAAGCATGTCTGTACATTAACCTCATTTGAAGCGAATATACATAGCCTGTTCCGTCTGCTTTTATGCTTTGGTTTTTAAAAAAATGTATTAAGCTAGACCTACTTGTTCATGGCAAAAGTGAGAGCATAGTTAGATTTTACACTAAAAGGACGTGTTCCGTTGTAACGGAAGGAATAAAGTTATCCACCTGTATTCACATTACTTATGTTCTATATATTAGACATTATTTAACATATACTCTATACATAAGAAAGAACTCGCAAAGATGGGCTTACAGTGTTCTCTTTTCTACTGGTCTTTTTTTTTTACAAGAAACGTAAAGCGATGCGAGATTAATCGCAGTTGGACGAATATTATTGAATATATTTCATCAAAACGAGTGTCAATTGGCTTCTGTCCAGGCTATTATATAGTAAAGCATCTTGGATATAAAAAAAAAATCCATCCTCAAAGACGTTCCGAGAAGCTTTCAGATAACGTGTGACGGCTTCCACAAGCCCAAACTCGCCCATTTTCATAAATCTTAGAAGAAACGTCATGATCCCTTACTACGTTAATACAAAAATATCTAGATTATAAAGTACATTCCGAGGCAAAGAAGTCAAAAAAAAGCTTTACGACAAATATCCAATAAAACCTTACATTTAAAATTTAGCTAGAATAGTGGTTTCGTCTTATTTTAAATATATGGATTTATCGAAATACGTATCGCAAGATGGTGTCAGATAAAACGGTTATTGAAGTTTTTCTTAAATTATGATAATATAGATTCGTGTACTATGCAAGTCAATTTCGTGCTACATAGCGATAAAAAGTGTTCAAAGAAGAAACGAACCAGAGAAAAAAACAAAGAGTGGGATAAAGTCAACAATCCTAGTGGCCTACATTTTTCAGAACCTGCACTATTTTTTTTTGTGTGTTTTTATTGCTAAGTTCGTATGGAACGAGAAGCGGTTTTCTGTCGCTAGTCAGCGATCTAGATTAACGTCATGTCCAAGCTGCGCCAAAAAGGAATACGTGATGGCTTAGGTTCGAATCCGGGCGTTGACACACCGTTTTGTTTCGTGCTGGTGGCCGGCCGTCTAAAATAACTTCTTATGGTTGAAGTAACGGACGCAAAATACGAAAAACATGTTATTATCCGAGTACGATTTAGCCGAAGAAAGATATCACTGATTTTTTTGCCCACTGTCCTTCATTTCTAGTTGTCGATTTTTTAAATGCGTTTATAACTTGTAAGATATCTGAGCTCAACACTAGCTATACGCTAAGATCGAGCCATCGACTTCAATTAGCACGCGCATAATCCTAAGCATAACACTATAAAATGCTTGATTTGCAGATAAATCCGTTGTAATTACAATGTCCGACACAGTTTAGTAACACCTTTTATCTTACACATCGTCCTTGAAGTGCTCCGTTGAAACGTGCTTAACCTGAGTAATTCAAAGACAATCCAAACAACTAAAGAAGATTATAGACCTAGCTACATCCTAGCGAAGTACTCGCCATTGTCGAAGACCTGTTTACGTTAACGCAGAGTCTGGGCATACTGTGCGTTGTGCCTAAGATATGGTCAACGAAAGCTTTCCTTTGTACAAGCAACAACATTTTCGATGCAGATTTCGAGCACTGGGTAAGGTTAAAACCTAGCATTATCAGCAAAATGTAAAATCACATCGGCTGTTATACGGCCGTGATTTTGATAGTTGCTGAAATTGTCAAAGTAAAAGAGCGCGATCCTGCTTTATGAAGTTTATGAAAATTACTCATGAGACGAGCTGCGTTTTTTCTTTGTTGAAAACAGACTTGTTACATTGTCTAGATAGCGTGCACCTGGACGTTGATGTTGTCAGTTCCACATTTATCAAAATTTTACGTGTTTAGTCAAGGAAATGTATATTTGACCTGTTTGGTAAGTGATAGCCGACAAAGCCATTTACCGCGTTATCAACGAGGAGGAGCATGGTCACTCTAGTCATCTACGAGTACGTAGGTCTGTTTTAGACTAAGCAACACTTGCTACTAACGGTCACAACCGTACCAGTCTTCACCTTTTGTTTTTGCATAGGTTTCTGTCATTCATAAAGGCGCCGCAACTAGAACGTGCTTCACAGGCCTGCGTAGCTTTTTCAAAACTCAAAACGGATTAACGTTCGCATCGGTAACGATGTTTTCAAGCTTCTTCTTTACGATAGTAACTAAGTCTGCTACGATAAAAGCTCATAATATGATTGTACTTAATTTTACCTGCTTTGTACTCTTTAGCTATCTATTGATGGACAATCATCAGCTTTTTTTTGAGGTTTGTACCAGCCGACATTCTAATTTTTCTTTGCTCAGGCTTTTTCAAATCCTTTTTATCCCATCTCTCATAGACGTTATTGTTACACGTTCGATATTCACGCGTGACGGAGTTCGCAAAGCGCCACATCCGACACTTTTCTTCATTTTGCTGCCTACTTACATTGAAGACACTTCTTGTTTTGTATCGTAGTGCGATAATTGTTTCCTTGTACTAATATTGGTAACGGTAATAGCGCCAATATGTATGCGATATGATCCGTATTGCAGACAAACCTGGGCGCTATCGTAAAGCTAGTACCTGTCGAAGCGTGTCTCGAAGACCTATCTGAAGTAAGTTCCTGTTGGCGGCTTCATACGACCATTGCGACCTAAAGCTGTAGTAATTTTGATTCCTTTACGAACCGGCCGCCCTTACCCCTTTCGTTAACGTTCTACTGCGACGCAGCAGCCGATCACCATAAAATTCTAGAACAGCCCCTATTTTTCCGCTAAACGCGCATTGCTCAGCGCCTGCGTAGACTGTTAGCCTACCGCTCGTGGGTGGGTGGAACACCTGCCAGTCGTTGGAATTCTCCATGGTTCAGTTAGCCTGCGCGGTACACCAAAGGTAAAGAAGGCCATCCGGCATTGACGTACCAGGCGGCAGTCCGCCTGCCCGCCCGCACGCCGACGTGGAACCATCGTGGTAAGATGCCTGCTAACGCATAGTGAAAGCCGTTGAAGGCTGCGTAAGTGAACCAAGGCAGGGGCGGAGCCCGAACGTTCCAGAGTTGGAATGAAAGGCGGGGCCGCACCTCCTCCTTCCTGCCCTCTCCCATCTGGATATCGGCGGGACCTTCTTCTAACAGGGGGCGACAGGTGTGCGCAGCGTTTGCGTGGTTGGTTTGTATGTTAGCAGGTGACTGTTCGTTGGCTCAGGGTACAACTATGGCGGACTTTGTGGCGTGGTATGATCGTCATGATAGTGGTGGTAGAGTGCTATGGTGTGATGTGGTGCGGTGTCTCTCATGCGTTGCCACAACTGTGATGGCGCCAGCGGCAGCAGCGCCAGCGGCGGAACGTCCGTTGGGAAACCAAGCTGCAGCTTCTATCCCCTAGGTTACAGCGTCAGGACAAACCTGGCTGCCCCCTCCGAGCAAGCAGTGTATCTTGACTGCTTGTTTTTTCAGTCAGCCGATCTATCGAGCTACTGACAGCAGCGATCTCACTGTTGGTGAGGCACACACGCCGCCCCGTGCGCAGAGCGCTGGTGTGCATACAACAGTATATGCCCCATACGTACTCACCCACATCGAGCGATGCGTTTACCCACACAGAGAGCGAATGCCGATACCTAAATAATGGCAAATACATTCAGAAAGAGCGATTCAATTCCTCATCATAATCACCGTCATTGCAATAGCATTAACAATGACGATAGCAGAATTATATGCAAGAGGCAACGATGAGAAAGAATCGATCCGAGCAAAGAGCACAGACGAGGAGGGAGGATGACAAACTTCCTATTTGATATTTATGTGTATGTAAATGCATCTGGATATGTAAATGAATATCTATGATGAATCGATTTTGAATCGGATCGATCGATCGAGCGTTCTGGCATATTCTCATCACCAGATTCGCGCTAAAAAGTACGATAAGGGCGTCAGTCGGAGTGCCTGACTGACAGCCTGAACGATATTCTACCAGAAGCAAATAGAACACATAGGGAAAATATCGACCTAGAAAGACGCGATGACACAGAAGCTCGCAAAAAACATATATATATATATATATATATATGTATGTATGTGTATGTATGTATATGTATGTATGTATGTATGTATGTATGTATATATATATATAGAGAGAGAGAGAGAGGGGGGGGGGGAGTCCGTTTGTTAGCATCGGATCTGAAAAATAGTTATCTACAGAGATACCCAAACGCACGATTTGAATATTCAAAAAGTTCGTGCAAGAAGGAAGAGTCACTTAGTTGAGCGAAATAATTAAACGCTGGTCAATTTCATTTTCAAAATACACCATAATATTTCCCGTGTATTATTTTTTTGCAGAACGTCATGCTCTTTATTAAAATCATGTACATATGCCCTGCTACGTTAAAAAATGTGAAGTAACGACTTTTTGGTCCACTAAATATGTATATATAGCGCGATATAAAATTAAATCCACAAGAAACTAGAAAATGCCGAATTGTCGTCATTTGAGGAAATCCGGTTAGAAACTGGTGGGCGAGCTATAATAAATGAAATACTTTAATGTAAATAGATAAATATGGCTATATAAGCGCCAAGAGAGCAGTTGTGAAACGCTCATTCCTGCAAACCAACGAAAAAGCTAAATCAATGTATATATAACAATAGTTGAATATGAGCCACCATCGACTTCGGAGCTTCGGTGCATTGTCAGTTAAAAGAGTTCTGAAAGGTGGAAGCTCTACGGCCGCGAAAATCGCACTACACAGCGAGGTGATCGATGAAGGATTTCATTCTCAAAAAGACAATGCTTTATGCACGATGAGGTACAATGCCAGGCTTAACGTTCTATATTCGTGTAATGGCAATATTGCACAATAGCTGGCACGCAAATAAGTTTACAATGTGAAAAAAAGGCTTACAGTTCGGTCACACAATGGTCTAGCGATGGCAAAAGACGGGTTTAATGCTAGGAGACTAGGCCTATAGATTAAGGTGCATTTATTTCGACAATAAATTGCTTTTTTACAAAATAAAAATACCTTTGCGATCTGTATACTTATATATAGTATGTCCTAAATAATCGTATCTTTTCAAATGTTACACGAGGAGAAGCTCTATTTGTGTTTCCTATCACCGATCAACGAGCTACTGTGCCTTTTCGCCATTTTAAATTGTAATTTACAGACCATCGTCAGGATGTCGGACTTCGTCCATTCCTTGACTCCCTAATACACGCGTACAAACAGAATTGCTATGCAGTATATTTTTCAATGAAAATTCTAATAACGAGATCCTCTACAATAAATCAGTGTAATTTGAAGATTAACTCCAGGTTTTGCATGTCCCATATGATTAATTTAGAGGCTCATCACACAGAAAACCTACGAACAATGTATTTGTCTGGCAGTACTCGACCAAGGCACAACAGCAAATTCAAAGCTTCCACGTCGCCTTAATGTAAATAAGCTTCTTAGTTGGAAATAGCTTTATTAAATTGATCTACTTTAGTAATCTATCCTAGCAGACGCGCGGTTCTTGTATGCTGCTCCCTGATTGAATCAATTTGACTAAGCATCTTTATCGAACTTGCAGGAAATAGAAATCTCCAGCCGACATTTACCCATAAATATTCAGACTAATAAATTTACCTGTTTTTTTTTTCGATTACCTGACTCGGGCCTATTCTGTAAAGTCCCAAGAACTCATAGCTGTTAGAATTAGTTTCGAGATGACAGACACATACGGATATAAATACATGGCTATACAAATTTGCTTGCCATTCAAAGCTACTATCATCGTCATTATTGTGGTTTGCCATAGAAATTCTGAAAGGGTTAAGAACTTGACAAACGACCCACTATTCACAACAGGGTCGTTCGAATGATCTAAAGAAAAGCAACATTAAAACGGTCATGATATCCGTTTCCTTGTTTAGCCTATTCGAAGGCTTCTGGATGCCTGTGCTGAGTAGAGCCTATAGCGAACGTACAACAGGCCTCGTTCTAACGGTTTGCGTCATCGCGACGGAATTGGCACGGTGGCCAGCGCTGGCCGAAGAACCCGACAGTTTGCGTGAAAGCGATTCGCGTGATTTCGGTGAGCGTAGTGACTGTGCACTTCTGCTCAAACGGCACTATGTACCACATGGGCAAAAAGACCCCAGTTATAGTGATCTATACAGTGGCACGTACGGAAATGGCGGCGGCAGTGCTAATGACAAAGGGTAAGTAGCATAACATTTAGAAACTTCTTTGTTTTTTTCTCGGAATTCGTTTGTTTCTCGTTGATAGTTACCTGCATTCATGTGACGGTTTCTATCCAGAAAACGCTTGAAGCTTTCATTTCGTTCAGGATTTTGTTTAGAGGTGACGGATAGCAGTTGTTAAGCAGAACTAAAGTGTAGAATTTACGGGTAACGAATTAAAAGTTAGCAGAACTTATTCGATGGTTCAACTAGAACAATGTATATCTAAAACTGGCTGTGCGCTTTAAATAACTGCTTATTGTAATGCGCGTTCTTTTCGTGAATAGATGTATTTCTTGCAGATATCTGATGATAGGTCGTTTAGTAACTTGGGAGAATAGGTCTTCAATAAGGAGTTTTCGATCCCCATACTTTACGCACCGGTTTCGTGTATATATGTATATATATATATAGTATAATATCGTATAGAGAGCCAGCATTTCACATGCGGTACGCGTTACATATAAGTATACACGTACCTATTATTCCGGTACTACGCTAATATATGGCACATTATCGTATGGCTTAACGGCTAGTAGTAACAGTAAAATTTCGTTTGCATGATGTCACGGCACGTTGCCCTGTATAAACAACAACAACAACAACAACGGCAGTACAGGCTGCTCTATTCAAGGGTACTCTTTCCTGTTCCTAAGAGTGCTTAGCTGATCTCTGATGTGACGTCTAGGATTTTCCATTCTAGACAGCGTGTACGTATATACAACCCGGGAAAGTCGCTCAGACCGAGATTGCGTGGCCTGTCAGTAGGGCGCCAATTTAGTACTCATGCAGCGATATTCTAGCTCATTTATTAGTTCCCCAGAGGGACGAGCGAATGAAACAAGCAACAAACCGTAGCAGAGAATGCATTTCTCTGACTGGAAGAGTAAATCACTGAACATGGCGTAATTACACTCGTTTGGTTTGGTCACAGGCAGGCAGGCAGGCAGGCAGGCAATAAGGACAGTTACAAACCACGACGCGGTCTATGAAACTCGAAGAGATCGAGCATCTATATGAGTGTTATTGCCACATAATGTATGTACGTTAGGCCTGTATTGCATCCTCGATTTACAATACGTTGTGTTTCTTGTTGTTGTTGCTTAATGCTGTATAGGGAGTGTGCAACGAATGAATCAAGTATACATACGCGACTTGTTGAAAGAGGGACTGATCTTTTGCACAGTAACGATTAGTTTGGTTTAGCTGAGTCCAATACAATATAATTAGGTAATTATTAAGATGTATTGTTTCAGTTGTTTCATGAGATTGTGATCCGTGTGGCCTCTTTACATTTGTCTTTCTCTTTTTTTTCCTGTTATGAGAATTGAATCTGAAGTAGTATCAGTACCGCATCGTAACGGTATGACCCTCAGCACACGATGCTTTACTACTGGCTGAATAGTGAAAATTAGGCATAGAATAGCGCTTGGTGGCCGCAAAGATCGGCCATGCATGAATGTTTATTATTGAGAGAATATGCTGTAATGACGTTTCGATGTGATAACTATTCCCTAACCTGTATCGTTGAACCATCTCTAGTCTAATATAATAATATAAAACTCGGATTATCCATAACATGCGTATTAAACGATGCCTAAATTGACTAGAATGCATCTTCTATCTTATATCTGAACTTTATAGTTCGATAGGCTACAAAATTATAGCACGTCTAAATGGAAGCATGACTACATAGGACCGTAAGCTAAATCACTGAATACCTTTTCAGGCTGAAACCCAAAAAGCTATATATTTTCAAGCACAATACTTATCCATAGCATCTGCGTGTTGCGTTATTTCAGTTACTACAATGACATAGAGCCATACGAGGTGATCTGCATCAAATACTCGGACGTTAATAAGGCAGCAATGGAAGCTAAGAAGCGACTCAGTTCGTAGTCGTATCTATGATAGATTTTGGCTCTGTTATATTTGATAGAACAACTTGTCTTGCTTGAGATATTCTTCATCTTGATATAAAAAAAATCTTCTTGGAAATGGCTAAACTGTGATATCTTCTTCCATATACTTGCTAGACGGAGTTTGAATCTGCGGGTCCTAGGAAAATCACCGAGGACAGGCCTAATGGCCGAGATAATTAAGTTACAGGAATCGTCGTGTCAAATGTCTTGACATAAATCATAAAAATATAATCTCGTGACTATAGCTATAATCTTTCCTTCTGACGACAAGCTAGTGGGCTGCATCTTAAGCGACCATGTCCGTCTAAGGACGATTATAGGTCTACCCTAGAAATAATCTTCAAATACGTATTCAGAATCAAGCAGTAATATCTAGACCGTTTCATTTGCCGCGTTCGTGCGCTAGCATTGCATAGAAGAAAAGACTGAGCGTGGCTTTTTTAGAAGGCTATTTACTAAATTCCAGCGGCTCAACGAGGTCTTCCGTCCTCTTTTCATCGCAAAAGCTTGACCTTCCCTCCTCATTGGCCGTATACCAATTTCCATCGAAGCAGATCGTTAGTTTTAAATCCATTCTCTCACTTCAGAATACTTCTTCGACTAATGGAAAATTGATACCCATTAAGATGTCTCCACAAACGTCCTAAGCCCTAATAAGTTTTGAAGGAACAGCTTCTATATGGAAAATGTTGCTTGATACAGACAATGTGTTTCCGCCTTTTATTAGCCCTCGCTCGATCCCTGCGATAGCAGTAAATTTAAGCCGTAGTTTGCAGAATATTATGTCTTTCATATAGAAGGCTCTTAAAAACAATCGCTCATCGTCATAAAGGCCTATTCATTTTCAAATGATTCCGTAACTCTTTAAAATAGATTTGCTATTATTATTATTCTGCTTTAATAAATGCCTACTTCAAAATGAAGATATGATTGACTTTCACCTTCAGTTACAGCTAATCCATAGAGTGGTATAGGCTATGACCTACTGCGCTCTGTCCCTAGTTTATTAGCGGCGCCCTCAAGGTAACTATGTTTTGTATCTAACATGGACGACTGAAGAAGCCATCTGTCTACAGCCGTCGGGCTAATTTCGGCGAGAAAGCAACCTGATACTGTTCATCGTCATTACAAGCACAATCATCATTATTATCAGCAGCCATTAACAGCAGCTGTACCCGCCAGGGGTTCATCTAAACCTCCCAAACGCTTTAACCTGTGTGTTGTCTTAATGAATATCCCGCACCCTGGCAAAGCCTCCAGCCTACCAGCGTAGCGAAGTACACACCATACGAAACCAATGTGGCCTTCGTTTAAGTTCAGCTCAAGTGGTCTAGCTTGTTTCCCCGCGTCGCACCCTAAACCAATAACAAAGTCAGCCTATTACGCGACCCCCTTCTCCCCAGCCCCTTCATTCAAGCCGACATTAACGCCGCCGATTCTACACGGCACAGCTTTACCGATCTTTCCTTGATGTACAGGGTGTTCGGATAAGTTGGAAGAAAACTGGTATCGTTCGGCCATTTTGGCCGCGAAGCTTACATGCCGCATCTAATTGGTAATAGACACCTGAGTCTCGAAAGCAACCCCTATTTTTTTTTAAAATTGTGCACGATTTTGATGAATTTTCGAGCTCTTCCTAATCCCTCTTGTGGATCATTGGCTTTCCGTGAGAGAGTTTTTGGAGGCCGCATGATGGCCACTAACAAGGCAAGTTGTCAACTTCAAGCAACTAAGGAAGTTTATAAGCTCGGTGACGAGTAGCGGTTCATCTTGTTTAAAATCGCTGGACAATAACTAGTCTTCGCCTATAGTTTGTCTTCGCCGTAATTAAGTTGTGAGTATGAAGGAATCCAGTCATGATAAAAAGTCAACTCATGTATGTCTCAATTTATCTTGAACGCGTTGTAACAGTATTTTGTCGTATGCTGGCACGATATTCTTCGTCTCGCTCTCGATTGCCACGGACACAGCAGTGGCTTTTTTAAGCGTTCATTCTAATAAACGTAAAGCGGAACCACCTTCGAAAAAACATTAAGTTCTAATAAGGACTATTACTCGAATAAACAATACATAGAAGTTAATTTTAGTGGGTAAAAACTAGGGTACGGTAAGATACGTCATACTAGTTAAGCGCCCGTTTAAGTACAATTGTCTATACACTTTAAATAGTACATTATGTATGCTATACTTTTGGGCATTGGTTCCTTCTAATATTATAAGGCGACCTAAAGACGTCGAAACCCGCACAATAGTAGCTTTAGAAGAAGAAAAGGGCATACTTTGACAAAATAAGCGCTAGCCTAAGTGTACCTTCTTGCTCATATGGAAAGGACAATGCGCTAATTCTCATTGTCTTTGGCACGTGTTCATTGGTTCATATAAACGATGACTGCCATTTTAATGGCGAATAGTCAAGTGCAGGAAATGAAGGGTGACGGCAAAAAACGACAAGATTTACGAAAAAAAAATATTTTTCTAAGTTTTTGGCTAGTTTTATACCACTGAGGCTAGTTAACAATCAGCTAATCTGGTGATTTTATCGGCTGGCGATGTTATAATTATACCTTTAGCCATTGTACAATTTTAGACTTCATCCGTCCGCGTGGAATCGATGATCCATTGCCAACTGAACGAGACATTGCATTAACTGGAGAACTTATTCTTGAAACTACAAGAATTCTTTCAGGTAGCGTGTTTGATTAACTTATTCTATCTAGGCTACTCTTTCTGGCGTACGGTGGGTAGACGTTACGTTTCATGCGCATGTTTCATATGTCGAGTATTCAAACGAGGGGCACTCCTACCCCATTCTGTACGTATCCATATGTAAATTCGGATGAAACCGTTTTATAATTTGTTGTTTCTTTTGGGAGACGATTTCTTTAAGGCACGTTCATCACCGAGCATTCTAGATTATAGATTTAACATGTCTGCGATTCCGATCCGGTCGTTTTCGTTTAGCTATGTTTCGTCTCACTTACGACGAGATCGCGAACGCTTTACCTCTTGTGGATGTATCACGTACAGAACTCTGGGATGCGTGTCCTGCCCATGTCAAACCAATTCCGTGCACCGTTGAGCGATTTCGCACACAGGACGCAAGATGTAACAATATTAAACACCCCTCCTGGGGAGTCACCAATACGCCCTTTGTCCGATTTCTGCCCCAGGTCTACAGTAACGGTAAGTCAAATACACATTTGACTTTCTCACACTTTCTAGTAACTCAACAAATACTAGGCTAAGTGATTAACAAAGCAGAAACGTCACCCGTAGCCCCGAATCTCCATAGATTCTACTAATCAGATCTTGTGTATTTTACTATTTCGGTTACGTTTTAATTATTCGCTTTTGAAATGGGGTTAGAAAATATAGCTAATAATACATAAGCTCAAACTGAACTTGACCGGGCGATCCAAAAACAAACTAGCAAAACTTTACGGAACACATTGCTTCCGCTACCTTGAAATGTTTGATCTTTATGAGTTGCAAACAACTTAGGACAGGCTTGCGCTAGGCTTAGCAACGTCAAGGTGGCTTTCGTGCTGTGCTACAGCCATGGATAAATGGAATTAAAGGTTTCTGTCTCCGAAGTAAAAGAATCAATATTCCGTTCGTTCAAGTAGAGTGTTCCTGTACTATGGGGATTTTCGCTCTTACCAACTAAATAGATAGATTTATTCCGGTCAATGCCTTCTCGTCCAAAGCGCCCGCTGCTGAGAAGGGTTTGTTTCAGTCTCGAGACGTTTATTGAAATAACATGTTAATTCAAAAAGTTCTTCAAATTTACATTCTTTCAGCTCTTGTTAGTGAGGATAGCGCGACAGGTCAGATTGCTCTATCCTGCTTTTGTAACAGCGACAGCTCCCGTCGACTTAGTGAATAGAAAAGGGAAACTTTAAGATCAGAAAATAATGTATTAATGTAATTTATGTATATCCAATAATATATTTGTTTGAAGTGCCCATAGAAAAGGAAGGAAAGCTCTACGATTCGGCTAGATGGCACCAGCACGGCAACCAACAGCTGACGTTTTTGCCTAATTAATGAGGCGTTCACTTAACCAGGACGACTCAGCGGGTGATTGATATTCTTGACGTTAGATACATCGTCCTTCGCTCAGCGGCGATTGGTTATATGGTAGGCATTATAAAGATACGATCGAGCAAGCTAAGCTTGTCGTTGCCGAGGTCATATAGCTTCTAGGCTTGAAGAAAGTAAACGGTTCGCTCTATAGTCACTGCGCAGCTTTTCAGCTACATTAGAATAACGCATTTAAAACAGCAGGATTGCATACTCCATAAATGGGTCACTTTCCAAAAACTATTAGTTTAGGACCGCCGCTGAGAGTTACATTGAACTGCTGGTCGCCATTGTGTAAGCAATTTTGTTCACTACCATGCACCTCAAATATGCCTTTATGGTTCATGGAGAGATACGCTATTACTGAAACATTTCGGGGAATCTTTTAGAATGAAGCCATGCTTCTTAAGAGAAAATGCGATCATTAAGAATTGGATCCCAGGAAAATTAGCAATTATCACTAAAAAGAAATATAAAATTGGCTTAATAGTTGCTTATATTGTTACCATGTCGCTTCATTGGTCTGTGGGAGAAAACTCAGATATCTACAGCAAGGTCTAGTCAAACTACACAGCTCATCGCTGCTATCCTGGAGAACACTTGACAACCGTTCTTACAGAAAGACAGCCGGAAGGCGCTGATAAAAAATCAATCTATACATAAACGAAAGTACTAGATTCTGTTAATCTTAGGGACACGTTGTGGTCGAGGTTCGAATCCAGGGATAGACACTTCATGGAATGCCTGACGGCGATGCCGGATGCAAAACTCGAAATACTAAGATTGTCTTATATTATATGCGGCCGTTTCTTATTGGTATAACCAAATCTGCAGGTATCGATGGACTGCGCAAAGCACGTGATGGAGGTGATCTGCCGAATCCAAGAGCAATTTCAAACTTCATTCATCGGGACTTCGATGAGGCTTCGCCTAGGCTGACCATCCTGGTGATGTCTTGGGGACAGTTTATTGACCATGATCTCACGTTAGCTGCACCTCCCCGTGGTACCTACTTGATACAATAAGTTTATTTAGAACGTCATTGTTGATTCACGGCATTTTACCTGCCGATGCGTTACAAATACGAATAGTCGACACTTTATGAAGAAATGTCGTATGCTTGCACAGTATCACTTATATGAACTGGCAAGCGTGGTATGATCCATAAATACATAACGTAACTAAAGTGACGCAGTTAGTGGAAACCGAAAAAAAAAAGTAAAATAGAACAGCTCAAGTAATCAAACAAGGAATTACTCAAATGATAAGTGGGCAGCCCATTGTGACGGGTTTTCGCTGATAGCTACTGCCCCATATCATAACTATTGCAATAGCTGGGCGTTTGTAGCCATCAGACAAAAGAACATTCATATAGGTGCTCGTTTTAGCCAGGTTTGCTATATCGGACGACAGCGATCGACTTCGTATTCAGGCCATCTTTCTACCGTATCCATTGAAGCGAAAATTGCGTTCACAGTCAACAGTGTGCTAGTTGAAAAAACCATCGGTTTCCCCATACTTAATAGCTCTCCATTCGTTCTGTCCGCTTACAATGACTAAGCGAGACGGTGTATATCATTCGGAAAATCTTATTATGCCCCATATCCTATCTGCCCAATAGCGAGCGGACGAAAGTCTTCATGCTGGCAAGATACTGCTTGCGTATGGTACTTAGCTTCTAGCATCTTTGCTGGACGCTCTCTCGCGTCCGACGTTACCCTGATCAAAGGTAAACCTAGACAGGAGTTCGCGCAAACCTTTTTATCCGTTCGCATACGAAGCCCTGTGTACAAAGGGGCACATTAATTCTATTTGAATCTTGCTCTAAGTCTTTGACCAACAAGCTCTAGTACGGTGAAATCTATGCAAATTTTGGCTTACTGAGCGATTTCTAGCATATTCGTAAGATCTCTAATGTTAGTAAAAGTTCCATTATGCGTACAACTAAAATCACGGAATGGAAAACTTTGCATCCAAACGATTTGGTCAGCTAATATTCATATTTAAAGTCGAATAGATATACCGTGGGGCAGTATATAGTTCAAATACATTTCTGATTGCCTCATTTTTTTATTTGTCAGCTTAAGCCGGTTTTTGTACAAACCCGCCTAGCTCGGCCTGATCACAGCTTAGCTAGTCACTCAGGCTCAGAGGTATGCTACCAACTTTAAACCGGTGTAGCCTACTCCACATCTCGACGTTTGCTAATATAGCTTTATTTAGTTGTTTATCTAAGTGTTGTATCACACTGCGGTTATTCTTCAGCTATAAGATTATAGAACTTGATTTCATATTAATTACCATATTTGCTGACATAAGCGAAAAAGGATGTAAGCGGCAAAAGCAACTCTCGTTTCTGTTACGAAACACCAAAAGCTCGAACTGTTATTAAATAAACAGATGAACAAGACCTCGACTTCGACTGTTGTGGAGTACCCCCAGAAATGCAGCATCCTTTATGTCTCACGATAGACGTACCGCCCAAAGACCCTTTTTATTCAAGATTCAATCGACGGTGCATTGAATTTAAAAGGAGCCTCGCAGGACAACGGCCCAATTGTGCCCTTGGTACGCATGGACGTAACTACCTAACTATATAGCAAGCGTAACTATCACGCAGTACGGCTGTTGAGAACCTTACCTGCTTCCTGTTACACACCACCTTTATGTCTAGCCGACGCTGTTCAATAACTTCCCTTTTATAGCCTTCCATTAACTTAACCTACAACACATTAGCTTTCGACCAACACCTTTGTGTTATGGCACTGTTTTTTTCATTCTACCAACCTGAATGCTAGTGCAATGATTTTCCTCACTAGATCCTCACGAAATTATTGACTTGTTCATTTTTGTCGTCAACACGTCCTCTTGGCTTTGTCACTTGTTAAGTAGTTATTGTTAATCTCTATTCAGGTCCCCGAACACACATTAATACCTTATCGCACGCGGTGGACGCAAACTTCATCTACGGATCATCCGATGCCCTTTCTGCCCGCCTGCGTGCTTTCGATAGAGGTCAGTGGTCTGGTCATTTCCAGCTGCCGCCATCAATAGCGCAACAATTGGCTTTTTCTTACGGCGGCCATATCAACCAATACGATGTTAGGTGTATAAAAACGCTGTGGGTCCCACCAATTAATACGCCATAGATGGTAAATTTTACTTAAAGCTTACCAATCACTTCCCAGTACTGGTTCCGTTTCCGGTCACTAGGTTCTATGAATTGTCTTAGCTTTTTTTTATAGAGATTTCAACAGTGAACGCAACGACAGATAACATGATTTCAACATATATGTATACATAAATTATAGAGAAATTTCAAGTTGCTTGATTGCTAAGAACCGTATGTTTGGATGAGCGTATTTGCAGCTTCTCGGTAACTACCAATATGCGTATCTGGGTGTCGATAAGCAAACAAAGAACTTATAGGTAACTAATTTAGTGTTAACTAGGTTAACAGTTAGAGGATCGTATTCATGAGTCACGATGATTGTTACTGTACCGGTAGCATTTCGAAGCGCTTCAAACATTCTCGAATATATTTTCGGAGTAAGTAGCGACGTGTGACATGCGCCACAGTTATTTACCTGCGACAATTTCGAAAACAGTACAATCGTCAATCTGCCCGTAAAGTTCCTTCTCATTTCTAATGAACGAAAATCATATAGAAACGATCGTTTTTTTTTTCGACAATCTACTGCTTGCGTCATTTTTGTTCAAACGCGTACACGAAACAGATGGACTGCAATTAGGCATCGGGTGTTTTGTGTTGAAGGTTCTTTTTTAATCGATGTAGTATTTTCCTCTGGTATCTGTGTATGCAGTGGTCTGCTTTGATCAGTTAACAAAAAAATCAACATGTATTTGCATATTGTTCCATGTTAATTTTTATCGGCTGTCCTATCCAAGAGTTCTACTTAGGTACGTTAAATCTGATTGTCCTTTCATTTACTCTATGGCGGGCTCGGACGTCAAATACTCGGTCTTAACAGCGCAGCGTCTGACTTCGCCTCGTGATGCACTTACTATACATTAGAAGCACGATGTAATGGGTGTTCGAATGAACTTCGTCATAGCGTCCGTTTGTTCATTAGCAATAACCAATATCACTATAGACATCAACTAGCGAGGGGATTTCGCGAAACGAGCTTATTTTAGAATTTGTAAAGCCAGTGTTATGTATTAGAAACTTTGAACTAGGAATTATGGGTGCATTGCGTATTTTGATAGATAAATAAATACTCACGTAGAATTGTGTAATATTAACGCCGACTAAAAGCGTATCGTAAACATTTCTAAATACTCCAATCTTACCTACAAGGGGAGTTTAGCCGACGTTTAGAGATGCGCCTTCAAAGCCTGCAAACATAGGTAGGTTGAACCATTTTCTCTATTTTGTGATATTTCCAAAGATGAGCTGGAAATGGCTTTACGTTATTCGTTAGTTCACTCAGTACGTTTTTTTTAGGTACTTGTGGAAGCTTATATGTATCCCTATTACTATACATTATATCAATATGGCTCGATTCTTGAAGCAGGACTGATGCGGACGTGGGATCGCTTTAGGGACCTGGGTCTTAAGCCTATCCTTCCACCGGAAAGTGAAAACCCTGAGCGTGATTGCATCGGAAGGCCCAGAAACCTTTTTTGCTTTATCGCCGGTGACGAGCGCGTTAACGAACAGATCCATTTAACTGTTCTACACACATTCTACGTCAGGGACCATAACAGGTTTGTCATTTATGTATCAAATAATATTATAAAATTTCTTAAATTAAATCGTAACGTAAATTGAATCTTTTAATTAATGCCTGGAGTGATACGAAAAACAACAATAGTAGTAATAGTAATACCAATAAAATAGAGGCAAAGTTTTTCTTAATATTTCTTTAAACGGAATACAAAACACTATCACATCCTTTCGATTTGTGTATGGGTCGGGTTCCATCTCAATTATCATATATATCCGATCATTTCATGTGCGTGTATCGTAGAAGAAGGACATTGCAACGACGAGTCGCCTAGATATTTAGCGGCGCCATTGGAAAATTTCTACGTTTTGCCACTGCTGTCATGACTTACAACAAGTACCGTATGCCTCGTTTCATGTGAAGGTTTTTGTTATCCCTGAAAAGCAAATAAAACGACATTCGTGGGTGATTTGGCCAAAGTGGTTCGTTTTTGACGGCATTGTCGGTTTCGAAGTTTCATCGTACGGTAGACGCTCAGATAAACCAGAAACGCTCCATACCCTACATTTCACCTCGTCTGCTGTGCCATCACTGCAGCCGCTATAAATTGCAAACATCTCCATCACTTTGCTTCGCGAAAAACTACACATATGGGATCAACACCATCATCACGGCCATAATCAGGGTTTTATCGCCTTCGTTTCAGCGGTTTTTGCGTAAAAACCGCTTTAGCAGCCCTCCTTTCCGTCTCCCTCAGTTCCTATTTGTTTTAGAATTATGGCCAAGAGCGAACATTTTAGGAGCGCTTGGAAAAGGGAGACTAGGGATGTGGACGAAATTGGGGCAAATAAGCATCCACTATTTAAATAGCACATGTACAGCCGGGGTATTCTTTCTTGATTCCTTACGATCTTGCTTACATCTTGGCTACTCCTTCGATAAAATCGTGTATTCAAAGATCATAAAGGTAGTAGAAGGAACATTAAAATCGTAAAGAGAAAGAACAACGACGAGAATATCGTTGCAAACTACCCTGTGTTTAAAAAAGTTATTATTTGTTTCTTTTTTTTTTGTGTATGTTGACACGCAAATGACCTGTAAGTACACCGAACACTTCTTCGCAAGCCGGCGAGGTGCTGGCGGTAAGGTTTTCGCGAGGTCAAAAAACCTATGGAACTCTGAAAGCACATAGAAGAGTAGTAGAAGTATTTGATATAACAATGTATGGATCTTCGAGGAAACAATATAGTTTAGATTATTTAACTATAGTAATATTGCCTTCCTATATTTGGAACTTTCCTATATTTGGAAGTGACATTTTTGCCGGTCTACATGCAGGTTCGAGTATTTTTGTTTGAAGTGAGTGCTTTAGGTCTAAGAGCCATGTATATACTATGTTTTTGCTATTCTTGTACTCGTACCTGGACTTATTTCAATAGGTCCATTCTACATAGCTTATATTGACTGAGTTCTAACGTTCTGAGCTTTCGCTTGATCGTCACAAACGTTTATATCCTAAAATGTGTCCTTCGAAATCATCATGTCGGTTGTGTCCAACTCGAATAAATTTAATGGTTTCAGGCCACGATTCCGACTGTACGACGGGGTATGTCGTGACACAGCCTTGTTAAATTTCAGTCAAGCATGAAAAAGCCTTTAAAAACAGAACGAAAATCCAACATGTTTTGATTGATGTGAAGAATTGTTCGCTCGACTATGAAGATAATATCTTGTAAAGAAGTGCGACATTTCATGCGAAAGCCAAGTGAGATGAGTGCGACAGGTCACAGCAGGAAGAGGACCTGAAAAGGTGATAGCCGTATGAATCTGCAACTGCAGGTCTGAACAAACCCGGTTAGAATTGCATCTGACAGCGTTTTATTCTATCGATGTCAACTCATAGGTCTTCCATCTTCCTGGCCATTAAAAAGTAAACGACCACTCTGCTCATGGGCCTAAATAAAATATAAGACTATAGGTTAACGGAGAACGTTTTGGGCCTCAGAATTAAAAGATTTAGGCTGAGTTAATGTCAACTTTAAATTTAGACTGCACAAGCAGAAAAGTACGAATTATTATGATTATTTGATTTTGCACGAATTAAAACAGACGAAAAGCTAGATTATAGGAGCACTTTGGTCAGCAAACATATACGCGACTTTAGATGCTCTGTTTAGGTAGATAGAACCTCTTGCGGTGGTATTATATTTAGTCGCTAGTTTAGACGGGCATCCTATAGCTAAATCGGTGTTGAAGATTGTTTAGAAGATCAATCTAAACAAGAGACTAACCACCGAAATTGCGAACGAACGAACATGTAACTGTCGCAAGAAAAATTCATTTTACCTACCTTTAATTTTATCTGAAGCCATCAGCAAGATTCCGACAATTAATCCTATTTTAGCCATATCGCTTCTCGGCCTGTGCTAATTGACGATCATTTAAAAAACAATACAGACATCGCCTCTGCTAAAGAATACTTCAGTTATTTACTAGGATTGTTGCAACAATGACTTCATGATCGAATAGAGAGGAAGAGTTAATGCTTGATACTGGCTCTATTTAGGTTTTTGTGGAAACTGGAATTGGCTAATTTGTTTTGTATTTAACCGTCTATATGCCCTCCAATATATATCGAAGTATAGGGTTGGCAATTGCTTTGGCATCGAAATGTGTTGCTCACTGTTATATACAGGGCTTTATTTGTTCAAAATATATAGGTATTATTGAAAAAGTGTTGACTGTAGCAAGAAAAATGTACCGGCTTCGGACTCATGACGTTATACGTCTAAAAAACCAGTGTATCACTCCAAAGCCCTATAAGTGATAATATATAATAGTATTTAATAGTAATACAAATTTAGGTGGTCAACTATAGGATATCTAAAGGGTGATCTTTTGCTTTCACAGTTTTGTGTGAACGAGTGTTGGTCAAGAGCATATGGATCGATCGTTGTCACAGTCCCTAAGCTGTAATTTAGGGGTTTGTTTCTTTCTAATATTTGCTCAACTTCCTATTGGCATGTTTCGCTAATTTAATGGCTATTGTGAGGAAAAAAACTCTTACACAGGTAGATTGGCAATTATTCGGTAACCATAAAACGATAACCAAGTGTTTATGCGTTTTAGGGTTATTTAATTTCTCTGGATCTCTGTAAGAAGACAACATGCGAATGCAGTACGTATGGTAGGAGTCTATGGTGTTCAGTATAAATATATTAGAATAACAATCCCTAGTCCAATCTTAGGGGGTAACAATAATTAAAACGATCATATGAACAGCTTATAAAGAATGGTTCTTTGGCTGTACGTACCCTAAATACAGGCCTGTGGCCTTCTTATCCCCTTCCTGGTTTCCGCATTGATTCGCGCCGACGCACGCCTAATTAAATTCCTAAAGGCACCAGATATTGACGCTAACGGAGCACCTGCCAGGCACTACTGTATAAACGGACGCTTCCCGTCAACCTGACCTTTCCCAGTTGAACCTCTTACTTCTATTCCTTCTGACTGATGGTGATCAGCAGCAGTGGCACGCCGTGCTCACGTATAAATTTATTGACACTTTTTTTTTTCAATGTGCTTCCATTAAAAACCCCATTTGTCCATTGGAACTGAAATGACCATTTGCTCACGTGCTCAATGATATTGTTCACGCGCAGATTTCTATGCCTATAATATCATTATTATTATTATTGACATAGTGTGATTTGATGAAAATGAAGTGATAAAGCGAAATTTTTTCATAGATTTCTAGCAGGGCTGCACCTTACTTGTGATGTAACCTAGAACAAGGAAATATGTGAGTGAACGCCCTCGGGATCCTTGAAAACACTTTTCCACAATATTTTACAAACAGTAAACAACAAAACTCCTAAAAACATCGAATCGTTCGTAATAACGGAAACGTTTGTTGTAGCGAGAATATCCTATTATGATTTAATATTATAGCAGAAGGGATCGAATGGTCCGATCAACTCAAAGTAGTACCTAACAGGATTAAATCATTTTCTCTCTTGATAGTGGCTGGCCAACATGACGTCTTGTGTTATCTAAAAAAACAACTATTTGTCATATATGAGGGAACCTATTCATACATGCATGTATCTCTAGCTGGATAACTATTATACGGCAATACAATTAATGTCCATAAGGATGGATCCATTTCGATCACATCACTACCAAATGTGTATGCACGTCGCACCTATACATTAATTTTGGATTGTTTTGCACGTTGCACGTATCAATGAAGCGGATCGCTACAGCACGTAGCTGACCTGCCAAATCGACGGTACCGTCGATTTGGCAGGTCAGTAATGACGCTGGTCTGATACCTGTGCTCTATAATGATGCTGTGGACGGATGATCACTTTACTCTCGTTGATAGCTTTGAAAATTTTCATGGAAGGCACTTGATAAAGATTTATGTTTGTTAACATCTTACGCTATCATCTACATAGCTCACGCGCTCAAATGAAAAGCTTATAATTGCGCTGGTTAAAAAAATGGCTAAAAGTTAAGTTAATTGTTATTTTCAGGCACTACAACTCATCGGTACTGATGAAAGAAAAAACACACACACACAAGCTAGTCGTAAATAGTAAAAAGTTTTAGCTATTCTCTGTTCTGTTTAATCCCTAACTTTGACGACGTACAGGGTATAGTATCGTTCTACAATTTATCCCACCTATTACCATGCAGCGTCGGAAACACGTTGGGAAATAAATACTCGTGTGTTTTTGATGTTGAACAGATGGATCTATTGAACGCATAGGCTGATTGGGAACTTAAAAGAAGAGTCGAAACGTGAGAATTTGATGATAAAAGCAACGCGTGTTTAAGTAGCTTGTAGACACGGTCGAACCTTTCTACCCTGGATTAGCTCTAATGCAAAATGGACAATTATCCGTGACAACCGTTTCTGACGAACGAAATATTTTATCGTTCTTCTTGAGAACTATGTAACGTGTAAATTTATTTCAACTTATATTTTCTTACGAAATAATTGTGGAGACGGCTCAATTTGACTGATGATTTCCTGTGTAAAACGACTGTCCTAAATCAATAGTAGCTGAAATTCACTCGTTTTATTAAGGATTTTGCTGGGCACATATCATTGGTAAAATAGCTCTGAGTAAATTTTAATTTGAATGTTCGTACGATGGGAAGATGTGCAACCGAATAGTGAAACCTAATTAAGTAGGTATAAGTGGGCCTCTGACCACGGAATATAATCGGATTTTTGGCAGCTCTAGTGATTTCCCAAAACACGGACTAAAGAAACTTTATTTAACAGATCTACGATTTTGCTGCTCGTAGATTTGCTTTGGAGTTGGGTCGACTCAATCCGCATTGGGACGACGAGAGAACATATCAAGAGACACGCCATATTCAAGCGGCCATGGTCCAGTACATCGTTTACCATGAATATCTCCCGATGGCTCTCGGCCCCGAACCCATGCAGACATACAACCTTACACTTGTGGAAGATGTACGTGTCGCTGTATTTCTATATATAAGCAATGAGATTTGATAGTAAACGAAATAACGGTTTCATATATTATAAAATAGCTCCGTTCTATCTGGATGTTGATACGTGTTTTTTCAAGTATACCGATGACCGTGCAGAAATGTTCATGCTATGGTCCGAAGGCAACAGCTGGGCCTATTTCATGGGCCTCTTTCTAGATAATGTTTCGAGTTTACATTTTGGTGCACGCATAGTTTCAAGCGAAAGGACATCAATAAATGAAACTTGCGCTTAAAATGCACGTGTTCCAGAGTAAACGATTGTTATTGTACCGTTTAACCGAATTAGTGTGCTGTCAACGTGATATTCACAACATCCTCCTCCTGTATCTTAGAAAACCCAAAGCCCCTTACGAATTACCTGGGAACAGTTACCAACAATCGACTGTATACCTTTTAAAATGAGCTACCGAAGAATTTATTCATCGCTTCTGTTTGTCTTTTTTCACTTATGTCTCATTTTCGCTTATGTCTTTTGACATATAATTTTCCGCCTTGTATCTAAAAAAAATTCGCTAGTCCAGTCGGCCTTTGGCTGACGTCGACTGTACTCAAAGTAAAGCAATAGTTTCCTGTCAAATTGATTGATCGTTTAAGCGCATTCAACTTTTCTTTAACACCATATCTTACCACATAACGGATTTAATGTGAAGACTTAAGCACTAAAAAGGCTGTTATCCTGTATAGTTGATCAAAGTTAAATCCCACATCACCATGTGAGATACCAACCGGTGCGCGCTGCATGTGTGAGCAAACTGACAAATCATCCTCGAGAAAGGGGTCAATCGACTGATATTTCTATCGATGATTTGGTTTATCAGATCATCGATGGAAATGTCATAAAAAGAAAAAAGGGTCCAGCTCTAATTGCCATAATTCAGCACGCTGCATTTTACTGTAGTCTAAAATGTGGCACTTTATAGTTGGACATGTATAAGTTCTGAGGTCTTGCAAGTTAACGAGCCTTTACGTGAATTTTGGTGACATTTTTGAGTCTAGTCTTCACGGAAATCGTCCCCTAGGATCTCACAGACCAAAAGAAAGCGCTCGGTCCGTCATAAAGAAAGTTGACCAACGGGACCTGAAGACCTCAATAAATAATACACACCATCCTAGCTCTCGACATCAGTCCTAGACTCCCCCTGGTAACCTTCCATGAAGAAATATCATTAGCCCTGTCAGCACAGCATCTGCGACTGTTTTCTTTGGCTATCCAAAAAATGCTCTAAGCCATGACACATAGCCCACCTTGAAAAAAATGAGACTTGGCCACACAACAGGTTGCTTGCTATCTGTGGTCTGGCTAAACGTGAGCCTACTAAGATCATCTATTATTAAACATTTATAACGACTCTTAACATTTCCACCACAACCGTGTTGAAAGTAACTTAGGGGGGCGAGTCTCCAAACTTATCCAATCGTAACGCAACAGGAATATAGTCATAAGTTATAGTGGACTTGTGCTAACGTTGTCTGTATTTGTAATTTATATATAGAAGTATAAAAAGACGTTTCAATGTCAGATGAACGAGCTCCTAAACTAAATAAGAATTGTTTGGTTAATCTAAAAAATGATGATTTCGTGACTAGTTCTGATTGGGCACGCCGGGTAACAGCTATCGTTCTCACCGGGCGCAGTGGTACTAAATAATAACAAAATTTGATGCCAAATAAAATTGACAACGACAGTTTGCCTTCAGGGCTATTGGGATGGGTATGATCCGGACGTGAACTTCGCATTGACCAACAGCTTCCAAGCTGCAGCGTTCCGCTTTGGCCATACGTTCATCCAGGGGATGATTCGAAGATATAATAAGTACCACGAATTTCTCGGTATGAATCAATCATTATTAGATCATATTATTATTTGAGCGAGAATGGATGCGCTGCGAACGGCATCCCCTTTGATATACTCTGTTCATGATATAATTTGTGATGGATAACCCAGATGGCACATTACCAGCTACTCCTCGCTGGTATATACATTTTTAAACACTGATGTTCCATAGATAAAATCACCCTGAATGCTCTCGATGTGGATATTATGTTTTTGTCCAGTGCTCATATGAATAAATACATTTATCGTATAGAAAGTTTTCAGCTAGGTTACTTTCTAACCTTGCTTGCCTAGCCATATAAATGATCGTTTATATAGTTTTTGATTTGAGTGTTATTACAGTCGTTATTAAATTAACACTACTCAATTTCACAAATGGTAATAACGAGATGCTATTTTGCAGGCCAGACGCCTTTGCGGGAACATTTACAACAACCCTTTGTTCTGTACGAGCCCGGCAAACTAGACGAATTAGCATTGGGCCTTATCAATACGCCTGCACAGACATATGACCCTTTCATCACTCAGGAGGTAAAAAATCGTCTTTTTTTAGGATATCGACAAAACAGAAAGGCCTTTTTCACTCTTCAGAAGAGCTGAATTTGGAATAATTCAACATCCAATGGAAACTTTCATGTTTCTTGCTCTCTAAAAGCTCTACAAACGTATGTCGAAGACACTACACTTCTCTTCATTAATATTATCTCAATTATCAACCCCCTATGAAAACAAAACTACTAATGATTTGTCTGTGTCTGCGGTGCACGTAGCACTTTCTGTTAGACTTTTAATCATGCCTTGTTTTGGGCACAGGGTCTGACCCTTGGTATTCGACTGAATAAAAAAAAAAAGTGTTTACATTTCATCCTTCTCAGATGACAGAGTGCAGGAGCACGGAGTGAGACGGCGTGGCATTACATAATTTTGATAATAGAAATAAGTGGATTGTAACTAATTCTCAATGAGCCATATATCCAAGATGCTGGTATCTGAGCAAGATCCTAGTTTGCAGACTAAGATACAAGGTGAATCAAGAATAAACGCAAATTCGAGAAAAAAACACACACACACACACAGAGGGAACGCATAACGTATTGGTGCATTTCGAATGATCTACGCTGCATCTCTATGCTATAGATGTGAGTTGATTTATTTTTTCTACAAGAAGAAAAATAGTATTTGAAGAAGCATGCTCGCTGACATGTTGAAGCCGATGATATCTTATCAAATTCCATATTGTATGACCTATACTTTTAGAATGTGTGATCTTGTGGCACAAGGTACAAACAGGCATAAGAAGACTCCGAGTGTCCGTAAGCGTGATATCTCTATAAATGCTACGCATTAATTTTCCCAAATAAACTATTCCCTATGGCTCTCCTGCGGAATCTGCAACACTTAGAATAGAAATGTTATGAAAATAACTTTTATTAAATATACGTAAAGCTGACCAATATAATAGTAACAGAAGCTAGGGCTCTGCGACCTAGTTTTGTTAAGGTCTGCGAGCGAACAGTCAGTGATCATCAAACATAAGCAGCTAATTTGATAAAACGATTATTATCACTATTACGCTATATAACGTATAGTTCAGAATCTTTAAGGTTAGATTTCTCTAGCTTATTTTTTGCCCGTCAAGTTAATGAACTTCTTTACGCTTAGCATTATAGCTGGGGGAGTCAACATGTAAATGTTGGGTGCAGTCGTGAACTAGCACTGTTGGTGTCACCTGAATTACCTCTCTACTATATACAATAGATAACTATGAAATCGCGTTTGTTTCAACCAGTTCATCGGAGTCCTGCCCTAAAGATGAATAAGCTGCTTTTCTAAAGCCGAATTCTTTATGCTTATTGCTATTTCTCGTGGTCTTTTTTTTTTTAGTAATGAAACAAAAATAGATGGACAAAAAAAAAAGAAGAAAGCACAAAAGATGGCCACAACAGCTCTTATGTTCTTAGCGTTTGTCCAACAGATACCGAGGCTTCTACTAATCGCCAATCAGATAAAAGCAACATGGCTTTCAAACTTTTTTCCGTCCTTAATGGATTACAGCTGCATTAGGACTAAATAGTTGATACCTTCGATATCCTCTTAAAACTATTAACTCGATAGCACTGTTACAAACATAAGGGGAACGGCAAAATCTCACTCGGTGTTACGACAAAGCTTCTTAGAGCTTTTCGCGGTAGTTGTACTTACCAGTCGCTAGACGCATAACATTATACCCAAGTTTAATGTTGTCTAAAGTCATCCAACAGAAGCGGCGCTCTCCTCTTTCAAGCAGTCTAGCATAGTAAAAGTTACATTTTCAATATACTTAAATGTTTCATACCATTTTTAGCAATGTAAATCTAAATACGTTCGTAGTGTTTCAACATTAACCTCTACGGAGAACAGGAAGCGTCACCGCGAGATTTTGCGTTTTATCAAACTGGCCGAATCAGCTAGCAAACAGCGTTATAACAAAGCAATCGCTCAAATGCAGGTCGAGTATAGTTGGAATGACGCAAAAATTTAACGAGGTCCTACAGAATCGTCAGCTTCCGAATCTTCGAAATAGCCTTACAGTCTAGATGTATCTGTTGATCCTACGCTTCAATACGATGTTTTAAAAAAATTACAAAAACGCTCGGTGGTTTCGTGGTATCTCTGGATATAAACACAGATGCGGGTTTTTATTTTAAAAGGCTCACGACAACTCGACATGTACGCGGCCATTTTTGCTTAAGAAAATAACGGTTTCGGGTATCGGGACAAATTTTACTATGCATTAAGCACCCCCAGAAATGATGAATCCTACATAAATGTGTTTCGTGTACTGTTGCTATACTTTTTTTTTAAGAACTATCCGCTAAAATGGCGTTACGTGGCGTTTTACCAAACAGCAGAAAAATCTGAAAGAAGGACACAGTCTATGGCTGCATCTACTAAAAATTGCCCTAATCATTTCGTCCCTATTTTTTTATTATTACTTTTCTTTGGCGTAGCTACTGGGTATTGGTTCCGCGTTATTTTGAGCATCTAGCGATATTGATCGCCTTATTGGATTTCTTTTATTTATCTCCTCCATTAGTCTTCCTCCGAACTTGAAGCAACAGGTTGTCTAGCGGGGTCCCGGCGACTTATGTGGCCACTTAGCCCGACCCAATATTTTGATGACCCGATGATGGAGACTCGCTTTTAGGCAGCTGCTGCCAAGGGCCAATCTTCGTGTATGACAGCAAAGCCCGGGTTGAGATTGAGTTTCCTAGCGAGTTAACCGAACTATGTGTAACACAACTAATAATAATAGAGGTACCAGCAGTCGTAGCAATACAAGCGAGCAATAATAGGAATATTAAAAGTCCCTTATATACATAGCGATGATTGGGCCTGAGTAAGATCTCAGCTAGAGTTCGTAGCCTAAGTACACGACCGCCACTCAGGTCTTTGCCTGTTATGTTGTATGACACTGGTATCAAGCTCAGAATACCGAGAACTGCCACGAAGATATCCTTGATTAGCCGGAATGTCCTTCGTTCAGCGTTATGATTTCGCCCGAATAACCGATCAGACATTCTCAGATACAACTGTGTTGTCTCTACATTGCTATAATTAAGTAGGTTAGTTCGACCTTTTATTAAATGGAATTTTTTCCGCAGGAGACGGTCGGGGCTCACAAGATTCTCGTTTCGGGACAGACAACTTACCTTGAGTTCTTGCTTTAATTTATCGTTTACCCTAGAATAATGCGAGTATTATAAAGGTTGTTATAGAACAGAAAACAAAAGGCTCTTTTCCTAGCTATAGTTGTTCCCTGTTCGCTAAATTAAGGGTCCCACAATTTCACTTATCGAGATTTTATCATTTTGTGACGGTAGAGTGTGTCCCAGTAAAATCCAATGATGCCCACGAATTTGTTGATTCGTTAACTTTAAAAGGTACACCTACACAAGTTTAACTTGCTCCGAGATGCCGAAACTAGAAAAGCGTTATACAAGAGTTACTCGCATTCGATCGCTGGCCATATTTGAACAGAGTTTAAGTAAATAACATACTGCCAAAACGAAGTGATCCCAGTCACCTCGATTTGTTTGCCACTATTTGCAGGCTGCATTGAAGCTATGAAGAAGCATTGTTAGGCCGCTTACGTAAGAAGAACGAATATTAACGTTACGCATGGCCACGTTAATGGATTGCGAGTGACCTGCGTCTGCAGCGGCGGTCTACCGATACTAAATATCGCATGGCGCGTGGATGGACAATGATGCTTGAACTTCCACCATTTGCAATTTAAAACTATCATATAAATGACTTGCTCTCTAATCCACTTCTTAGTTAACTCGGATCCAAACGAGTTTTCTACTACTCAGAGTTGTTCCCATTCATCTGAAAATTTTTTCCACACGTAGACAGACCAAACTGGAACCTTGTTCATTTGTCTCTTAGTTGTTTGGCAAATGAACTAAACCTTATTTTCCTATGCCAGTGGCAGTTCATAAAGAAGTAGCTACTGACAGTATCATTTATGCGGTACTACACAATGACCATTACTGAAAACTATATGTTTCTTGGTAGGTAACGGAGCATTTGTTTCAAGACCCAGACGAAGGTTTTGGTCGAGATCTTATATCTATAAATCTCCAGAGGGCTCGAGAGCATGGAGTGCCAGGTTACAACGCGTTTCGTGAATGGTGTGGCCTGGGCAAAGTCGAAACCTTTGAAGAACTAGAGCCGTTTCTCAGTAATGGCACAGCTATGCGATATTCGAAGATTTACGAGTAAGCTTCTACAAACCTAGTTCATTATGTTCGAATAAAAATGGCATTTACCTAGGCTCTCTCAGTGAGTCAGTTCCTGGCGAGAATGAACCTTCGGCGCGTCGCACTCTGCAAATTTTATTTTTATTTATCCTGTTTAGCTATATTCATAGATTTTATCTGCTTTTACAGATTAATATTCCTGTTGAACATGCGTTTTACTCCGATCAAACGTTGTTGAAATTTGCTACGCCGAAAATCCATATGTAGACACTGAAATAGATTTGCGAAATACGTGTTATTTTTATGTAAAGGAAAAACTTAAATTCTAAAGCTAATCAATAGGTCTATTTGTCTTACAGGCATCCAGACGACATCGACTTATGGTCTGGCGGTATCTCAGAGCGAATTATTGAAGGCGGGATGATTGGGCCAACATTTGCCTGCGTTGTGGGTCGGCAGTTTCAAAATCTCCGACGAGGTGATCGTTTTTGGTTCGAGAACCCTAATCTGCCTTCATCATTCACCCCAGGTGAGATCGGATTGCACTGTCTATCGGAAGTGTGTAGGATATTCAGCGCAGTGGTAGCAATTTCTACAGATTGTTTATGTGTTTTCAACGACTGTTTGCTTATAGAGCCCCGTATGTATTGGAAAAGCGGTGAATGCGATACCCAGAAATTTACATTTTACTCTAGACCCCCTAATCGTAAATGTGTTGAATTGCTCTCCTTAATCCAGCTTCAATCAGTCAACAATATCCACCTTCGAACGCTGTTCTTTTTCCTATCTGCACTTAATATTCTACATCATCGAAAGAACATTATGTCGAATCAACTTTTAACGAATCTGCACAAAAAACTTCGATCAGCTGAACACACTATACAGCCGATGGGTGATTCGTATCGCTGGGTCGGCGCCAAAATCGCTTCGCGCGCCAAAAGTGGGACGTTGTCATCAAGCGCCCTCAGCTGGCTGATCGGCGCCAACAGCAAGACCACTAGCAGAAGAGAATCACAAATTTGACCCTCAACAGTGTACGCAACGGATATGGAACTCGCTAACGATACTCGCCTGCTTAATTACTATTCGCTTTTTGACTGCTACCTCTACCCGTGTATTGCAATTGCGTAACAAGGTGCTAGCATTTTTTAAAATATAAATTGAGGCATCAGCGTCGGTACTTCATTGTTTGTTACTTTGTGTTTCTTTATTTTGGTTGCAATGGACCTCGTTTACTAGAACAACTCCGCGAAATTCGAACAGCGTCACAGGCGAGGATCATCTGTTCGAACGGAGACGATATTCCGACAATCCAGAGATTCGTTCTTCGGCTCGCACACCCAGTTTAGTAAGTTACTTATTCGATAGAAAATCCTGTCAATCATACAGCTATAGTATCGTTGATTTTTTCGTTCTCACAACGCCATTATTATTTGAGCTGGTTATTCTGTACATCTGTGCCTTGAACAGGATGTATTCCAGTATCGAAGTTGATTTAATCTCTAATCAGATTGATAATGGGAAATCACGTTTGTTAATGGTGTTGACAAAGAAATCACCACGCTTATCAGATAATCAGAGTCCAACAACACAATTCGTCTGTTTTGTTTAGGATTCAAGTAACAGTGTTAAATTATCAAGCGAAGTATTTTGTAAAGTCGAAATGGACTTAGGCTGGCCTGAGCTAAGCTAGCAGTATAATTTTCATAATCTGTGGAGTAGTCGTTTGCGATTTCCGATATGAGGGCCTTTGAAGTTAGCGTCCAATAATTGAAACTTATATAAATTCTTATATTTGATATCGATAAACTGAAATTAGCCCTAGGCTCCCGCTAGAGCAGTAACTGTCATAAAATTACGAAGATTATAATATCTTGGGGTTTGATGTGTTACTAACGATTCGATCCAGCAAGCAATAAAGCTCCTTATTCACAGTAATCCGCGGGTTCGCTGCGAAGAACTGCCTGAACCGGACCTGAGCCTGTGGAGAGAAGATCCGCGTTCGGGACAATGGCCCACCAACAGTGATTTCTACAAGAAAAAAAAGAAGAAATAGGTGCAACAACATCCTCTCGACGACAGATATTATGTTCGAAATAAATAGCTTAGTGACATTTGTACTTTCTTACAAGTAAGTTTACTTGAGTGACTGTCGCACGTTTCGTGCGTTTTTCTCGCATGGGACTCTCCTCCCATCAATATTATGTCTCAAACAGTGACTCCAACACGTTTCCCGTATAGTGGAGGCTATATTATAGGCCTCGCGATTAGTGACGCATGCATTTAGGCCGTTGCCGCGACGCTGACACATACTCTAGCAATGAAAGAAAAAAGTATGCCAGACACAGATGTGCACAGGAGCCTGACAAAACGTGTTTCTCATATAATTTTTGGCCTTCTTACACTATCCGAATCGACTTTTCTGGAAAATGCATGCATATTTTCGCATAATATGTAAAACAAGGTTTCTCAGAGGGCGCCCAGCCTTGACGAACTTGAAAAAGAAAAGCACCTGGAATACATCACGCAAGGTTGCCAAAAAGACGTTGCGTTTCTTTGCGGACATGTTCAAATAGTTGCGTAATCCCATGGCAAGTTCTCTAGTCTTTTAAGCTACGTTTGTTTCAGCCGGAATGGAAACTAACAGATCTGCCTCAAGCAGGCTAATAAGCAAGTATAAATATTTCTTTCTTAGGCCAGTACAATAAATTCGTACATAATTTAACCATACACAAGTGATAGTTTTTTAGATTAATCTACTGTCCATCCATAAAGGGACACAATTGCCATGATCTAGGCCTCAAGAGCTTCCTAGATATGCTCCATATGGTCAATGAGTCTGGGGCCCTCGACGGAGACGGCGCCTCTATGTGCAACAATCGTTGCATAGTTTTCGCTATCCATATTAGGATCATACAACCGACAACTGTATGCTTGCACTATGGCACTCTCCGCTAAGCGAGATTACTTCCCATTCCTTCTACCGCTCCGTAATGGACATCTGCAATTAGAGAATTTTCCATCCCGACCTTTCTTCATCTAATCCCCTTCACGTTTCCCACTTTCCCTTCCACGCCCGATATCTTCATCTAGCTGCTTCGCCTTCTATACTAACACTAACGACGTTTCCGGTGGCTCATCCGCTTATTGTCACTTTCCACTTACCTAACCCACCTTACACCTGAACCCCAAATCACCGTGAATTTTTCCTTGTGTCGTCTTCCTTGTTGTCTTTTTGCCCGCATCCCAATCGACCTACGGACAGATCCGCCCGCCTACTTTTGCCGCAAACTCCTGACCAACGAATGCAATTTAGGCTTAAGTTTATCTCGCTGGGAGTCTTCGCAGCGATCATTCTCATGAGAATCAACAACTCGCACGGCTTTTCGACCCTAAGTTTGCCCTTTTGCTAACCCATAGATACACGTATAAGAATGATGGAAATCGTACGACCATCTGCATATAAATATTATAGTTAACGGCCGACTGGTGGTAAGAGCCACCCGTGGGAATACTGAGTGATTGTTGGAATTCTACCTAAGTTCCATTCTACAGTACACAATTATAGATTTAATTCTTCTCATCGAATTAGCGCGGGCACGATGTCTTGCTGCTGTAAAACTGCCGACATTGAAGAGCTCGCATGTCGCTTGCTTGAATCACATTGCTTTGATACGTGCGATCAAACGCACTGTAAAATTACCATAGTTGTTGCTAGATTTTCACTAGAAAAAATTAAATATGTAGGTAAAAGTATATATACACTATTTCTCAAAACTTCTTCAAGCCTACAAGAAACAGCGACAGAGCTAATACATCGAAGTATACGCGTATTTTTCACTGCGGATACTTCGGATGTATTTGGAAGGTTTTTGTTACAACCTTGGTTAATTGACGATGGCACTCAAATATTATGACGCGTCATTACCGCTGCATGCGTAGATCTACAAAATTTGTTGCAGCAGATTTTCTTGGTAGGACGATGGGAGAACTGTAATTGCCGAGGACAAAGGCCGTTACCTGTTGCGCGCGAACGGCGACGTAGGTGATCTGTAAACCATCCATTGAAGACTGAGCGTTGTTGTTCCTCTCTAAAATGAAACAGATGATTACTAGAGTAGTATAGTAGGATTCGTTCGCTTGCTTAGCTTCTACCTATCCTCATATTTGTTCGCTTACGCCTAGCGCGCGACTCTGTTCCGGTCGAGTCTGCTTCTCGGTGATTCCACTACCCCGCCCACCGAACGGGAAGTTCTTCATTAGCGTTCGCCTTTACCAACCTGCCACTGTCTCCGGCTCCATCGTCCTTTTCGACTGAGTCCTTCTCTTCTTTATCCTCCTATATTTTTTAAAAGGGGTGGCGAGGTAGAGTATCGTTCGTGTTCCTAGATGGCCAACCAGCCTTTCTGGTATAATGCAGCGCGTTAGCTGTATGATATAGTAGGAGTCTAGACAATGAAGCGGAGAATGGGGATTTTTTAGTCTGTTAATAGTCATTGCGGTAGAGGTAATGCCACACAAATGTGATTCCACAGGTGGTGCGCGTATCGCTGCGAAGGGTCCTTCTTTTCCATCGGTAGATAGTATCTGTGTTAGAGAAGGGTGGTACTGGTGTTTCCTGTGGGGCCAAATAGCTGCCGGGACAGAGTGCAAAGTGTCTTGTCTCAATTTCGAATTGTCTAGTGATGTATGGTAGCCTAAGTAGGAAAGTAACGGAAAGGAAAGGACTGAGATAAGAGGCCGCCGAAACCCTTCCCGAGAAGCTTCCTGCAAACGGACGACTTATTTGCGTAGCCGATGCACCGCGTTGCCGAAATACAATGCAGTTGCTACGATGCAGTTAAGGTTGAACGAGGAAGACCAAGAGAACTAGATGCTATAATTAGTGAATATTTCGCTGTTATGATAAAGGGGAAACTGATGAAAGTGTTGAAGGCAGCCACATATAAGAAAGGTTTTAGTTATATAACTTTGCCTGTGTTAGCTTATACGCTTGTCCAGTTGAAGCACATAAGCTGTCACGAGAATTAGCCTCAAGAACGGCAGTGTGATGATTTATCTATATGACTCCAAATGTCTGGTCGTCCAATAATTCAGTCACATACATAAACAACTGTAAAGCTACGTACGTCACAATATCAATATAACATAAATGAATTTTTCGCTATGTGAGTGCCCAAGGCTCTTCTCCACGCGAACACTACATGCGGGATAGAAATGCTAACAAAAGCCATTGTGCGGAACCTTACAAGTACCTACAAATTACACAACAATAAACATGAACCTCACGAGAAATGTCAATTAATTTGTATAAGATCTCTCCAAGGTAAATCTATCAGTACCTATCATCCCAGAATAGACCTCTACTTCGTTGCGCTTTTAGCAAAAACCTACCTTTTAATAGAACTAAATTAACCACTTCGTGTTTCTTTTTAAAGTTTTCTCATAAAGGTCGTTCTGTCAAGACGACAATTCATGTAAAAGTAAGGCATTCATTTATAAGGTTATTAAGAAGGCTTTACGTTAAAGGGTGGTATAGCAGAGCGGTACTAAAAATTATATCGACCGCAGGGTCTTTCGCAGTATTGTCAGCGACAGTCATCTTTCTAGACACGTTACAGTCACGTGCCGTCGAAGTGCTCATCGTGAACCAAAAAATATAGAATGACCAATTCCCGCTACAATGCAAACGTTTCGGTATCATTAGGTACTTACTCCTTAATATGATAAAGATCGTTTAAAATCAATGTGCCTTAATTTAGGTCTATTTTGAAAATAGTAATAATTCGTAAAAAAGCTATAGCAGACAAGAGAGCGACGTATTTACAATGAACACTGACGTTTGTCTATGAGCGCCGAACTTATTACCTGCCTATGTACACCACTCACTAGGCCTTGCCAGCCAAGGCTTCTGTTAGCCTACCGTAAAACGTTTCCTCAGTCTGTTAGCAACTTAATAAGAACTTTATTAAAAGAATAGTAAAAGTGAAATCGTGTTAGCACAGCATTTTAGATTAGCGATATCATCGGAAAACGGAGGGTATTTACGCTAAGATTTTACAGATACTTTTTGGTAGTTACACAATTTTTTTTCTTTTTTCATTTATGAATCATCGCGTAAGCTATCTCAACGAGATAAACGCAGGAGTCCTGCACGAGAAGTGACCGATGGTAAACGGTGAATAGGAGTAGGCCTATAATGTTACTGTTTAACGAACAACAAAAGGTATTACCAATTTAAACCTAACGTTTGGAAAGCGACCTAACCATCAAAACCTTAGACATGTATCGAGCAAGCTGGATTTATTCGTTCGAGATTTTTTATTCGAATCATCACACATGCCAAACTTTGATTTTCAAGTGTCGTTCTCCGATAACCGACTCCTCATACGGAAATTGTGTAGCGTCTGGCTAATCGCAGTGCCATCCTATAAGCAACTGCTAAATAACATTGTCGAGTTACCATTGTCTAGATTTTTTAGCTGAATGGCATTTATAAAAATCGATAAACACGGGATCAAGCGTTAGCCCGGGAGATGTTCGAATGCTGAGCTCCTCCCATCGATGTTCGTTCTGAAAGATGTTGCCTGAACCACTACGTTCGACGCTTAACCTAGACATTTTAACGCATAAAGGGAGACTTGGTAAAATAAACAATTAAAGACTGCTATATAAAGAGATAGACTTGCTAATTCTCAACTGCATCGGTGACTCCTTGGAAAAGTTGAGCCCACGAAGGTTTAATTGAAATGAAATGAAAGCAGAATTGAGTGGATGAGATGAATGGTAGCTGCTCCAAGACGTTCACCGCAACGGTCAATGGTCTCCCAAAGATCCTAAACAAAAGTCGATTAGGAATATAGAGCGGTAGTCGGCAGGTCCAATACGGTTACCTTCAATATTTATTAAAAGAAAATACTCGCGTTTATTAAGACATCGGTGACCAGTGCTAAAAGATAAATTGATTACATTAGCTAATAGATAAACAAGGGTCAAGGCCTCTATTTTTAGAAAGTGCTCTAGCTAGCTTTCGTGCCTTCGCGAATCACCTAAAACTAGGAACTAGCCCAACGATGCGCAATTCGCCTGCCAGGAAATCCGCATGGAAGCCAGCTCAAGTATCAAAGGAAGCCACGGTACTGGAGCCTATGCTTGAGAAGCGTACATTGAGCTTATCAATTGTAGCATGAAGGATTATCTCAAGTACAGCTTTCAGTTATTTTATAAACCTCTAAATTGAGAAGTATGATTCTGCGACAAGCCAAATCAATACAATTGAACTTCAGCGCATGTCTGTCTGTACCCGTCATATACTGCATGGGATTGCTGTGAATTTCTGATACCATTTGTATAGCTTGTTAATCTTCTTCCTAAAATGTCGAAAGCTAGATCAGAATTCCGACATATGTGAGCCACAAAATAAACGTTTGTTCTCAACCGTGACGAAACATCCATCTGATTTATAGTGTAATAGTTTCAAAAATGCTTTAAGCTTAGGGTCAACATCTTTTAGAGACAGTTTATGTTCTGCCTATCATGCAGAAAAGTGAAAACTTAATATCTTATGTCACATTATCAATAAAACGATTGTTTAATATATCTATAATTTGTAAACGGTCTAATCAAATATTTCCACAAGAAAATTTCAGTCGGAATAATAGTCGGTTGCTTGCGATTTATGCACGCCTAGTAATGTGCCTTAAGAAGAAAAACGCATACAAAATTTAACAAAAGGTTATTTAAAAAAAAAAAACTTTAAAATTTAGGTAATACCCTATATAGCTTTTAAAAGAAAAACATCTCTTTTTTTTTTTACCAAGACTAGTTTACGGTTATCACACGCACTAGACGCCCATTGCCACTTTTAAGTTCTAGGTAGGTTTGTTATTTTTCAATTATACATATATGCAAAATGCAATGTTATATAAAAAAAATTGTTTCGATTAAAATTATATACCATTAATATAAATTTTTCGAAAGTACGTACATATATCTGGCATTATGCGGTAGTAAAGTAAGTTGAAGTGCATGGCACAAGGTTTGAGAAGAAGTATGTACTGTCTAAATAACCAGAACTAAGATTCAATTAGTTGGACCGTGTTATTGGTAACGGATAACAGATCCACACGTACAATATTTTTGGTCAAAAATCACTAAAGAGACAAGCTTAAGATACTTCATAATGGTGTTCGATTTTATCCTATTCTTGTTTATGTTACACGATATTCTTAATTTTTAGTACTTGACTTAGTAGAAATAGAATTGGCAAAACATCTTTTTGCAACATACTCACTTACTAACAGGAGATTAGCTATAACACTTGATTGTGAGGAAGAAACTCTCGACTAACTCGCAGCGTCAGTTGTTCATGGCAATACATAGACTGGATAGGAAAAGTCAGAAAGCTAGCTAGTCAGTCTGTCTATCAGCTTTCAGACTAAACCCGCTACAGTGGATGGGCTTCCGTCAACGCAAGTGTCCCAGGCAGCCCTTAGTATTCCCCGTCCGGCAGACACAATGTTCACCAGTGTTTTACCCGCGTCGTCTTATATGTACAGTTGTACGCTTTCCGGTTTCTTTTCGAGAATCAAGAGACTCACGCTGAGTGGTATATTGCTTTTTAGCTCTTTTTCTTCTGTTCTTACGCCTCTCTTTCGCCGACCCTCCACACCACTCATTCGACACCCCACAGCTTCCTGCAGCACTTGATTCGTCTAGTCGTAGCAGTACTACCCCCACCGCCTTAGTCACCTGCTGTACGCGTCCGCATAGATAACCCACGAATGCTGCGCTTCTAGTTTCTAGCTAAGTGCTGCCACCTGGCCACTGCGGTGACGATTTCGTTTAACCAGACCTTCGTATTGCAGAGAATTTAGCTTTTGTTGTTCTTTCGCCAGGCAGCCAGCGTGCTCTCCCTAGTTGCCGTGAGCCGCTACATCGGTGCCAACTGTATCAATCAGTAGGGCATATACGGTTTGTAGGAACACAACGAGGAATACGCTTCCGTGCCGCCGAATGCAGAAGCAGCAGGAGCTTCACTACTCCCGCTAGCAGAGGCAAAGGAAGTTGTTTGCATTGTTGAAAAGAATCATAGTCGACAACTTTGCTAGATATATGCCAATACCGAAATTGACTCTAGCGCATAGCGAACGCGTAGTATGCCATAAAATAGAAGTTCTTGGTTCTCCTCTTATATAAAATACAGTAGGTCTTGCGCAAAATTCACCTAGTACCTATTTGATACCTGGCGAGTGACGTGTAGCTTGGCTTTTGGATAAGCGGCGGGATGGCGAGAAAGGGGCTCAACGGTAGGATACTTTAGGAGGCGGTTGAAAGACCGACTTGTACGAGCTTTTAGGCTACGGCAAGAGGCTTATGAAGCCTTCAGTTGAAATCGCCAACGAGGGCTTGTCAATGAACACGGCTTGAAGACAGAGCAGCTCCTTTGCCTCCGTTTCTGCTTTGTGCTCAGCCTTTCCTGCTTCTGAAATGTCCTGCCTATAACGTGTTTTGAACAACCTCTACAATATATCTGTATATAGTGCTGCCCTACCTTGCCTGTATAGATTCCTTTCCAACTTCGTGCTTACTATATGTGTATGTGCGTGCACATTACTTTTAACAACATCGCCATCGTAAGACTCGTGCGTTCTAGAGATATCTTCTCAGACAGGAGAAATATTTTCTACACAATGCATGTTCTATGCAATCTATATGTATATATATAATCATTCTTCTACCTTGATCACCTCCAACCTAGCTCCTCATTTAACAGTATGGCGGGCTGAGGAAGAGGCTACTCAAAGATGTTCAAGTCTTCAGAAGCCACCCTTAATATATTGCCCTTATAATCTAATCGAAAAGCAATATTGTGAACTCGAAGTCGTGATGCTTTAGAAGACCGCTGTTTTTGATACCGGACGATCACCCTATCTGGCTAGTATTTTTCCATTAAAATAATCGTCTTTTCCCATGAGTTGAAAAAATTCACACCACAATTGAGGGTTTGTATAAAGCTAACTCCTCGAATGCATCTATCTAATTTTTGGTGATGTATTGCAAAAATAAGCTCGGCAGCAGTATGGTTCAGGCTTTCTTCACGGGCCCTCCATAATTCTTGCTACCCTCAATACATACTAGCTTCTGTGACGATGTCTACAATAGTTCCTGTTACGACCAATAATAAGCACATTATATTGGCTGCCTGTATGCGTAGCGGGTCGAAGTTTGTCCTGAGAAAAAGAAGTTACAGTCATTACATCTAGCACCCAGCAAGACAAGTCGATGAGAAAAAATGTATAAGTTGTCTAAGGCAGAGCAACGACATTTTGCAATATGTTAGATGTGCCCCACCTATCGTTCTCTTCAAGACATGAAAGCACCCAAGATTACACGGATTTAACTCTGAAAAACATGAGGGCTAAAGCTATTGCTGAAGTCTGTCTTTTTCGATCCAGGCTTGAACGAGGCATGGCAATGGGGTTGTGTGTTGTCGTCAAGAAACTATGTTGCATGCTGTGGAAAGCTGCGTCGTACGAGACCCTTAAAAAATGTAAGATATCTGGTAGCGTTGACGGTTTATCTTTTCGTGTAAGGTCTCGTAATGTTTTGAACATGACGATAAGTTTACACTCCAATCTGCTCGGTGTTGCCACCAAACCTACTTTCTCATTCTCTTCGTTGATCCCTGCTAGTGGATGGCCCAGTTAACTCATGTTTCGCCTATTTCGGTGGTAAAATTCGGACGGGTTCTTTACTGATAGTTCCGTAAATTATCTCTGAAGTGCACACGCGCGTTTCATCTGTTCAGGACGTAGCTTATGAGAAACCCATATTTAAATTTCTCTTTCATTTTTAATATTTTCGTTACAATTTCAAAATACGTATTCCGAAGAATTCTGTATTAAACTGTGAAAGGTCTATTGCGCATGTTCTCATGCTTTTCTGAAAAACTTCTGTAACTGCACGAATTCCCTTTCCGTTTAGCGATTTGCAGTCTCTGAATTTCTGTTTTGAAGTCTAGGTCTTGAACGAACCAACAGCGAATTATTGGTTTGTTCAAGACCTAGTCACGAGTGTTTTCGCCGATCTTTGATAGACTTCACAACGCTCTGACCTTCGAGAAACATAACTAAATACTAGAATTAATTTTATCTATATGTTTGCCTCTAAACGTATCACTCGTTGTCTGATGACACGTGGAACGTCTTTCCTAGCCGACTCTCTGTTAGTAGTTTCTCAAAACTTCCGGCTCAGTAGTTTCGTGGGCATTATTACGAAAGCCATTAGATGCACTCGCTTAACCTCGTAGTTCCCCAACCTCCAAATGTTTGTCCCTCTAATTATGTTAGCATTTTCCTCACTATATAGCTTCCCTCATAGCACCTAGCCAGCCAGCTTATAGTCGTAAATAGCCAAACACGTAATGTAAATATTTACAAAATTTTGCCTACTAACTTACTTTAAGTTTGTCAATTTTTCTAATTTGCCACAGGGCTCCGGATAAGCTAATGCATAACTGTGAAATTTACGAACATTCTAATATTAGTACAGTTACCATAGTTCATAGCTATCATTATTAATTTATTTAAGAATAAAGATGATAAATGTACGACCTCTTTGCAATGCAGGGCAGGTTTCGATATTTAGCCAGTAGATAGAGCTTGCTAATTGAGACGAAATCAGAACAGGCAAAAAATAAGAACTGACTACTCGCGCACTCAGAGCAGAATGGGTTTGCTATCTGGCGGTGAGGCGGCAGGCGTAGCAGTAGTAGAAGGAATACGACTGCCTCAGCTACTTCAGGTTCATCGTCCTCGTTTGAATTAAACCTGCCTTGCACGTTACTGTTGCTCTTCCGCCTGCTGCTACTGCCTAAATGCAACTAACTCGTTTACCGAGGCACAGTAACGCTTTTTTTTTGCCTTGCGAAGGGCGAACTCGCAGAGTGAGGCGGTAGCTGCGAACGACGACGGCCAGTCGTCACGCACCGAAATCAGAGAGACAACGAGGGGGGTTCAAAGGCCTTTCCGCCGTCGGCGTTGGAGCAGGGGGTCAAAAAAAAAAGGCGGAAGAGAAACCGTGTGAAATCCTCTGGGATTTCAAGCCGCAACCGAGCGATTTCTAATTGAATCTGTGTGTGCCCTCCCTTGGCCGCTCCCACGCTGTTTGGCCCACTTACAAGCTGGGTATTGGCAGCCACACTTCAGCCTTGGCCCGTTGCCGCCATAACCCGCCCGACTGACATCTTGACACTTGCGTGCTGCTACAACTGCACACGCCTGCTTTCTAGGGGCCAGGAAATAAAACTGCGATTAATGCAGAGTGCGAAAAATCAAAATTGATTGCGCAAAATTAGGTTTCGCCTTACTCGATCCTGCTCTAACTGCTGTGTGACAATTTCCAGTTCATACGAAAACATGGGCGCTATTCGTTAAACGATAGTCTTAGTCTGCTCATTGCGGCACTTGTAGGTTGATTGATAAGCTGGTCACGACCAGTCTGTGATCGGGAGTTAATTTGTTGCTGGTTAAACCAGTTGGGTATCACAGCCCCAGAAAACGGATTACAATGTCTAAAGAACTGCTAGCATAAAATAGAGAAAATTTAGCTTAATTTTATTTCTTAATTTATAGTGTCATAAAGCGGTTTAAAATAGACAAAATTGTAGCTGGTTGGAAATGGTAAATGAATGAATAAGTTTGATAGGCACGAAAATTTGCTTAAACGACATACGTTGTTAAACGTGATGCAAATAAGGGCGTTTACTCAATGCGCAGATAAATACATGTGTGATTACAGAACGGCGAGAGTCGACAGAAACCTGATCGGGCGTCCAGTGCTCTAAACAAAGTATTAAAATTTTTTTGAACGATTCAAAAAGCCCGGGCTTCGTTTTGTCTTGCCCTAGACAAATACGCAGTAGATACTAGGCAAGTATAGTTTTACTACTAACGGTGTCGCCAAACTTTTTCTGCGGCACAAATTTCATTGAAACCTACACAAATTTGTCCGTAACGATGATTGTAACACTGCATACGTTTAGAAGCGGCACTGAATCGCTCAAACGTTATTATTGAGATTTCGCTAAAATATTGCAAAGCTACACCGTCTATGCCGATACGCGAGTACGTATCCGACTGGAAAACGTGACACAGCTTAATAAATATCCGTGCGAGAGTTTCAGGGGCATAAACCATAAAGACACGACAGCATCGATGAATTCACACATCTAAAAAAACGGACCTTTCGTCATTACGGGAATACGGATTGCTTGACGCAAATTTGAAATCAGCAGGCTAGAACAAGCTGTTAGATAAACTGATAAAGTAGTTACCTGAATTCGCACAAGCTACACCTCGTTATGTGCACAAACAGATACTAAAATGAACAGCGCAAAGCTAATTTTTAATTGAAATTGGAGGAGAATAGCGCTGCAGCCTCATAGCCCTTAATAATTGTAATTTAAAGTGGAAAAGGCGTGGTTGCCCTTTTCTGCCTCGCTATGGTTCATTTACTATTCCGCCGCCCGCCAGTTTCGTATGCCCTTTTTGTGTCGGTCGCCGTTCCTATACTCCTTTGCGATTGTTCTGTTTTCGAACAGTTTTCTTCCTCTTCTTCACGACTGTCCTAACTTAGGGATTCAGGTCTTGAATCGCACAAGCCTGTGCTGCCTCGGTCAATCTCGACGGCCTTTTCCACCTCTTGCCCCTGCTCATTTTACTCCATCCAAATCACACAAGCTTCTTCACCCTACAATATCCCTCTTAGTCTTAATTTGCTGTGACGAACTCTGCCTGCTTCGAGGATATCGACAGGCTTCATTCACCAGCATTTGCAAAACGCTATTGCCCGCAAAATTACAGCGTGTTCCTGACGCAGTGTCCACATCATTCTAGGTTCAAGTTCACAAGTCCGCAAAAAAGTCTTCTCAGAATATGCACCGCATATCTTCGTAGTCCCTATAACAGTGCACGAGATATGAAGAAAAGTCGGTTTGTCATTTCAGGTTATACACAAGCCTGTTGGACAAAGCAAGACGAGACGTTGATCCTTGACCTTGTCACATTTGAGTCACGAATCGCTCGTATAACTAATTAAATTTAATTGCACATTTAGAGAGGTACACATTAGGTCTCACCCTGTAGTATTTTGTATGGCACCATCAGACTGTAAACGATTGTTGTCATATTACATCTTTGTTCTCGCAAATAACAATACAATAATACTTGAATCGCCTATCACTCCGGCTTGCCAAATGCAATACGCAGCGTGTAACTTCAAAAGATTAACGTTTCCGAAGATGGCTACCCAAGCGCTAATTGGGATTATCTCAAAACATACTTGAGGACCAAGCTGACTATATCTGAAGACGATAATGTTTTAATTAATGTAATAGAATTTACTTATCGTATAACTAAAGCCAATTTTAAGTACTATTTCATGGGCATTTGTAGCGGATTCCGATTTGAAATGGTTTAAATTAGCAAATATATTAAGAATAGCTTGGTCCAGGTGGTAGCTGTCACACATTGCGTTTGTCTCCATTGTTAGCCAGGGGTACGAATCGCTGCTGCCGTCTACACAGAGATATTGTTGAAGATAGCAAGGTAACTGGGCTCTGCCCTAAAAGAAGGAGAAAAAGATAGCCTACTGACGGCCTAAGGGATAATTTGCGTAGACGCTGGATAACCCGACAAGCACTGGGGAGCAACCGGCTACAAACCGCTTGTTTCATCGGTTTTCCGCCTCGCCTCGCCGCTCCAGGAGGCTCTCACTCGAGTCAATCCACGCTCGTTTTACTAGCGCTATCACGAGTGGCACCCTTTAAAATCTTCATGACTTTGCCCACTTTGCAGAAGCCACATCCCGATTACGTAGGAAGTAGCGCCCTCTGTCTGCAATTCGCTTGTAGACGCTCTTGCCTTTAGGCTGCACGAGAAACACGTTGCGGTCTAAGTTAAGCGTCAAAGTTGCCGCTATGCTCCGACGGCTAATATTTCAAACTTTCCTATATACTCACGCTTCGCTTGTATACCTTGTTATACTACTAGTCGAGCAGCTGGGCAGCTGGCATCACCGTGTGTAAAGCTATGGGAACGGATGAGACCCACTAACGAATCTTGATGGCTGCTGCTAAAGGTAACAGTGTAAGGGTAAAGCAGATAGGGAATAGGAACTAAGAGAAGGGAAAGCGGAATCCCCGTCGCTGTCCTGTTGTCTCGTCACGTATTCACGCATATTCACGCTTCGCAGGCTTGGGTGCAGTGTTTATCCTGCTGCCCATACCATATCAGACCTTTGCTTTTTAGCCTTTTTGCTTTCGTTGCCCTCTTTAGTGCCGTCCCCACCAGCCGCCTGCTGCTTTTCCTGTGCAGATACGACAGAAAGAATTCTAGAGGACGTTTCTAGCACGATCGTTTGAAACGACGGAGATCCGTTTGGAAAGTGTGACGTCAATTGTTTAGTAGTAAGAATGTACCCAGAGAAGACAGGGTTCATTTGTTCAGATTCCAATTTGACGTTTAGCTGTCCAATTAGCGATTATAGCATAGGAAATTCTTTAATGCTACATTGAAATTAGTGCTGATATGATTAGCATAGTTTAGAAAATGCGTAAAATACTTAAGTATTGTTCGAGAGAATGGCAATATGCACTAGCGATAAGTTCGTTTGTTTCTCTTCTGCTGACATTGTCCTGTCAATCATTTCGCATTCCATATAACCATCTGTATATGAGTATCTACACGAGGCTGTGACGAACGAACTCACCTGGATGCCCACCGCTGGCCGACAGGCCGAGATGAATGTGTTTATAGCAAAAGTTGCACTTTTTGCGAACCATGGGAAACATTCGCCGCCGCTTTCCGTTTTCTACGCGACTTCCTTTCTTGTCCTTTGCCCGTATTTCTCTTCTTCTCTATTTAATTAAGTTTGCTCTGAAACACGACAGCGCCTTCAGCAGCCGTTTCTTTGGGTCGGGCGCAGAAGTCGCAATGGCCATAGCAATTGCGCCGTCAGCAGCAGCAGCGGCGGCGGCGGGCGCCATCGAGCTACGTTGTGCCAAAGACGGCTAAGACAAAGAGACACCCGAGAGTCAATGTAAACGTAGTTGTCGACGGCTGCCTTAGAAAGGACAACCAGATAAGAAGAAGCGCTGAGGGAAAAGGCGACTGCCATGAGCCACCTAGCTTAACTCATGGACCTTCCCTGTCAGCCGCTTCTTCCTGGTAAAATACCAGGGGAAAGCTAAGAAACAGGACAGGGAAGCAAACGAGAAGGAGGGATAGGGATAAGGCAGAATTAGAGGACGCGTCAACCACAGTAAAAAGAAACGCATGCGTCGAGCTTCCCGAGGTTGTTGCTGTGTTCGTCTGACAATGGTAGGTACACACAACCGGTCATAGTGGCTGCGACGCTGGCCGGAACCAACGGCTGCCTATTGAGGTAATAGAGGCGTTCGGGGCAAAATTGACTGACGCGTTACCGTCCAAGATGGGTCCTGACACAAGTAGTATCATCAAAGTGTTTTCTCGGAAACGGAAATCTGACAAGATATGGCGCGAATATGTTACAAACAATTCACTGTCACCTTCGTATAAATTTTCTGTGGTCCCGCCTTCGCCTCCACAATGTATTCTCGGGAACTCAAAGTAACTCAATCGAAGGGGTTGCATAGGCCCTAACAGCGATACAGGTTAGGTACATCACAATAATGCTATGGTGGAAAATTATGGCGGCATGACTTGGATGTGTGTGAGATACGGGACAGCGTAGTGAGTGGTCAGGAAGTGGTCCGATAGGTGTGTCCTGCTTGTCAAGGTCGGGTTCCTATATACTTTGTCAAAAGTTTAGAGTTCGGCTTGAGCTACTATTTCAGTGATCGCGTTCAACGGTAGCATACGGCACAGAAATACGCTATAACTAGGTATGTCATTAACGAAAGCAATTTAAGCTTTTAACCGTTGGAGTTAAAATTAAAACGTCATCTCAAAATGTCTATTACACAAATCGATCACAATGAACAACATGATCCTACACTTCATTTAGATACAATCTGAAACTGATTTTAGCGTCCTATATTAAAATATGGTAGCATATTATGCATCAGCTTTCCATTTGATGGTTCCTATACTTTTTCAATAAAAAGGAAAGATGAAAAAAGATGCTTATCATATCACCATTATTTGGTCTTCTGTGTAGGCTTGTAAAAAGTATTTTTTCCTAATTTTTTTAATTACTTTAGTGTTTATAGGGTAAAAAAGGAGATATTTAAGACCTGCGCAGTCGCGCGAACCGGTGATACTAAAACTAAAGAGAGCGAAAACATATCGATATTCTATATCGTACATTTATTCGTATATTATCGCTCAGTCACCTAATATTTCCTAGTTGTCTACTTAGATCCCCAGCAGTTAGAATAGACCCATGCTTATCCATATGTGTGTCTCTTTCGAGCTGAGATCGAAGTCTGATGACGTTGCTTAGAATAAACTCGAAGTAGCTCCTCTCACACATTTTAAGAGCTCCTTAAAGTTTTGAGCTAAATATAAATATTGAAAAAATAAGTTATATTAGGGTCAATCACGATTTTGGTTAAGCGTCATAACATATATTTTAACTATCCATTAGATTAAATTTGTTACCAAGGTGAATAGACTGAGTTCTTCCCTTGTATGATCCCTGTATGATTACTATCATAACTCTAATAATCTGACCATTTTCATTATATATTATATCCGCTATCCCTAGTCGCTTAGTAAGCTATAGTCAGCATCAAAAGCAGTGTTTGTCGTTCTCTCTTAATGACTTTTGAACACCGGAAGGGACCTTCGTAAACTACACTCCAAACGGCTTTATCGGATTTCGCATCAACTAGCAACGTTATCCGTACTTTATCGAGTTGGCACATAGCGTCAAAGTTTTTCGACAGGGATCATCGCGATTTTCCTATATACCATGTTGCGTCTTTCTGCTTCGATATCTCACCATATGAATTCAATTGGGCATCGTAGTTCTTCCATAGGATCCCCAAAGATCCATACTCAACCCTAGCGACCACAGATTGATCGGGTCGCTTGAGACACGGGTACCACTCTCTGTCTTAGCAGATCTATCGAACTCACTGCTAGTTCGGAAAGCTGATGCTTGCGGTGCATCATGGAGCTGCTGCGCAGACAGTGCTAGCCGCATTTACTGCGGCGGTCACAGAAACGCAAGAGATGAGAGCCGAATGCCATGGAAACGGCGTGTATTATGATTTGTCACTAGCAGCTGGGGAGCTAGAAGCAAGAAGCTGAGGGATAAACAGACTTGTCCAGTAAAGAGCTAAATAGCAAGAAAAGGCACTACGTTAGCCAGCATGCGTTCCGAAGGTGTTGTGAGGTTTTTGGGCGTTTGATAGTTGGTATAAAGAGGATAAGGGGTAGAGCATAGGTCTTGATGTGGCATGGTTAGAAGGGACAAGCTGTCGGTTCCTCGTCGGTTGGCTGCTGCTGCTGTGTAGCGTCTGTTCATAAAGCTGATGTCTCAGAATAGGCAGCTAGCTTCTCTTAGACTCCATCCAGTGCATCCCCTGTGGAGAACAACTACGGGGAAAAATGTCCCCCTAGATGCCTCCAACTTGTTAACCTGTCAGGTAGGTTTCCTTGGTGTGAAGTATCGACCATCTGTCCGCCTTCCTTGTGCCTTTCGAAGTGTTTGATAGAGTGCATCCTTTACAGCTCAATTAACCAAGAAATACGCTTGCTAAATTTAATATTTACGCAGCATGTTGTATTGCATACTCAAAAAAGCTGCATAGATATACCAAAAATGTCAAGGGTTTTCGGAATCATCTTTTGAAACGGCCCTGGAATCACATAAGATATGACTAAGTTTTCACATTTAGGAGAATCCGTAGTCCTATGTATAGTAAAGAGATGGAGGAAGGCACCTAGGCGTAGCACGACTTTAAATAATCTTCTTTGACTGTAACATAATGAAGAATATGCTAAAAGATTTGTCACTATTCCATATGGCATCTTCGCATCTAAAAAGAGGCCCACAGTCAAATAGGTACCACCCGGCTAGTTTGATTTAAACATCAAAAATATAGAGTGACAGTCGACAATGTGCCTGATGATTATTAATGACAATATTTTATTTGGGTTATTTAGTATAGTTTCAAATCTTCGGTGTATTATTATTATTATAAAAACTAATATTTTTAAAAGTACTACTTCTAGGAATAGGTAAACTTCTATCACGTAAAAATTATGACCGTAGGTAAAACCATGAAGTTTTTGCAATACATCTACTCGCGTTCATCACGCGAGCGTACAAATGAGATAATTCTAAATTCGATGGATCTAGTTCATTTGGCTATCAGCGTATCCTTGTTTTTCATTTATGGTGGCCCTTTACGTTCAAACTTATTTATTGCTTCCGTTCTAAAATGTGCTGTGGGGCTACGTGGGGGAGTCAGATCTTTAGTGCTTTGATTGTCGATTCTTTAACCTAAATACCAACTAGTTATTTCTTCAACTAGTAGGTGGAATGATACGCCACGCCAATATAACAAAGGGTGCGATATGCACTACATTATTGAAACCCGACTTATTGCAGCACCGTAGAGTAGCAGGACTATGATAGCTAGGGCACACCAACGCGTATCACAGCATTTTGATTCTGCAACAGAAATCACTCAAAATTTTCGGCTGTTTTAGGGATTATAGTTTTGGGCCAAGCTAGACGAGCTTTTTAAAGCCAACTTTGGGGCTTTCAAACGATTTATTAAGATCAAAACGCATAAAGAGTTACGTTAGGTCGTAGCGCTTCAAGAAGCAGACCTTCTCAGTCGCTCTACTTTTCAATTAGCTTAGAAAAGAATTTTAGCGAGAAAAACCGCGCAAGCCTTTTTTAATGCGTTGCTTTTTGAAAGCACCTTCAATGTTCTTTCAAACACGTTTAATCTGGGTAATACAGGATCATATCCTCCTATAGTTTGGCATTTATCGAGTCCATTTGAAATAAGCTAATTAACATTTAAATCAACCTGCCAAGATATTCAATATTCGCTAATGCGGCGTCTCAAGTCGATTCTGTCACTATAGAAGGCAGCATACATCTGTTGTGTCATAAACATTTCATGATATTAATGCGATACCTAGCTGGTTCATAGTTCCCGAAATTTCTGAGATCCAGGGAGAAGCCATTTGTTCTCTTAGACTATTGTAAACTGTGAATTTTTGATTTTTTACTGTCTCATAAAGTTGCCTGCCTGTGTGAAGGGCATTGGCTATATTAGCAACTCTTCGACATCGTATATTCGTTTGACTTTGCTACGTTAGATCACCCCCTGATTTGCAGCAGTAGACGTGCTGCTGTACGAGTATATGAAATGTGCTACGTATACTGTTATGGACGTAATCTATTCTACGATTATGGACCAAGGGCTGGCTCGTCGTATAGTCGTACTGAGAGCGATAAAGAGGTACAACGAAGTTGCTGCGCCTAACCCCTAACAAAATCATTCATCGTTCGCACGTCGACGATGAATGCTTGCCAACCTGTTGCTGATGCTGCTGCTGTCTGGATCAGACGAAGTCCGGCAGGGGCGATGAAAATCTCTCTGGGGGACCTGCATGATGGACACACAAGAACAGTCGGTGACACATGAGAACAAATGTTCCCCGACAGAAGAAGCTTTCTCAGACGTCCCCGCCCACAAGCAAGGTCGCGCCTGTGAAAGGTAAAACATGTTGGAGAGGAGATAAGTAGCTATTGAGGCTAGTCTGCGGGTTTTTCCCCATCACCTTTACGATGTTCACAGATATACGACTTTGAAATTAAGTTACTGCCGCAGAGTAGCTTTGGAAATCCTACAAGAGTCGCGGGACAACAGCTTGGACCCTTCTGATGAAGCTGGATGATCTTACGGTCGTCGAGAAGAAAGCAGAGATCGGGCTGTAGATACAAATGAGATAGGTACGGACGGTTTGTTTTTGCGTACAAAGTGTGCAAAATTTATCACTGTATATCTCAACCCGGAGGATAAATTAAGAGATGTACACGCTTGTTGGAACAACGAAGAATTACAGAGAACAAGGGCTTGATGAACGACTTGCTTTCTGTCATATGAGGAGATGGTAAAGCTGCCTAACAGACACTGGGAAATTAAGCTTGGATAAGTGATCAGTGCTGTATCTATAGCTTAAGTTTATTGTGGTACATAATCTGGCTGAAACGCAGCCATGAATAGATTGAAACATCCCCGTTAGGGATTTTATTTTGACAAGGTAGATATCGAACTGCTTTCGAATGTCCCTTGTGAACTTGCATTACTATTAAAGCAAGCACCGGTTTAGAATCGGAAACAGAATCAGGTGCACATCTAGTGAGTGCTACTATAAGAAGACGCTGACATCTTCGCCTCGCGTGCTCCGATACCATAGCAGATGCCTATACGTAAGACTTGGTATCTTATAAATGAGGCTTATACATCAACGCAAAGCTCAGAGACTTTTAAACGAAAGGTTTTGGGTTCGTAACTTAGGTAGTTCTGTTTCGTCGTTCTGTTCAACTCAAGCATTTCATCCACTAGAAGGTAGGTATTCCAGAAAGTTATGATTTTTCTAGATAAATTGCTTACAATAGTGCAACAATCATTGAAGATTAACCATTGAAGACGATAATGTCAGCCTGAGGTTCCGGAAATGTACAGAATGATCGAATGGTCATCAAGCTACTAGTGGAAGAAAACAATACTATAAATGATATACAGCTCGGTCTGTGAATGCTCACGGCTTATGCCAACATGGTTCTTTTGAAACGCTACTTAAGCAAAGGTTCGGTTATAAGTTTTAGCAATATGCCTGTTGGAACACCGTAAAGGGTACGTTGAAAATAGATTCCCCAGGTCCGACGAACATGCTACTCGAATGATATCTGCAGATCTGTCAATAAGCTTATAACTGTAACCATTCTATTAAATAGGTGGATTATTCTATTGGCTTACAAACGGATAATAGACGGATCGACCAGCATCTAGAGCATGCCCGAAATGCGCTAATCCTATATTTTAACTTAATCTATTATGGGTGCTTTAATAGTCCGGAAGTGGCCACGTATAACTTGATAATAACCTGTTTAACGCTTTTAGGTCTGTCTATATAGCAGCACGTAAATCTCATTTCTTATTTTACATTACAGACAATCAAGGTACCTTTTAAATCGTTCATTATGAGACGTTGCATAGTCGGATTAGGTGGGGTTTTTCGTGGTCAGGTAGTTTCTCGTCACACTGAGACATAATTAACTACTAGATTATATCGTCGGAGATGATTCAATGTCAGCTTGCGGCCTATGTTTGTCCATTACGGAAATGCGATCATATCAGATATATTTAAGGTGGTGAAGCTATACCGGTCATTTTACTTGCTCTATATCTCAGTGAAGGCTTTGCAGAAACCCTACGTCCATCTGAATCTACTAGTTATGGAGTCTACTCGAGCTCAGGTAATGGTGTGCACGTACTTGACGATCCTGCAAAACTCTCGCCCTTTGGTGGTCTTGCATAGTTATGCAGCGGCTGGATCTGGTTAGCGTCAGCTGCCTCAGAATTACCCCTTGACAATTTCTTATTCATGCAGACATTGCAATATTATTATGCAGACACTGGAACGTGCGACCCGCACAATAGACAACAGTATAAAGTCGCATAAATAGTTAAAATTTCCAAAAGATGTTAAAGCAGTCGTTCTGGATATGCGAAATTTGTGCCAAGCGCGATTTTCAAATACGCTCAAATCAGCACACAACTAACTGTTATAACAGCAAAGATCTCTAAATGTCTCTCTCCCTATCTCGAAAAAACGTTATCGAGCACGTTTTAGATCGATGATCCGTACCCAAAATAAAGCCGCTAAGGTCCCAATGAACGAAACAGTTGAAAATTCGTCGGTAAAAAATCCAGAAAATATTAAAGGTACAGCAGGAACATTCCGTTTCAAGTTCAAAAAAACCGCCTTGATGACATTTGCCACGCGTTAAATCCATGCAACCGGGGCAAATAAACGCGCCGATCAACTTGTTGATTCCTAGGTAGCAATTGTTGATGAGCCAGGCCCTCACTGTTTTATCAAACGCCAAAGCATCATTTCCTTTGGGCGAGAATCTGGTTAGACCTTTGGCTTAGGTTTTTCTGCTGGACCCGCTGATTTCGATTTCTTTTACTTACAGACACCATTTCTCATCACCGGTGTCAATTCTGTGCAAAAATTGTTGATGACGCTTAATACCAGCAGTTATGCAACGTTAAACCATCATCTCATTTTTTGATTCCGAGAGTTCATGAGGTACCTAAGCTCTCAGTTGCTCTGCAATCCCAAGAGAAAAAGTGGTTGATGGCGGTTATGTAGGTACAGCTCAAGAGTGCCTTCAGATGGTCGTCATAAGATTCAGATAACCGGTATCCTCTGAGTCCCGGATACGACTTCATACTTGGTAAACTACTCTTGAACAATCCTTTCAGTGATAGCAACCTTATCGTATATGAAGTAAACGTCCTGGATAGGGTTTGACCATTGTGTCCTGTAAGGTCCACGCTGGAAGCGGCGCGCTGAAAATTCCGTTGCAGTTTGGTGTACAGACTTCTAATCCACTTGTTGCTAAACATTGTCTAAGGGATTACCACCACGTTTGTCGGTAATGAAATTAGTTGTTATGCGAACGTCTAACTTAAGTTGGTTTGGGTAATTTCCATTCTGGATTGCATTAATTGCAATGCAAATGTACTTGGTTCTAAGGAATACAACTTATCACACCGATTCAAGTGAGATCTTTAGATGGTATCTAGAAATGACTGAGGTAACCGTAATAAACAATTTTACTTGTATAACCACAAATGTGTAAATTTATGATACAATAGAAGAGGAAAACCTTTATGATACGTTCCAAACTGTAACTTTACCTGGCTGTATAACTTTAAATGTAACTTATATGTATAACTTTAAATGTAATTTAATGTTTTCTTTCGTCTTAAATATATTCAAGCGATGATGTATGTTCATAAACAAAGTGAGAATAAGGATAACAATATTCTTAACAAGCTATATCAGAGCACTTTGGTTATAATCTTCCAAATATGTACATTTTATGGACTAATTCTTAGCATCCTTTTCGTTATTTGTATATAGCTGGTCTAGTAAATGTGCTAACGGGTTTTCTGGCATTTTTCTATAGCCCTAAATGCTATGTGCTGGCGTCACATTGATTATTACTAGTACAATATATAGCGCGACCAAAAAATTACAAAAAATGCTCATTGATAACTTCCGGTTCGTCCTGTATCATCGGTTACACTAGCACCGGCATGAAATACATGAACTCAATTTATTGTTTAAATAAATAGGCTGCCAGTTACCTAAACCACTTTGTGCCAGGCAAGTTTTTGCCCCTACAAAGGTTGGATAGGAGCAGTGACGTCACAGGGTGGCTTTGCCTTGAAAGCCGAGGTTACTATAGCTCAAGTTTTTATATAAGACACATACTTTTTACGGTAAAAAATTGAATTGCTATAATATACGTACCCACAATATCTGTATACTGTTTGAACCATTTCTAAGCTCGTTCTGCTTTTTATCTGGAGTTGCTATCCTGCAAAAATACAATGCTTTTGTTTTTTGCCCAGAATATTGCAACATTACTGAGCGCTTATTGTGAGTATATCACTACGGGAAAGACTAAACCAAACATTTGTTTTTATGTGTAGATAGAGCCTCTAGCGCTTCTGAACTCCATATACAGGTGAGAGAAGCAACTATGACAGTACTTCGAACCGCTCTGAAGTTGTTCACGACAAAACCTACTTAAATCTTTTCTTATTTAGCATCTGCTAAAGGCCGCAGTTGTACTAAGACCAAGCCAGTTGTCTGCAAGAAACAAGTCGATAAAAAAAGTGTCTCGATCGTTGGGCTTCCGCAGGACAGTGACCCCAAGCAACAAGTGAAATATAATATATATTGGAGAGACGGTAAAATCGTTTTCCAAATCTTTATGGGCTCTGGTTAAATGACAACATCTGTTCATCAACAGTAGAGTGAAAAGGCTTTAGCCGGTTGTGAACACTGGTGAAAAAGGACAAACGTCTTATAGGTCAACGACTGTCTACCAAGCCTACCTAACATAGGCATCAAAACGATATTAAAGTCTACGACTGCAGGAAAAAGCACCCGAAGATCTTGCCGGACGTTCTGGAAGCAAGAGGCCAGCAGCCCCATGGGCAAGGAATGATTATACTTATATATAGCATTGAATGACAGAGAAAACGAAGGAAGAGAACATAACTGATATGTACGTGGCTATTTTTCTTTCAATCATTGCATAAACGCATTCGAAACTGTTTGACTTCAGGTTTAAATTCTTTGAAGTATCTATATCAATAGCTGTGAAATATTAAAAAAATCATTGTGGCATAGAAGTTCTACTTTGATCGAGAAGCCGTAATGTGGTTGAAAACAGTGTACCTGAAAACTGGAGGTAAAATATCAATATTAATTTTCCCCAGGGAACTATTCAAATAATATGCGAATACCACAGCGTAAGCAAGTGGAAAAAGAACATTTAATCAGTTCCGCTCAGAGCGGGTACTGTGCTTAATGTCATAGACAAAATATTGCCGTTAGAAGTTAGCATTGTAATGTATAAAGCTGCCTAACAGCAAGGTAAGATACTCTTTTTTTTCTTTTTGTTTTTGCTATGGTAGCGCGTTATCTTATTAGACTTTAGATGATTTAGGCTCGAAGTCGAGCATAGACACACCTTTTTTGATGCTAGTAGAGTCAACCGTCTGGGGCAGTGCATAAGGGTAGTATCGGTCGTAAGAGCATGAATATTCATTTCGATTGCATCATTCGGTTCGTAGCCCTCTTGACATACTTTATCAACTAGCAGGGGTTATGTAAATGTACTGGAGTAAGAAATCGGGGAGGGAGAGGGGGGGGATGTAAAGAATTGGATAAGTATAAGGACAACAGCCAGATAAGTAATAGCAGCCTGTTTCATCGTAGTTCATCGTTTTGATCAGGAGCGGGAAAAGAAACAGTGCGAGTGGATGGGTGCTACCACCACGCGACGCGATCAAGGGGGCCTACTTGTCGCGCTACAAGCCGTCACATCTGGGGGAAAGGTGGAGGTAACGCGCATGCGCTGAGCGCGCCCTCTACAGGTTGTCGCCGGTGTCTTACTTTGAGGGAAAAACGGGAAGAGAGGAAGTAGGGGAGCAACTATTCGTGGAGACGGCAATTGCGATGGTAGTAGTAATCTGGGCAAATAGAGTGTAGCTTTTGTTCATTTAACACCACTAACTTAACTGAGAAGTCATTCCGGCAGGTAAGATCGTCTGTTGCGGCGATTCAATGTTGCCGCTACATGCTTCTATCGCAAACAGATTGTAAACTATGCGGTTCGCTTCATGCGAAGTTTACGCTGAAACGCTCTTGTGAGTGTGTCTCAACGTCTGCACAACCATTATATATACATATATGTGTATAAGAGCGACAAAACACACTATTCGCAATTACTCTACATTCATCTTAGTACCTCTGCGGATACATGCTCCCCTATCCAATAGCTAAGTCACGTTACATCACCTATCGTAAAATTACACGATAAATATTACTTCTAAAAATATAGTTTACCTAAGCTGCCGTAAATACAACACCAATAGGTAGATCGATCGATGTTGGTTAGATCAAATGCCATGGCCTTGGAAATTCCCGTTTTTTTTTTCTTTGCGCAATCAAGTAGTTGTCAAGGCGGAAGTAGGTATACTCCGTGTCCGTAACAAGGATCTTTCGGCTTTCACCATTTAATGGTGTTTGCTGTAATAACGCCTATATAACTTTAATGTGTTGGGTGGCGAATGTTCATGGTTTTATATAACTTGTCAAAAAACAAATAGAAGACCTGTACTAAAACGAATAAAAACTAACTAGGTTTTGAATCGGTGCTAGTTATGACTATTATTTTTCTCTCTACCACTGTTCTTATTATTTGACAGTACTATCCCACACGCTCTGTGTGGGCTCCGGGATGCCCATTCTGTGGGCTTCAGCCGTAGAACATCGAGTATGCCCATTTTCAGATGTACCCTTTCCCCAAGGTGCGCAAAGCCCTCTATCCAACCGACTATCTACCTATCCTTTCCTTTTACGACTACCCTGGTCTACGAACTGGATGACATCGTTGTCTTCGTTCGTCCGTCCATCCGTCCGCTCGCTCATTTGTAGGAGCTTGCTAGAGTTGGTCACAGGATCGTCGTTAGCATCGACCAAGCGTCCCATTTACCTTAACTTGCCTTGCCTTCTTTGCTTGCCTTTTACCACAGTTTAGCCATCAGTTACATTGACTCTTTCTCGTGCACTCCACAGATAACCTCTCCCATTTCTCTCTCTCTCTCTCTCTCTCTCTCACTCACCTGTGTCTTACCTGTGGCGTGGTCCCTTTCCATCGTTCCACCTTCTCCTGAATGCGGGGAAAGGCAGCTCAGGTTGCGGCCAGGTAACCAGTTACATCCTCTAGCTCCTCAATCCCTCACTCCAATCCGAAGCGCGATCTCGTGTTGACTGGAGCTCTTCTCCTTACGTCCTTCATTTTATCCCGCCATCACTACGTCCTCAAAATACAACACGAGAGTAGCAGTACGACTGGCGTCCTCACCTAAGCCACAACCGCTGAGATATCATTACACCTCCAATTATTGTTATTTGTAGTAATATAGCTCTCGTTACAACTGATCGTGATAATAGTTATATAGCTGTTATGAATTTCTACATCGAATGTTGAACACCACAGGCACATCGACCGTCGTGAACGTATTACGCCACCAGGAGCAGGAAAGGAGTCGTCTGGCGGAAATGTGAGTAATATTTGACTAGCACATTATAGTGGAGGAATTATGGTCCGTTTGAGCTGAAAGCCGCGAATAACCTAGAATGATTTAGAAGACATTCATCATTAACTTTTTTGTACGGCGCTCTGCCACTCACGGTAATCACCTGACCATAGATATGGCTATCGTGCTGACGGTACTGATATCCTGCAATTACTTGTTCGCCAAAGGCTACAACGTAATGGCTTAGGCTTTTCCGATTTTAGTCCAGGCAAGCTTCCCTTTGTCTTCGGTAACTGATATGATTAATACACTATCTGCTTACATAGTCCATTTTAAAATAAGGATAGAATTTCTAGTCTAATTTCTACTATACATTTCACGATTGGGAACACTACTTGTAATGTGGTGACGAGGTCAACGCCTTCAAATAAACCTAGCGTCCCAGTGTAGCAAGACTGGCAAAACTAGTTTACATAAAATAGAACGGGTAGCTGTTTTTTATTCTGCTGTTCGGCATGGAATGTTCTCAGTCACCTTCCTTTTGTTTGCGTGCGTGTGGGAGGATGGGGTGATGGGTCTGAGAATTGCGAAATCGGTGGTAATTCCTCCGTGAGGTGTAGGATCAAACCAAGAAGAGGCTTTTTCCTAAGCGAATAAGTGGTCGTTCCATCTTTGTTTTGGGTGCCGCACATTAGCCCCGAACTACAGCCCGTCGCAATCGCTTGAGTTCCGCCAACGCTACTCTAGTGCCAATTGTTTGTACAAGGAAGGGAAAAAAGCTGTGGTTTTTCTGCATGACCTTCGTTTTTTCCTCTAGTACTACTCGATCTGGTCGACAGAAGTAACCATCTTACTGTTTCGGCCACTGACAGCAGCCGTGTTCCCTGAAGTAGCCAGCAGGCAACCGCAGCGGTTAGCTTTTTCCTCTTGACTATTTCAACATGAAGTTGGGTGATACTGCCAAGACGTATCGATATAATATAATAATAATAATAATAAGCGAAAACAACAAGGAAGAAGAAAGTAAACACCTTCGCAAGCGGTCACAATGACAGCAATAGTAGGACGTAGGGTGGCAAAACAACTATACCGATTGTGGCAAATAAATACACGTAAAATAAAAACTCAACGCACGATGGGTGTTGACTACAGTTTTTCTTTAGTCGGTAACTAACTTCTCTCTGCTACTGATACTTTCGCTGTTACTAGTGGTGTCCGTTCAAACAAATAGTAGCTGCGATTGCAGGGCGACGACATTGGAGAACGAAATACATTACGCCAGCTGGCCAGGGCTGGTGGTCATCCTTCGTAGTGCAAACAGCCATCACCGGGGCCAATTCTCATGAACGTCTCGCTAACTAGTTGCTTCTACTGAGCTGGTCGTCGGTCGACTGCCGTGCAGCTCCCTGCCTCAACGTTTCCTTACAATTCATTCTAACAAAACCGGAACTCTTTACCATTGCCGCCGTAACTGGCATTAGAGGTGGTCTAGCGGGGCTTCAAGCCACCAATGAAAAAAAAGTTGCATCTCGTGGCTACGTGGTAGTCGTGTGTACCCATTTCAAAATGAAAAGGCTGACGGCGGGTCAGCGATTGGACTGCAAGATGCCGACTGCGATAGCATACGATGAAGCCAGTAGCGTGGCGACAATACCGACCGCGAGGACAATGACCAGGATAGTCCCCGTCGCCGTTGTCGTTGTCGCAGTCGGCCGAGGTCGTCCCTTTTCCACGGTCCCCGTACTCCCCCCTAGTCCGTTGTTCCCTTCTTCTTTTGGCAAGTCTCTCGTGTACTCCTTTCTGGCCGTTACCTTCTGCTTTCCAAGCGACCCCTAACAGTAAAAAGCAAACATATATCCAACCCTGTACATAGCCCAAAAGCTGTGGAGGCCGAAGCAGCTTTGGCAGCGGCTTCACTATCGTCGACTCGACTAAGGCCCAGTCACCTGCTCGCCTTCTTAAACCATCTCACCGACGACCTCAAAAGCAGTAGTAGCAAAGCGCTTGCAGCTCCGTTGCCGAACAGCCGCTCATAAGCCCGGCCGTCGAATGCCGTGGTTCCGAACTACCGGCCCGGATATACCCGACTGCGACCGTTTTCCTTTCCCTCTTCCTCTTCCTCCTCATCCTCCTCCTCCTCCTCCTCCTCCTCCTCCTCCTCCTCCCCCCCACTCTAAACTCAACCCTGCTTCTGGCCAAACATTGATACTTGCAAATCTTGCTACTTGTCGCTAGCGGCTTTCGACCCCTCCTTCTAAATTGAATTGAGAACGGCCCGTCGCTGTCATGGTGAGCTCAGCGTCAGCCGCCACCATTGCCGTTGCTGATGCCCACAGTAGTGTTATGAGGCTGACAAGAAAAAACGCAAAGGAAGTGCGGGCGAGCGATAAAGAAAGAAGGACCAACGGGAACATTTAGCAAAGCAGGGGGGTACGACGACTCCTGTTGGTTTTGAGTAGAAACCGTGGTGTTTGGTCGTTGGCTATAGCACCAGCAGCCGCAGCGATAGCGGCCAGAGCGCTCGGTACGACCACTGAAAAACGACCACTGGCTGGCCTAAGGTACGGGATGGGGACGTAGAGAAGATGAAGGAGATTTGGGGATGTGGCCTGAAGGCGGGCAACGAGAAAGGAAGAGGAATAAAGAACCAAGGGGAGGGGTAAGCGTGAGACTCGACAGATTTCTTTTGGGGCGAGCAGAAACAGAACTAGTTCCGACTGGCTCGGTGGCTCCCCCAAGGAGTCGCCCGCTGGGCATAACTGACCCTTGAGGCTTTCAGCTCTCGGCGGCGTCAGAGCTCACGGGGCTATATAGAGGAGTTAGTCCCTTTAAGCCTCGTCCGAGCTAGGTCGCTCGATCGCTGTCGCGACGGCATCCGAAAAAGCCCATCCTACCCCAACATCGGTCTGAGCAAAATTAGGTATCAGTAGTAGCAATGGTAGTAGCACTCCTGTGCGGTGAAACTATGGGAAGCTGGCTTTGCCAAAGAACGCGGCATGTGGCGTTTTACCTAATACCCCCGTTTCCAAGCATATCTATTTTTGGAGCAACTGAAAAAAGTTCTTGATAGACACCATTTATCTTGAATCTTATTAATGTGTATATGCCTGAAATGTTAACAAATGCAGTTAGTAGTACAACAATAATAATAATAAAAAACACTCCCAATTTTAGTTAGAAAGTACAACGCAATAACATTTAGTTTTGGGGCATTAGTCCTGATTTGTTGCTGCTTTTCGACCTGCTAAATAGGTCAAGATAACCTAATAATAATAATAATGCAAGTAACAGAGCTGTAAATCAATTTGACCAACGACTTGACAAGTGTCACTAGGAGCAGCAACAATCAGCGGGATGTCAGCGGTGACAACGCGAGGCTTCCCATAACTGTCGCCGTAGTCTTTCTGCGTTTCTTCTGATGACGCTGTTGACATCCCGTATTGGACGCAACCTTTCATTTGCGTCAAGCTCGACGGTTAAAGATGCCCGTTTTGAGTGATTTGAGAAGTTGAGTGTTCTTGGCAGTAACGTGTTACTAATCGGTTACAAAAGTAATGGATATTTTAATTTATTACTTCCCTCTTTAAGGATCCTTTACGGCTATATGGAACGTTATTGTTCTACGAGATTATTATCCTATAAAAGTTTAGCTTGAATTAAAGCTTCGAAGATGGCCATGTAAGCTAAATAGAGCACTAATTCGTTTTCCGTCGATGTCAAAAAGCTCCCGAAACAAACTGGGCAAACAAAGACAATTTTGAACTGAAATCGCTATACAAGAAGCGCTTGTCGAGTTCAAAGAAATTTTTTGACAATGAAACGAGGATCGCTGTGAGCTGCCGTTGAAAACGGATAATTGCTCAATCAGCCTATATCACCAAAATTGGAGACGGCTCAAAGATACTGGACAGATTTATCGGATTGCGTCGGTAGGTCAGTATCCAAAAATTCACTTTCTTTTTACCCTGAACTATCTGCTTTTAGGGGTAGAGCTAAAGCGATGTTGATAGCCTTTTTGAAGTTGAAAAAAGGGATTTTAACAGAACAACACAATGCACAACAGCATGAAAAACTGCGGTTTCGTTTGCAGCCATCAAGTGTACCTATCTGGTAGAACGCCCCAGCAACAAAAAAAGGTTCTTTAAGAAGGGAAAAAAAAATGCATTTTAAGAACCACAGAAAAGTTTCTTGGAGAGAACTTGCTTGGGTAAAGGAGCCATTAATCATTCCGAATCAGACATGTGTGTGCTGCAACACCCAAAATGGGTTTTGGCTTTTATATTATTCTATAGCCCAGTAGAATGCATTCATTTGCCCGGTAGACTAGCGACATATTTATAGCAACGTCCATTGTAACAAACGCACCTTTTCCAAATCTCGATAGTAGTTTTCAACAGAACGCTTTAGAGAATATTCCTTAGAAATGTCACAACAGTTTGTATCTATCAATTCATGGCAAGAAATCTGCTGGTGTTACCAGAAATCGTTTGCTCAGTAGACAAGTATATATAATAGTAATTCTTATAGTAGTTCTTTTCAAAACGAACTAATGAGATAATATCTTGCCCTAAGTCTCGGCCTACAGTGGCCTGTACACTCTGTTGATCTGCTTTGTTTCTTGTTTCTCCGTTGTGTAGTCTAAAGACATAGCTACATATATGACATGAAGGTACAAAGACATAATGGGTAGTATCATAACTCTAGTTACCGGCAAGTTTGCCCATGATCTTTTGCCTCTAGACCTGACACTTTTTCATGTGAAGTTACCAAGTCGTTTTACTGATTTAGCAAACATGAAATAAAAAAGGAAACACATGTTAATAACAGAACATACGGAAAACTCGTCACATTTAGGCTCGCATCCAAGTAGATACTGTTGCGACGCTGCACTTCGTTTATAAACGTATTATGATACACAGTTTATCTAATAAATGATATATCTCAGTAAAAAAAAGTAGATATCGAATTGTGTTGTTAATATGGAGTATCATCTTGCGCACTGCTTGTTGCCAAGTGATAATAAAAGCTATGAAAAAATAAGAGTCCCAAGTCGAACCATTTCCGTTTAGGATTAATGAAACCCAACTGCATCACGCCGTGGCTGGCACCCATCATAACATACTATTTGCAATAATGTCATTTGTGTCAACGGAACTTTCGGTAGAACGATAAACAAATGTATCCAGGCTTGGGCGAGATATGTGGGCCTCGTGCTAGCCGGTACGGTACCATTAATACAGAAAGCAAAGTGCAAGTCATTGTGCCGGTAGCGAGGTAACGCAAATTACTACGCTTTATAGAAATGCAAATCGACATGCGTGTGGCGTTCATTCAGCCGGCTTGGTCGTCTACAGCGACTAGGCCGGATTAAGGGGACTAGGGCCAGTCAGCCAAATGTTGTCTCGGTCTATTTTCAGCCGATCGCACCTACCACTACTGATGATTTGTCCAACGGTATCAGGCCAGTCAGCCAGACAAACCACTCATTTGCGGAGATCTGGTCGAAAATACATCGCGCGCCTCTATAAAGATGCCTATGTGGTATACTACTTATAGGTAGATCCGTAAAGCAGGTCCATAGCACTGACTGTTGTGTATTGAAGTGTTCGCTGTATTGCGACTGATGCGCGAATTCTGGCTACCGACTAACGAACGAACGCCCGCCCGCTGCTTGCTTCGTTCAGGCTGAGTGCGTTCACTGTCCGGATAGAAGTGCGACAACCTGTTGCCGTCGTGGCTGCAAAAGCCGCCACCTAGCCACAGGTTGCCACGGCCACGGGCATACGTTGTTTGGTGCTTCTACCTGAAGCCATTGCCTATCGCTCTGTCATATCTCGCCGGCTTGCGCCCTGCGCATCTGGATGGGCAAGAGCCTTAGTAGGGGTAGCAGCATTATCGCATACGCTTACATCACTTTACACTCAATGTGGGCAACCAGCAACAGGTAGCAACGGCGATGGTGGTGAACGATAACATTGTAGCCTGGGTCGGCGTTGACGGCGTTCAGCAGTTAAGTCTTACTGAACAGTGAAGCTATAGGCGCACGATGTGGCAGCGCGACGCGTACTCGAGTTCCTCGTCCATCTGAGGATAACTTGCGGTTAGGAAAAAGTAAGGGCAAAAAGCAAGAAATGGCTATCATTTGACAGCATCCCGGCTAAACATATTAAAACGAAAAAAAAAAAAAAGCAAAAAAGAAAACAAGAGAGAGTTACGAGCTGCACTAAAACTTACAAGGTAAGTGCTGACAAACGGTTGACCACAATAGATCTATTCGTAATCTGTACTAGGGATACGATTAGTTTCTTTCCGGGAACAACTATGCATACTCATATATTGCTGATTTGTATGATATGACAAACTCTGTTATGTTGCTTTCAGTTTTATCGTAATGCCCACATAGTGTTTTATAATCTGCTGCTTGAGTGTGTTTACGCGTGCCAGAGTAACACGAATACACTTGTTGGTTTGAGTGTTCCAGTAAGCGATCCTCGCTGTTGTCTGCTATGGCCGATTACTGTTTATACACATCGTGTATGGAAATAAGGGTTGGCTAGTGGTACACAGGGGCACACAAGTGGGTTAATCCTCATAGCAGTATTCATTATTGCACGTTGTTTTGTCCGCGGACTGCGTTAAGGGATGCTTTCGTCGTAAAGGCGATTTTTGCTTGTTTCAGAAGATTTCTTATCGCGCCAATGAAGATACCTATAGTCTGCTATAATCCAGCTGCCCAAGCTGTGGCAGACGACACTGACCGGTGCTATGTATTACGTAATATGAATCAGTGGTCTGTACAGAGTAGCAACAACGGCAGCGGCGACTTTGTAGATAATTTTTCAGTCTTGCCCATCTATCGGGTGCCGCTGCCCGTCCACTACAATCAATGGCTCTGTCGCCAGTTTGGCTCTGTATGCATGGACTAAGGAAGTCACGTGCACTTGCCTCATCGCACGTTATCTGTCGCATGCGAGCTCACCCCCGGGGGGACATGCGATTTCTATTTCTTTCTCGCCATCTCTTGCTTTCCCTGCAAGTCCAATTATCCGCGAAAAATCATTGGAGCTCAGAAGAGAACAGCTACCAGCATCGGAATCCCGTGCCCCACGTCGTTTACATAATACCGCCTACAATAGGGACCTTCTAGAAATACAAGAATGAGATAAACATAGTACATATTCTCTTATTCAGATATATATATAAGAAAAAGCTCATATTATGTGGATGACCGTAAATTTTGAAGAAAACTGCTGTTTACTATCGCAACGACCAAGTTGCCTCATTTACTAATGGAAAGCACTAATGAAAAGAAAAAAACTATAACAGGTAATGTTTTTTGTTTACTCGCATGCACAGTAGCGGTGCCCCTTCTGGGGCGAATATCAGCCCTACGGTTCAAGGTATGACAATAGAGAAAATCAAAGAGTAGACTTCCTTCTTACTTACATTTGATGTTAAGGCGTACGCAGTAGTGGATTATTGCAGCCTTTATGAAATTAACCGTCACACCCGGACTGAGGTATAATTCTGCATAGGCATCCTAAATATGCCACTACATTGCCTACCCGAGCGTAGACATTGCCGCAGTACATATTCACTGTTAACAGAATTTAAAATCCAATTGTGCTTTTAATACGCGCTAAAAAGCTATACTCGATATTTATCCGTCCCGTTCAACCATTAAGTAGTATAGCAATGACGACCGCACAAATTCTGCAGTACGAGCATACAACCTTAACACATTCTGGGTCTGAACGCGCATATCAACATACTGATAAGTTCATAATGAATTGTTAAGCAATACCGCTTTACCATAGATGACGAATCGTGATAAAATAGAAGAAGACTTTTCAATCAACAATTAAGTATGGACCGTATACACCAAAGGACCTCTGTTAACATTTCGAGCATCTTGACTTACTGGTAACGAGGGTTATTTGAAAACCTTCCCATCACTCGGCCTGCCTGAGATGATGATCTCTCTTTAATTGTCTTTAATAATTTTTCTCTATGATTGTTGCTTTCAGAATCGTCGCCCGACGACATTGATGGGGGCGTAGTCCTAGAGGTTATTTGGTTGATTGTACAACTAGTTTAGGACATTATTGTAGGGGTGCGTGAACATACCCATTCTATAAACTCAGCGAGAACGGAGTGTCTGCTTTTAAGCTGGATCGAAGCATTTAGTTAGACATACTGACAATCGAAATCGAGTGGTGAGGTCCAAAGTGTCGTTGGCAAGGCATCGTCGAAAAGCTGAGACAAGTTGTAACACTGGTGAATACGTTGCTAAGCGAGATACTTATAAATGGAGAGTCGGGAGAACGAGTAATGGGCTTTAGTGGCCTGAAAGAGCAGAGGAGGTTCGTCGTCTGGAACGAGATCTAGGTTCTCCCCTACGCACGGCTTATTGCTTGTACTGCCAAAGCGCTTTAGCTGGCCTAGGTGCGCTATGCGTTTAAAACCTTGATGTTCGGGTCGACAGACTCTACGATATTTTTTTCACCATTACTAGAGATCGTAATATGGCATTTAATTTCCTTAACATACTAGCCGTGTTTTATGAATATGCAGATCCCCATACAACGCCACCGGCTCGTATGTTTTGTATTAATACCAGTGTGTTTTGTATTAATACTTTTTGAGCCCTTCACAATGACCTAGTAGCCTAACGATATGCTTGCTCCCTAACCTTGTTACTGGGCCTTTTCCAGCTTTCTCCTTCCGACTAGCCAAGTATTTGACTACCAACTAGCAGTAGATCTGGAATAGCTGAATTAAACCCACACATAGTTCTGATAAAGACTACGGCGATAGTGCCCTTTACAGACGTAGTAATCTGGCATCTGCCTATGTACGTTGGTGACGAATTCATTTGGCCGAAAACGAAGAGATTATGCCATGTCCGCGTTCATATTGCCTGCTACTCAGGGTCTACATCTAGAAGTTAGATGACGCTTGGTGTTCAACCTTTAGAGTTCATCATCACCAACGTGGTCAGCAAAAGCTATTCCACGATTCATAGTATAATGTGCGAGCAGGCTCCTTTTGAAAAAGATGCATGAACAGCAGATATGATCACCGCGGCAGACATCCCTTTAATTGGGGTGAGATAAACAAATTCGGTGAGTTTAGGGACCACTACCAACACACTGAGATTTCTTAGAGAGCTGGTAGGACACGGTCCAACGTAACCTAGGTGTATGCACTTGAGTGGGACGCGCTAAGGAGTAGACGCGTCAAGAGGTCCTGGTTGGTTGCCTGCTACGCATGGAACGCATTGATAGTTCTGAATTTTGACGGACAGTTCTATTTAGAGAAACTGCTCGCTTCCGCACAACATTCTCATGGTTACCGATGGTACTGCAATAAATATGCACCGAACGATTTGAATATAGCGCTGGCCGAACTTGACTGTGCGAAAAAGCATCTACATGCGCTTTGATACCTTACGATGCTAAATCTTGTATCGAAAATTCTGCTCTCAACGCGTTCCTGGTAGAATAGGTATGTTGATGTTGACAGAATAAGCGAAACTTGAACCGACGTTTCATCAAAAATAGTTTTAGAGTTTCCAGAGCAAACGCGATCGCCAGTAACATTAGCCCGATAAATAATAAGTAACCTCTACTTTGCCACACTTACGTAATACGTAACGAAGATGGTATTTTCAATTGTAGCTATGAATCTCGATCGGCATGCCACCCGTACCCACTGCTGATGCATCCATTCATGACTTTGTTTCAATGAATGAGTTAAGCTGGTTATGAATAAGCATTTTACCCATGACGACCTTAAGACGATTGAAAGGTGACTGTTGGGGATCACTCCACTCGAGTTCAACTTTTAGCAGCGACTGCCTCGAAGCTAATCCTGATATAGGACAACTAAACAAGCAACCGACAGCCAAAAATTGCCGTACCTGTGTGGCCGATCCTGGATTGGAGCACATAAAAATTGTTTGTATAGTCGACAGAACAAAGCCTTCGTTTATGAGAAGACACATAACCACGACCCTTCGCAAACCAAAATGATACAAGTTTGGGTTAAGCCCTAGCTAGATCGGCGGCATAGAAGCAATCAAAAAGCAAAGGAAGCATCCTCAATCAACGCTTCATTGATAGAGTAGAATCGATTCAGTCATTCTAGAACAGGTGGTGAGAAGATGATTAAATACAGCCGGCCCGTTTGTTAAACAGTGAAGCTAGCGTGTAAATTTGCCATCAAAATCTGAGACGATTAAGGCGGTAAATTTCGCCAGATCCTTCACGAGGAGTATTTGTAAAAAGCCTTCCATAAAATCCAGTTACGAAGGCAGTTACATTTAACAGACTTATCGTTTCATCCATTATATTCGATACAAGCCATTAAAAAGTCAACTGTTCGACCGCTTTATCACCGCTCGTAGATTCTTCTAGCTAAGAACCTGTTGGAGACATTTCGCGTCGCGATAGGCGCTTGTCTGACATAAGAGCTAGTCCTATCGGTCACAATACTGTTATTTCGGCATTCCTGAATTGTTATATCAGGGAACTTTACGGTACGGTCCGTTTCATTTAGTTGAATGAGAATACATCTGAAATTTTTAACGAAATTTCAACAAGGAAAGTTAACAAACTTATTGACAGTCGTTAGGCATCCTAGTAACTAAGTTCTTGGTGGGTGCTGGGTTATGTGCGGCGAGTCGCGAGAGTAGGGCAACACGTGTACAATACATATACAAGGAGGCTTGATTTTGATCATGTAGAAGCCGACAAATAGGTTTACGATATGCCAGCAGCCGATATAGAATAGTCATAGGTGTAAAATAGAAATAGAATGAAAGAAATTTACTAAATAAATCACGGGTATGCCGGGTAGAAAAGAAAAAGTTTCTTATATATATATATATATATATTTATAAATAACATGACATTTTTATCCCTGTGACTTTTGAAGATTTAAAGTTAGGCATCGTCAATGACGACCTTCTTCATTCTGTCAATCAAATTATTCATTCCTTTTTATTAGCAATTTTCAGGTTTTTATTGTCCACCAGATTCATTGTCAAATGAATGCAATACCGAATCCTACATTCGAAGTCTAGAAGGGCAGCTCTGACAATGTTTTTAGTGTATGGCCTTACGTTATCATGAAGCAGGATAACCTAAGCTGTTATGTCAGGTCGTTTTTAAAAACCTTTGTTCTCGGTGCAATAGAGCCAAACCTGTTGATCAGTCGTTTAGTACGCAGGCCGCAATTCGCAATGAACTAGGCCTTATCAATTCCATCAAACGTAAACCATAACGTTTGTTGCATAAGTTCCGATTGATGTCCTGGCGCTACCCATTCCGAATTTTGATACATCTTTTCATTTCCCTCTACCCGTGACAACCCAAAAACTAGTCGTTGTGGCTGCATAGCGCTCGATCCCAGATAAGATATAGCATAAAGCCATAATCCCCTGTTGGATTCAGACGTTTTATGAAACACGTAAGGTCCAGATTTTTGTGTAAACATAACGACTTTAGGTGATTAATAATAATTACATGGCTACAGCCCATCTTTTCGGTCAATCCTCATTAATCAGTCCTTAGTCGGGGCACTTGTCGGCACTATTTTGTAAAGAATACCTTCATACAATTGTCGTCAAGCTCAGATGTTCGACTAGAGCGGAGACTATCCTCTAGATTCCAGTCAGTTAAATTTAACAATGTCGCAGACTGTTTTAGCAATGTTAGCAGAATGCGTCGAATGTGCATCTTCTCTTCCGGTAAAAGGAAATAGGAAAGGAAGCTTCTTCAAAAAAAGCGTATTGTTTTTTTTAAAAAGTGCAGCTTTAATCACTTAGTTACTTAAGATACGTTTATTTTTGCTGATAATTTGAATGTTTACTATATATATATACTATCGTTATGTTCAAGATGGGGGCTCTATATGCTGATATATTCGAATATCTTTTTATCAATAAGGTGAAACCTATCAGAAATGTTTGGCTCTTTTTCGTCGCATTTGATGGTAGCGCGCCCTGCTAAAACTTCTAGTGTCTTTTTCGTCAAACTAATTTGAATACCATGCGGATGTTGCGTAAGTCATGGATGGCTCAACACATATCTTGAATAGCCTGATATATAAACTTTGGTCTCTTAGAACAATTTAGTGTAAGGTCTAGTTAGAGCGGCGGATTGCGCAAAGAACTATATACCTGTCTCATGCATCCTGTCACACAACGTATCTTGGGGTAACTGCCGTGGCAACCCCTAAATCATAGATAATTTTTTACTGCCTGCCCAATGGAATATGCATAATTAGCATTTCAGTGCTCAAAACGTAGAACGGCACATCTATCTATCCACTCTGCCAACTTGCCAACTTCATCTTGGGATAGCAAGCTACCATCGTCGTTATCGACCCTTGTGTATATTTTTTAGATCATCTATATACATTTTTATAAGTAATAATGGAAATAACATGTGATACATCGATCTGTGCGCGAATTGTACCTTGCGGACAACTCCCGACAGCTTTAGCGGTATTTCTCATCGACTCTACAGCCATTAAAAAAAAATTGAATCCATTTCACCGTTCTTGTATATAACAGCACAAATAATGTTTTCGAGGAGTGTACATTTTACTGTAGTCATCTTATTTGCTTTTTGTCGGTAGGTTCGGCCATTGATCCGGTCCTATACACCAGACACAATGCTGCTATATGGAATATTTGACCAGTTCTGATCTCAAGTCGCTTGAAAAATTGTACGAGAAGATACAAACTGAGATTCTGAGCTTTCTAAATAAGTATGACGTACATCTGCACGGATCTCACTAGTATTGGACTCTAAATACTCGAATGTCTTCAGCAGGTTCACATCTATATCATGGGCAGTAAATTAGAATAAATAATCAGCTTGGGACTCGAAGAAGGCACTAAACTTTGGGAGAAGCAAAAAAGGCATTTTGTCCTTTTTCATAATAATCTATCTATCTACCTGTTTGAATATATGGACAAACTACATTCGGTAATATTAATCCAAAAATGTTTATGAGAATGCTTCCTGATTACTGCCCCTTACGATGCTTTTCCGTTCCACTAAACTTGCACCAATATCATACTAATATTAATCATCACTAATGCTTAAATACAAAAGAAAAATCAACATTTAATGCATTTTTTTGAGTACTAGCCAAAATGCAAACGAAGCTGGAGAAGCACGAAGCACGTGCTGCAATTTTACTTCCCTTTAGTACGAGCTTCGTCTGTATCTTTTGCTAGGTTCCATTGCAGTATCGTTTTTGTTTTCCATAACAGTGGGTGGTGTGGTGGCGTATTACGTGTGTCTCTCTGTGGTAAAAGAAATCAAAAATACTTTAGATTCAACTTGAGGCTTTCTTTCGTTTCTGTTTCTGCGTCATTGGCTCGTCGTGACGTGCAAAGAGAAGTTTTAGTTCAAGTTGTGGTTGATCAGGAGTTAAGTTTGCAGAGGAAGCAGAGTTGAAGCGGCAACGGGCCTCGCTTCTTTGACTTTCGTCAGCGCCGGCAGCTGTGGAACATCAGAAACATGCTTTCCATCCAGGACAGCGCCCATATGGGGTTACAGAATGAGAAAATGGCTTAGATAGGTTGGTTGGTGGATGAAAGCATTTTCTGGGACGCGCCTCACCCCACAGAGCTGCGGCAGCTGCTTCTGCTGTGACCGCTGTTGCCGTTGCCGTCGTCATCGCTGTCACTGCCGTAGCACTCAAAACGAAGGATGTGCGTGTGAGTGGTCTTCCTTCACTTTGCCACATACCATGTGCCGCGCCATACATACGTTATCATACATTTGCAGTTGTATAGGACTGCAGCAGGAAGCCGGGTCCCAGACGCTTCATCTTGTTCACCGGGAGAAGCCAGTTGCATAGGCCCTATTCATTTTTAGTCGGGCTCTTCTCTCTGTTCTAGCCACGTTCGAACCTCATCTGCCTGACTTTGCGTCACTAAATCTGCCTGCTAGCTAGGAAATAATTACTGGACAAAAAAAGGAAAAGGGGCGCTGTTCGTCCAGCAATCTTCAGCAAAAGACGCACTGCATGTGTCTTCCACATACACTCATCACGTACAGACACTCGCAGTCACACAACAGGAGAGTAAGCTTGGGCAAATTGCAGCAAGACGTACCTAATCCTGAGCCGGGCACCGTATTCACAGACAGCACTACCACTGTGAAAACGTCACTTCATACGCTCACAATGTACACAAACGTAAAGTTGTCTATAGATACGAATGAAGTTAGCATTAGAATGGATGACGAGGTGGAAGGTACGAATGCATGCCCTTAGAGCAGGCCACTAACATCCTCAATATTCACCTGACTGCCGTTGCGCGATAGCGACCCTCGCTCCAGTTCGCTTACGGGTTTGACATTGTGTGTGTTTTTGTTTGTTGAAAGGAGGAGACAGATATACTATCTATGGCGTCACTAGTGGCTGAAGGGGCAGCATAAAATGAGGCGACAGCCTAAAGGGAGGGATGAAGTACCTTACCGTTTCCTGCCGTTCAGAGCAACCGTCATACCATGTAGAATGCCGGAAAAACAACAATCTCTCAGCTTTTCATCGACGTACTAAAGCTGTATACTGTTCATAGATTAGCGCGTATGCAAAATCTGTGCACAAAAGTCTGCCTAGCCACTTTCCAGTAGACTAATTCTCACTCTTTCGCTAGTTAAGTTTCTTTTGCACAAACATGGGCTTGTCCCCGACAATCGACATTTTGCACGACAAACGACCTCTGTCATCATCTCATTTGCTGCCACCGTTACCCTTTCTAGCAGTTTTTGCATCATTTGAATGACTCAATGAATGAACTAAAAACTGTCCTAACCAACGTCGGCGCTTTGCGACTGGAAGCGAACAGTGACATGCTGTGGATGCTCTTGTTGTTTCCAGATGGCACTGAGTCGCTGTTGATTCTTCGACTCTGTTCGATTAGTCTTTTCCTTGATGGGTTCCGCCAGTTGAAATCCTGAGTGCGAACAAACGATGATCCTTCGCGAGACACAGGGTAGCATCTGTGTTGACTAGAAGCAAAAGTCGGGCTACGGCTAAATTAAAAAAAGAGGTAGAACGGGTTTCCCGCAAATGCTACAGCGGTGCACCCGTGAAGACGTACGCCTTACTCTGTACTTTTTCTGCTGCGCTCTAAGAGGCAGACGCAGTAGAAAACAAAGCGTATACTTAGCATGAAGGCAAAGGTATTTACCGTTCTACCGAAATTGGCTTCAAAAAGTAGCTTATGCCTGTCATGATGAAGCACTGACCCACAATGATTATTATTATTATTATACAGGTCTAACTCCTTCCCTTTAACAGGCCAAGTTGAAGCTTGCTATGACAAACTGGTTCTCCAGAACCAGTCCTTCATAGCTCAATTAAGTCATCATCTTCATAACGACCAATACTATCGTTGGCTCCTTTGCTACTTCCTATGTTATTCTGCTTTTATTGCACTGTTTCACGAGCCATCGGCTCTTTCGGTCGGTGACCCATTTTTCCCCGAAACGTTTTATCCATCCCCAGAAAAACTGTTGCTTCGGTTTTTTTCTGCTCTCCTTGTCTCACAGTCCTTATTCATTGAGAAGTTATAAAAACGTTTACTGTGGCACGTGCGCGGCGTGCCTTCTGCTCTCGAATGCTGACTAGTACGGAAACTTGCGAGTCCAACCGTGGCTCACAAACCCATTTTTCATTCGTTTGGCCTGCCTGACATGGGGTCGGTCCCTTCAGTTACACGTAGAGGACCAAACGAAAGGAATGTTGGAGGGCCACTGCCGATGCCCGTATTGCTACAGAATTAGTTAACGCTGCGTGAGTAGTGCACGTAGGTCAAAAAGACGTGGAAAAAGCCTCATACGCGATTCAAGTGACAGCAGGTAGCGTGAGCATTCTTGCATAGTTGAGTCTAGCTTACTCTATTTACTTCAAAAAATCCATTATGGACGCTTGTCTTGCTTTTAGACGTTTAGAAATATCTGTCCCAATCTATATGTTGATTGGATCTATAAGAGTATATATCGATATACTAGCACTTCGCGTAAGATTACATCAAGCTGTATCGCATATTCGCCGTGTTTATGTGTTACGTCGCACGATAGAACGACAAATAGGCGTCAGTCATTTTGAGAGGAAACTATGGGGGGCCACTACTTCTAGTGAGTTGGCGTTCATTTTTCGTAAGCGATGGCGCTGTTCCATTCAATACTTGTCAGAAACGACAGATTACGTTAGTACATCCCATGCGATTAACCTATGCCCAGTCTAATGTTTTTCGTATTTTGCATCCAGTACTTGAGCCGTTAGGCGTTCATACTGCTAACCGCTAGGACGAAAAAAAGCGCCCACACTTAAGCCAAATTCAATGAACGGCTCTAGCTGACATATAATTTTACCAATAATGATTTATTTCGCTGGCTTTTTTTGTATAGCTCTTAGTATGTCTGCGTTGCATGATAATTGTAAACACTGGCACCTGATTACGGGCCAAACTTTGGCTTGTTAGAATGATGCATAGGGCCCTTGCGCGCGAGTTTTCCACTTGAGTTGCCGTAGGCCCCTGAGGTCCTCGGAAAGAACATTCCTTCACCTTTTCTCTTTCGCAGATTGTCCATCAGCAGCAGCAGCAGCAGTAGATAGCTAATCGAGTTAACGTAGGATAATCCTACCCCGGGGGGGGGGGGGGGGGCGTTCTACCTTTGTCTTCTGCTTAGTGCAGTATATATATATGAGTTTCAGACCCGACATCGGGCCAGTAGCGGCATGGCAAGTTCTGTTCGGCTAGCGCTTCCGCACCATGCCTCTCAGCCGCCAGGTCCACCTTTAGACCTAGCAAGCTTTTTCGACGGGTGTCGTCATACACGTTAACGTCACGTTCATCTTTTATACTGATTTTCTGGCCCTTCGTTCAACTTCCTCTCGAAGAAATATAGCATTAGGGCATCATTGTCTGTTGATAGAAGGAGCAGACAGATATCGCACACAGGACCCGCCGATCTGCCGACGTTTTTCGGGAGATGAAAATAGAGTGATACGTCATGTACCCACGACAGGAAAAGAACGACTTCGTATGGGAGGTCCAAAGACCGTAAGTTCATCTAGCAAACAGTCATTTTGTTAGATGATGTTATACTAAACAATTAATTACACCCTTTAGCCTGTCTTTAACTGTAATGCTCCCGGACTAGCAACTCTCGGTGATCGAAGTAGGTCGATCAATGATATCTTCTATTGGGTATTATTGTATTAGAGATCGTATAACGCTTAATTCCTGCAAGCGTAATGCAAAGCATACAAATCCCAAATGATCTCTGCCGCTTCGTATTAAAATAAATCTAGGTCCTACTGTATTCTAGCAATTAATAGATTCAAACGCAATTTATATATGCAGCTGAGGATATGTGTTACAGGAATTATTTTTCCCTTAGACAACTGTGTAACAGAAGAGTAGTTCAATATACACATTACTACGAACCAGAAATGGGTTCTTAGATGACTTTCAAAACCAGCTGATTAGCTAAACGTCGAGGCCTAAATCAGCGCTAACCGTATAGACGCGTCTCCTTGATGACTGGAAAGGCTTGGCAAAGCTTTATCCATTTGGTGAACCATTTTATTAAAGATGACGACTACCGAGTGGTCCGCCTAGAGCCGGTTAAACTTGCTAGGCCGTTTGTTGTAACGGGCATGCATTCACCGATTGTTCTCGGTGCCAGAGGTAAGCCAGCCCTTTCTCGAACCATCATGGCGAAGAACAGTGGGCGTTCTTAAAATCTGAAAGAAATTATCCAATCTCTTCGCGTTAAGTGGAACTTCACTAAAATTAAAAACTTTCTTTCTTGGCAAAATCGACAATGTACGTCTTTAAGCGCTCCAAAACTAATGAAGGTAGCTTAAGAAAACTATTTTTCATATATCTGGATCCTTTTTTTCAAAAACTAACGGCTCTTTGGAGAGGAAAACATTACTTGCAAATTGATTGTCCAGGCAATCTCGGACCGTTAGTCCTTTTGAGATCTTTGGCCTGCTGTCAGTTCAACATTTAATTCCGCTGGCATGCAACGTACCTAAATGACGTTTCAGCGAGGTTACATTTTGCAATATCGCTTGACGCAGGGTTGCTATCAGGTCGTGAATTTAAAGAGGAATATTTTCTACGTCCTGAATGAATGATGTCATCGCAACGAATGGCAACTATACTGAATAGAGATCACAGTCAGGGTGACACTTTCTGTACGTGCTAGAATTTTGCTTGGAAATTTGCTTTTATTCTGACAGAAGCTCAGAGACAGTTTATAAGAAAACTTCCGGATCTAGACGGAACACACTGTGCGTACAGGATACAGAAGACTTCGTTTCTCCTCTCTATGTTTGTAAAGCTAGCAGAGCCGACGAACAGTAAACACAGCAGCTGGTATAGTTTGCGATGGTACGGAACGCTACAATATAGGAAACGCGTTCGTCTTTATTAACGTTATTATTTTCGGCTGAATGAATGAACAAAATCTTCGTATCTAGAGCTTAGGGAAGCTAAGGGTGAGTGCTGAGTGGGAAGTGTCGCAGTTTACTTGCGAAAAATTACCGCGATGTAGCTTGAAAAGGAAAGTGTCATTGGGTCCTCTTTATTCGAAAATGAAGATGGAACAACCAGTACCAGTCGATTGCGAGCTCAATCGTAACATATATCCATAAGTCTTTTTGTAGACAGAACTGGGCTGTAAACTTTTCGTTTTGACAAGATAAGGAGACTTGTTTGGGAAACAATCAATCTGCTTAAAGGCATGTTACCTAATCTCTATACACGGTAAACCCGTGCGGCTACATCGGTCCAACGATTTAGCTTTTCTTGATTTTTCCTTTGGGGCTATATGAAAGAGAGAACCTATAAGACAACGACTGAAACAATCTCGGACTCGAAATACTGTATATGTGGAGTAATCGGTGAAACCGATGCCAGGCTGCGTAGGCCCATAATTATGCGAAACTGATCAAGTTACACAGGCGATCCCCGGTAGGACATCCGGCTAGCTCCGCTCTGAACTAATACTTCATCTTCCATCCCGGGAACGTTTAGTTTGAATATTTTTAACACACTCTATATAATATTATAATTAAAATTCGTCGACCAACTAAATATAACGGTATACAACATGTAGTATTTGCCCAATGGTCTTTAGCTAACGTACCTTAGGTGGCGTTAGTTTTTTCGGTATAGATACAGGACGTGTATCCCTTGTAAAATACTATAGGTAGCGTTTTTTATATGATCGGCTTCTTGTTGATGTTGCAATTCCGCAGCTGTTCACGCCCGATTCCTACTAGATTTGGCGCACATTGGAAGCATCCATATTGATCACCTTCATCTGAAAGCCCGTTCAGGGCGCTAAGGAAGAGGCTTGAGCCTAGCGTCGGATACACGAAGTTCTGAGACGCACATAACAGCCATTGTGAACCACATTTGCAACACAAATCCCCGACCGGATTCTCTCAGCGGCTCACCAAGTATGCTTGCCTCAGCAAGTTCTCGTAATAGAAAACGAAATATAATGGATTTCATTTTGCCAGCAGCAGCAGCAGCACCGGCAGTGATAACGAAAACAAGACCAAGCAGGAGCAATGCTTTCGTTTGTGTTTAAATTCTGTGGCATACTCTCTGCTCCTAATGGTTGCTTATTACAGCTTCAATCTAGATGATCAGGCCCACACGTTTTTGTTTACCGCAAAATGCCGTCTTTAAGTGTAATGCACCACGAGACTTATTTTGCAATATAAGGACATATATTTTAACTATTTAATTATCTAATGATGTCTAGTAATCGGCACTAACCGATTATGATGTCCGAAAACTTTCGGATACAACTTTATAAAATATATAGTTCTATCTCTATATTTTATAAAGAAAGAAATCAGAAAATTTCATAAACAAAAAAAAAACTATCTACCTGGTTGGTGGTAGATCTTTAACAAAATAAGAACTATCTATGTAAATCAGAATATTGTACATATTCCAAGGGTCAAAGCTCTGAATAGCTCACTAAATAGAAAGTAAACGCTATGAATAGAAGAAGAAAGTACTATGAAAGCTTAAATGTGTATCGAGGATCGCTACTCCAAGTATCAGACCTAATCAGGTATTTACAGGAAAAAAGTTAACAATGGCTTCAGGATTGCTTCTTGTTGTACTATGAAAAGCAACTGTTTTTAAGTGGATACCGTTAAAATTATTTTTAAAAGTCCTGCGAGTAGACGGAAAAACTTCGTGATTCCAATATATTTTGATACCTTATATTGCAGTATTGATTAAACAGTAGTTTACGTTTTATGCAGTGTTAGCAAACTTCAGGTATTAGTTAATCATAGGTTAACCAGAAGCTTTACAACATAGTGCGACTTACACCTTCGAAACTGTTTGCTTGAATTTTCTGACAAAAAATAAATAGATGCGGGCCATTACGTGGTAACTTTACGCCATTAAGCGGCAACGTCTTTGGCTTCCCATCTCGGCCAGCTGCCATCGCGTTTACTTATTGTGTAATTCTGCGGATATATTCCAAAAGTTAAGAAAAGGTACGGATCCCGCTTGTTATTTGACGCAATTCGTAACCGATCATGCTTATTTCGATGGATCTGCTAAGCCGATACATTTTTACCATGTTGTATGTTTAGTACGGCAAAAGCAAATGAAGTATTGATAACCTATAAGGACAACGATGGTATTAAAAGAACGAATAGGCTCGCTAGAACGCGCTTGGCAGGCCTATAAACAAAACGGAGTGTGTGTGCGAAAAGCGATGTGATAAAGGTGAATGAGTGAAAAGAGAGAAATTGTGGGTGATGATCCAACTCAATTTGCATACATACTGTAGCCACACAGCCGGCTTTTCTGGCGCTGACTAGGTATCACCGAAGTACCGTACTTCTTGCAGCCGACTTCGGCAATTTCCCGAAAGCAAGCCAGCTACAACGAAAACCCTAGCCGGACCTTGCAACACTCACTAGTAGTTGTTGCGTTTCAAGCAGGCCCAGCTTGGTTGTTGCTCCTGCGACTGCCAGTGGCCGTATCGGCTAGCCAATAAGTGTTAGGGACCACAAGGAAAAGCCTCACTGATCTCGCCTATCTCGATGATCTACATAAACTCTATTTGTTGAGGTGGCTGTGATCGCCAAGTAGCAGTGGCCTGCCACACGCAGGACCTATCTCAGTCCCTTTTCCAGCGTGTTTTGCGATCCCCAGTGGATGCGGCTGCTGCTACTGCTAATGGCTGGTAAAACATGGGATGCCGCCTGCCTTGTTCCCGCTGCGTCTGTCTGGCACTGTTCGAAATTATCACTGCACCAGTGCTGGTTGGATGCTAATCTAATATTGTTGAGAAGCTCCATGCACTTCCCTGACGCTCCGGTTAAGGTGGTGAATTTACCGCTACCTCTGTTGCGACTACTGCAACAGAAACCGCAGCTGCTATCTAATGGAGTACCAACATCCACAATATCTAAATACTAGATCTCGTAGGTAGAAAAGACTAACCATTCTCACTACTGCACGTCGTGTGAAAGTACAGAATAGAGGAGTGATGATAAAAAAAAAGAAGCCAAATGAAAAACGCACGACCACTAATACTAGACGCCACTAGCAATGCGAATGGTCGTTGTTGTTATCCATGTTTTTGTTGCATGTCGTCGTTAGAGAGGGCCTGCGTAACCGCAATGGCTGGGGATGTCTTCGAGACTAATCTCTAAAACAGGTGCTGAGACGAAGCAGTCCATATTAAAACACTGATTGCAGCGATATCTGATTTAAAATAGTATGTACGCCAATAGGGACAGTTGTGTGTGTGTGCTATTTGCATTTACTTTTATCAGCGACGCCTGTAAATATACATTCCTTTGTGAAAACATATTTTTATGGGATCATCGCTGGGGGCACAGAACTGATGTGTCTGACGAGTACACAAATTGTATAACCGCCGTAGATGTTTATGTAGTTTATAGATCATGCGGTTATAAACATTTATATTAATGTGCTATCATATACGATCCGATGAAGGAGCGCGAGCCGGCTGTGATTTCCGTTCTGCTGTTGTCATTGCTATGCTGAATGCCTCGTTGTCGCGAGTACTCAACTAACCGACCTCGTCGGTCCATCGGTGCACACAGCAATTCCAGCAGCGTGTACGCTGAAGGAGTTGCTCACACTGGTATGCGTTGATTACGTTGCGAGGAGTGTAGCTTAATCTCCTGGCTTAACCCCAGCCCCTTTCGAGCTTTCATCTCCTCTTTAGTCCTGCCTGCCCCTCGGCCTGCCTACAGTGGCGCTATCGTGCGTACAGGCACAAGTGCGTACACATACGTTCACGCTCGCACTACAACAAATTCACGCCAGAAGGACACTTTTACGGTCTTCCTTTGCAACAACGCAGCACGCGAACGAACCAATCGCTTGTTCTCTCATCTTTTCGGTTGTGTCTTATGTCCAACAGACCAACCAAACGCCCGTCCATAGAGCTGCTAGCGAATCTATTCGCCCGACTGCAAGCTGCCAACAGCAGCAGTCGAAAGTGTGTTTGGATGGTTGCAGGCCTGATGCGGCGGCGTCGGCAGGGGCAAAGCATGGCGCAGCATAGGGACAGTCGCTTTTTGAATGGGTGGATGAGCGTGCGCGTGGGGGACCTGCTTGAGACTTGGCCAGGCCTGCGAAAGACGATACCGGCAGGCCACCGACCGAGACCCACCGACCATTTTGGAGAAAGAAGCAACACGCTAAGCAAAGCAGAGGTAGCGGAGCCAGCGACTTGGAACCGCAAGCCAAAAGATTGGAGTTTCCAAGCAAGGAACCAATCAGCGGCAATCCTTCAATCCCCCAGCGCGACGTCGCCGTTGCACTAAGATACAGTGAAATAGAAAAAGAATGAAAACGCAGCCAGGGCAAGTGAAGAACTGTCCGCTCCTACCGATTGTATCACAACGTATGTGTATACTACTATAGGCAAGGCAGACACGGGGCCAAAGTTGCCGCTACCGTCGAGAGTGGCGCTTGCTTACGGGGCTAAGACCATAGAGGAGCCATTGTTCGACCGCGCAAGAAACGACAAAAGGAGCTACGAAGACGCGGCAGAGTTCGAAAAGCAGTGGGTTTGATTCTACTAAAACAAGCATAGCGCGAAACGGATAACCGAGATTACAGAGGTATGGAGGGGTACAAAGTAAGGGATACAACAAACAGTTCCTTGTTCGCCAGCCCGCCCGCTCATGCTATTTACACCACAATCACCACTACCAACATCGTTATTGAGTGGACAAGAGTCTGCGCTGTATGCCTCTCGTTCTCTGTTTGTAGTTTTGTCCTCCCTGCCGGCAATGTTGTAGTATACAACCATGTGTTTCCACATGGGGTAGTACGAACTACGGACAGCGATGCGGATCGAAATGATGACGGTGGTGGCAGCATTGGCATAAGAGTTCAAGGAGAGCAGTGAGCGACTGTTGGAAAAAGTTCGAGCGAGCTCAGCAGTTATTCTCAACAACGATTGTCAGTAGTGAGGAAGGGAAACGCTGATGTAGTGAGAGTCTAGTCAGCCAAGAGACATGGCCTCGTGAAGCAACCAAACCCGCCTATCCATATTAATATTAATAGTGACGCTGCTCGATGAGCTTCTCATAAACTGATATGGAAGCGAATACGTGGTATCTTTCTTTCGGTTAGGAGGGAAGGCGACGGAGGTAAAGAACAGAGTAGTTAGACGCACCGCGGGGCGGAATAATTGGGAGGGATTTTCGCGTCGACGGACAAAGTTCGTCGCAAGTTAGGCTCGACGAGATTGGACACATCCGACTTGGTAAAACGATTTTAGCAGGCCGAACATTCCCCTGCGTGTGTCTGTGTGCACCGTCGTTAGAGAACAACATGGCACTGCGTGGATCGATGTCCTGTAGATGTCCGAATATGGCAGAATGCGCTATCTTTTTTCTCTAGTCAAGTGTTAGCATCGTTGCTGTATCACAGCATCACTGGCGCATTTGGCCCTTCAGTATCAGCCACTGTCCTATCGACCATCGAGCGAACGGGGCCGTCTGGTGGTGGTGAAAAGGGGGGTTTGCTCTAGGGACGGAGCTGAAGAGCTGTCTCATCCAGTTGCTGTGGCAGATTGTTACGAGAAGTCCAGTGGCTACTAGTAGGACGAGACGAACAGGAAAGCGGACAAGCCAACCCGCAAGCCTCATCCGTGGGCAACGGTCCAGTGGCTGACTACCTCCTTCTGCCAGACGACCACAGTAGATCTATCTGGATCTCTTAAATTATTTACGACGGCGTCCCGGCCTTTCCTAGGGCGTTCGCAGCCGCGGCGTCGCACACATCTCCACAACTCTCGAGACCACTAGCCTCAGACGAGCTATGGAGGTGGGATGAGCAGGAAAAGGCGGTGTAGGTTGCACTCTCACAAGCTGCAAACGAACAGCAGCGATAGGTGGAGGAAGAGGGGCCGCAATAGAAGTATAACAGTCACAATAACAGCGCACACAGATTCACAATAAATAAAATCGTTACTGAAGGTAGCGATGGCGCACAGTATTGAAGCTCCTGTTTAAGATGTATTTGCGGCGGCTGTAACTAGGACGCGCACTGCCAGTATGGCCTACAAAGAAAAATGCCACAGCATCAACCCCTTTTATCTACCTATAGCTAATGTTTTGTAGTCTCTCTTCGTGTACAATTACAAACCTACATCGTTATGTTTCTGTCTACGGCAAGGGCAGTTTCCTAAAACTACTGTAGGATATGCGCTTCTGTCTACCTCTGTGTACTCGTGTCAAGAGAATGCGTGAATTGACAATTTTTTTCTCATTTAATCATCTTGTCTTACAAGATCCCACGGGATCTAGCCAACACCTAGTTGCACATCTGTATGTAGCAGGTCATTTTGCTTCTATGCAAAAGTAAAGCAGCCTTCTTTCCTTTCTTGTTCACATCGTGCGTCATAGTAAAGGCAGGTTAACGCTAGAAGGAGGAGTTTGCCTCGGGCCCTTTCGTTAGTACAGATTTGCAACGGGCGGTATCAGCAAAAGCGGTCATTGTAGAGCAATGGCTCTAAATTTAGGCTTTTAATTATGTACCGGTTTGCATATGAGCGTGTGTGCCTGAGCATGGTGGGTAATGATAAGCTAGTAGGAGACGACAAACAAGAGCAGACAGGTAAGAATATGGTGACTGTCTGGTTTGTTGAAGAGACCGGATGTAAACGGTGGCAGAGATGTCGATTGCAGCCGTGCGTTCATGCCGGGATTTCCCGCTGCGGCTATTACACCAGAGACAGCCAGTAGCTAGCTGGCTGGATTACTAACCGAAGATGCACGTAGTGGGGTCGTCGTTGGTACGTCGCGCCGCGTATGATGAATCTGAAGAGGGATTTTACTCGTTCGTAGATGTGAGTTTGCATTTAGAGTCTGCGAGCTCGGCGGCAAGTAGTGGAACCTTCTAAATAAAAAGGGAAGGTGACAGTACGAATCGAAATGGGTATGTCATTCCCTATCTCCCCTCAACTGTCAATTCTGTCCCCCAACTGCCGCTGTTGGTGCCCTATTGCCTTTTCGCTAGTTAGACACGTGTGGTTTAGATCGAGAGGGTGGTAGCTGTAGTGGCGATAGTCATACTAGTTAAACTCAGAAAAAGCCGACGACCGAAATGGCGATGACATTTTTGCGGCAACGGCTGGATCGTCGAACCCGATAACGGAAGCAGGAAAATCAGTAAGTAAGGCGTATAACGGTATGGGGCAAACATTCGAAATTAATACATAGAGATGAAAAAAAGACAGCGCTACAAGACTGGAGAGTTACACGGTATTGCACATCCGTCTGTGCTAAAGCAAAGCTGCGTGTCTGAACGCGAGCGCACGGCCTTAAACATGATAAGAACAAGCGGTAGTTGGCACGATGAAAGAATCAATGATACTGGCAAAACTAGTGCACGAAATTGATGGTCCTAAATAAAATACGGGACTATTGCGTCAACAAGGACGGAAGTAACAAACGCATCATCGGCAGCTGTAAACAGGACACACGTTACTGTCTCTAAGAACTTCAGGAAGTACCATTAACAGTTGCCATACAAATTTCTGCCTTGCAATAAAGCACTATCGGCATATGTTGCCGCTTTATGTACACAGACATTTTGGCGAGCGCCTATACGTCTGTGGACATACTATACACGCATACGTATGCCTACAAGCATGTAGGGTGGGTACATGAGAGCGTGATGCCGCTATTTTAACGTAGTGGTCTTTTCAGGTAGCTGTGTATTCTTATTCTGTCTCTTTTTTTCTCTTTGCTGTGGCGTGCCCACTAGGCGCATCCTTCTGTACCAATCCAACGCAATGAAAACCGCTTGACGAGGAATAAAGTTAGAGCGCGATGCAGAACGTTAGCAAAAAAGATACTCCTTATGCTACAGTTGCTACAGCCATTGTTGCTTTTACCTTCTTGAGCTGAGATGAGCAGCGTAATGACGACGACGTCTCGCTTGAAGAATTTTTAAAAACCTCTATCTCCAATGCCGTAGCAGCGCAGTGCATTGCCCAATGCGGTGTTATGACAACCGATGACGATGTAGCAGCCGTGGCGTATAGCTGTGGCGTTATATATAACGTATATAATGACAAGAATAGCCCTAATCGCTAAGCAGCCACCAAGTAAGATCTTACGTGGTATAGCCGCTAGCGCAATGAGAACATCCACTTTTTCTTTTTTTGACTTTTGCCGCGGCCATCACTGAAGCACAGCTGTCAGCCCTCAGACGCGACGCATTGTTACCCACCGCTCACTCTATTCTCTTTACTCAGTAGTTCAACTCAAATCAGTCGTTTTCAATCTGCCGGATCGACAGTTACGGCAATAACGCACTTCAGCACCTCAGAGCTGGCTGATCTTCATACGCCGTTAGCTGGGCGACGCTAGCCGAGGCGAAGATGGTGCTGCGTCGAAATGCCTGGCAGAACGTACCACACGGAAAACTGCACTAAGCAACCAACTACTTATGTCCTATATCCAACCAATCACGCTCTACATAGCTCAAACCATAAGCTTGATGCGAGATTTCTGTGCGCGGTTGGTCCTTACGCATAGCAAAGACAATAATAACTACGACGTGGTAAACCATATCGACAATCAAAAAGAGCCCACGGATCAACTATATCGGCGTTGTCGTAGCCTTCTACATGATAAAAACAAGCAGGACAATAGCATAGTCACGTGCCGCCATCATAACTTGTGCTATTCTACTCAGCCACTTCAGTGAAACTAGGATAGCACTTTCTACGCTTAAAATGAACGGACTGCTTATACGATGTCTACATATACTCGGTGAATCTTGAGTTTGTATATTGGCAAGCGGCTGTATATGTGTGCAGCCACATGTCAGCTTGAACAGATGTACCCTTATGATGTACCATGATCTGGGAGTTTTTTTCTTCGTTAAAAATATAAACTTTAACAAGCCATTTCGAAAAAAAAGGGCGGGGACCCTGCTTATCGAATAGAATCCACCTCATATTCATATCACTAATCATCACTTCTGCCCTCTCGGTGGGCTTCTGTAGGAAGGCGCAGCACGAATATCCACATAGGTGTATTTTTATTGAATCGGAAAAGTATCTATTAATATGGCGCAAAAAGGAGATGGCTAAAAAAGAAGTGGTGGAACACAGGAGAGAATAAGAAGAAGTTGAGAGAAAACAGAATAAAACCCACCTCAACATCGGTTCCTCGTTTCCTCGTTCAGTCGTCAACTCAATGGAACGATATGCTGTACAAATCGCATAACGGCCATTGGGGGCATTAGATGCGGTGGGGGGCTAAAAGAAAGCGACAGCCTTAGGGCAGTTGAGCAAAATCCAGGTCTCCTGTTTAAAGCCCGCCTTTCCGCCCATTGTGTTCTTGGTTCAGAATCGAAACCTATGAAAGAAACATTTTCACGCAAAGTATTGGAAGGGCAAAATTCGCCCATGTGAAACCGTGTTTGTGTGGTGACAAAAAGTGTTTAGTGTCAATTCATCGCTTTGTCCAACTCAGCCGGCTGAACGCTGGATTGGCATCGACTGACGCTATCGGCACTGGGGGCTATGTCACGATGGCAGCCAGAATACGGTGTATAATGGCAACCGCATGGACGTTAACGTAAAATAGCTGCTTGTCCTCTTCTTGAAGTTGTTACAATCGTTACCGAAGCTGAATATTACCAACCATCACGATGACTGTGAACCATTATAACATAGGCAGAATATGAGAAACGGTTAAAAAATAATCGGTATTCGCCAACTTGAAAAAGCGTTGACATCACTCCGCCCCGGTGACCTATCCAAAGCCAATTTAAGGCCCCCTTGAAGGATAACGGTTAGTCAGTTGTTATATCACTATCATCGGACATTTTAAATCTATCGGATTTGGTTAAAAAATAAGGAGTTTGTGTATCGCAGCAACTAAGTGAAGGTACACAAAATACAGTTTGTCTGAATAGAGAGTCTGTATAGAAGCTTTTTACATCTAGCACCTTTCTGAGGGCTTAAGCCGATGAACTCTTAATCTTTAAGATGACAGGCAAATGAAATTTGCAGTGGTACATTTGATACTAAAGAAGCTTTCAAAAACCATTTCTATCGAGACGGTGCAATTAGTTATACAAAGGTTGCAGAAAGCGATGGCAAACACATTGATCCACTGCTGAAATCTAGAAAAAAATGAAACGCATAAAATGTATATTAGCGGAAGGAACTGTCACTACTTAAGTATCAGTTTTATAACATGCCCATGTTCCCACTGGTCCGTTCAATTCCATCTCCGTAACGGTTCCAAAGAGTGTCTGGGGGACACACATTTAATGGCCCATAGAAAAATGCCGCATTTCTTTGTCGTGGTTACTGCCGCATGTTGACCTATTTTGATGAAAAATCATTTTAGAAAGGCGCAAATCAAACGTGTGTGTTTAAGTGTTACTGAATCTGTTAACTGTGTATGCATGTATATCCGTATGTATATTGAAGCTGACCTTGTATGTTATTCATGTAAACTGAATTGAGTAAGCAGATCTCTGCGGGCATGGCCATCGTCCGTGCAATAGCTAGCGCCGATTTCTTTCCGTACACCGGCAGAGCTAGATGATGGACGAAAGTGTTACGGATGATACCTGATGAGGCTGAAAACATGAAAACACCAGACTTCAACACAAATAGCTAAAGCAAGCTAGACATAGGGAAGGGATTAGGGAGAGAATATTAGGCGAGACAGGAATTCTCGATTGTTTCAAAGCCGCTATCCACACGCTGTCCGATTACGGAGACCGTCCCTGGTGAAAGCGGCAAGGACAAAATAAACCGATTTTACCCAACACGTCACTGGAAGAGTGTCAAGCCTTCGGTTCCGGCGACTGTTAGCTAGCCTTTTTAGTTTGTTTTTGCGCCAGCCGCTCATTCCTTCGTCGTCCTCGTTACCTAAAGGACACTCGACGTGTGCCTTTGCTTCAGTGATCATCTGCCTAAGTAAAGCATGACAACGACAGCAAAACGGAGTCGAGAAAACGAAACAGGATGGCTCGTAATTAAAAATCAACATCATTCTAAACAGAAGCTGAGTGACCGGTCAGATTGCCAGTTTGGTTATTGCCGCTCTAAGCCAGCCATTACGTAGATTTCGCTGCTGTTCCTTCTGCCGATGCCACTGCTGCACTAATCGATACTGCTAATCTTAGGGATGCACTGGGGTGTAGGTTCGAATCCGGGCATAAACAGGGAGACATGGTCTTGCTGAAAGCCAGCGCCCTAACGGCGATATTGGACATAAAACATAAGGCTAGGTGACACTGGCTTCCTTCTAAACGCAGAACGTGTGGATGATATACCATTCGAATGTGCGTTGTTTATTTGACACTGGATAACTTCTATTCATCGCGTGTTACACTGTTAATATGACTGGGATGTTGCACAAAGGAATACGAAGGGTTCAGTTTCAATTGGCAATATGAACCTTCCATAACTTTACGGACCGCGGTAAAGGTACGCCGTTATAGAACTAAAGCTGCTGTTGCAGTTGGTGGCTATCATGGCGGCATCGGACGCAAATGCTGGAAGACGAGGTTACAACTTGAGCTAGGTTCCATGGCTGACTGTGTTAGGATTTGGGCCACTGCTACTGCCGCGCCCGCCGTCAGAATGCGGCCAGCCAGACCATTCGTTTCACTTGCTCGGCGGCGACGCTGACGGTGTTGATGGTGGTCCAAAATATCAGAGGTAAAATATGTGATACGACCAGTTTGGCTGCAATCAGGGCGCACTTGAGTTGAGTGATTACAGCCATGTCAGCGCGATATCCAGTGCTTGCCCTAGAAAAGCTCAGGATTTGGGCTAGACAAGGGTAGTTTTAAGGGCAACTGTCGACGAAGGGTGGACGGGCCGCCTAAGAGGATATGGATGTAGAGGGGATGTGTAAAACGAATGCACGAACTAAAGAGGGTAAAATGTCGGGGTAGGCAGTATCTGTGGCTAGCAGTAGCAGCTAAGTGAACACGGGCGGTGCGCCAGTCTCAGACCGAGACGAAATCCAAGAGATTTCAGCGTAGCTCAACAAAACTGCCCTTCATAGCTGTTCTTTTATTTTTAAGAGCAGACGAAGTCAAGGGATAAACTCACGGGAGCACGCGCTTAGCTTCGAGCTCACGAATCTTGTGCCCGTTAATCCGTTGGGGTCGACCGTCACTGCCAGCCGAGTAGCTAGGACCGCTCCTTACAGACATTCTAATAGCCGACATACGTGAGGTCGTTTTGAACTCATTTCCTGAGAGACGACGATTCTCTACCTGACAATTACTATTAGACGGCCACAGTGGGCTGGCTAGTTCGTAGGTAGACTTGTAGGTGTAGACAAATGGCGGCGACGATTGTGTTGGTGCTGCTGCTGTTTCAGAACAAGCGGACTGTTTCGTTGGTTACTGGCGGTGTCGTTTCGTATTCGTTTGCTTCAACCAGGCCCTGAGCGATAGTTCGAACCAAATGACTTGAATGCAGTGCTAGGAACAGGCCGAACAGATATCCGTCCTTCTGCTAAGATAGTTATGGTTGTAGCAACGGAAGCAGTCGCAGGGCAGAAAGCCCATTACGAGGAGGCATAAGGTGAAAAAAAAGGACCAAGGTCTGGGAACGGTGCATAGTGCGATCGAGTTACTAAGAGACAGGAAACAGGTAGGATAAACTGGAAAAGACAAAAAAAAAAAACAGAAAGGTGGTATTGGATGCAAAAGAAGAGAGACGTTAAGTAAGATTACAGGAAAAGAGATGGAACGAGAAACGGCGACTTAGAGAAGCTGCTGTGTTGCCAAGCGCATGATTTGCGTGGCGACAGCAGGAACAGCAGCTCAGACACTGCGCCGTGGGGTGTTTCGCCCCAGTGACTCGTTTAAGGAATATTTTAAGCAGAAAAGTATCGCTCCCTCAACCCCGTTGAAGCCTGGCTGAACCGCACCGTTTCCCCATGGTTCGCCTCTAGGAACTAGCGTCTTCTACCTTTAGGGCTAGCTTTCGGTGTCAGCGCACAAACAGAAATAACAGTGGCGGTTCCACCGTTGTACTCCTTGTTGTTCATCTAGTTTCCTTCGCTTTCCTTTCGACGACACTCTGCCTGTTTTTGCTATAGCAACACAGTCTACACGGCGTTAAAATCTTTCTGACTCGATTTTCGCATGCTGGCCTCATCGCTTAAGCTAAGCAGACGCCACTCGTTCTATTTGTATAGGACTGTTCATTCCTATCATTATCTTCCGTCGTCGACCTCCATGATGGTTTTGCGCTTCGCACTTCTGCTTGGCAATTGGTACGGTGTAAGAAGTGCAGATAGAAAAAAATAGTGATGTCTTGCCGCAGAGACACTCAAATGGATCGAATTGATTGGAAGATAAAGAGCTTATTTTGATTATTATCTTCCCTTTCGACAAAAAGCGCCACTTTTTGTCTGGAACTTGGCGGTTTGCGCTAAGGTACGAATAGATATAGGCATATTTCGTGGCACTGCCTTAACAATTGGCGTTATAGAGAAGCACACAGGGTGGCCATAGACTCCATTGAGTACAGCTAGCTAATGGTAATAGCATGACAAATATGTTACCTACGTAGTCGCTGCTCTTGGCGAAATCCGTTCTAAGTGCGACTGGTATATGGACCAACGACATCTTATGTCCGACGCCGGCTTTAGTATCCTTCTGAGACAAACCCCCATTTTTGAAAAGGAAATACGACCTAGGAAAACTAAACACCTGTCCTCATTGGCTAAGTCATTTTGACCCTTCGCAAAAGATGCTTAATATATACAGTTGTCAACATCACCAAATTGAAAATCTGATTACTGCAACAGCTAATTGGTTTCGGCCTATTCAGTAGGCGTGTATGCGAAATTGTCGTAAGGAGGTTCAGTAATAAAGTGAAGGACTTCTTAATATATATATATATATATATATATATATATATATATATGTATATACTATAACGTGGATACGGAATGTACAAAATGGACAGCGTTTCAATGCTATTCAACCGAAGTTGTTAAGCATCTTCAATGCATCATTATGTATATTTGTTTATTTAAATTTTTACCATATACATTGATAACCGAGTATCTTGTTCTATAGAGGAAAGGAGCGGGCACCTACATTCGTGTTCGTAGAGATTATACTCTTTCATAACCAATTTCAACGTCCAGCGTTCTCTACTCAACGACATGATGATAGCTGCATGTTTGTGCCCCCCATTACGGACGCAATCACACATGCTCATAGACGCACACACATCTGCATTTGCCTCACCATACGATCAGGTCTATTGGCGACTGTAGGACTTGTACTGCGCAAAAAGTGAACCGACGTGACCATGGGGCAAGGCTTAAGCTAGATGTGTTTTTTTTCGAATGCCCGCCCCGCCCGCCACTTGCGTATCGGTGTACGTTACTGTTTGTCTTCCAGCAAACGTTACAATCCTGAATGTTTGTTGAATCGATGGCCGGTCGGTTTGTCGATCTAGAAATTCAGCCGGTCTATAATCTTGCCATCAATTCATCGCTTTGCTCTCTTCCGTTAGCATCGGATGTCATCAGCTGAAATTTGAGCTTATTGCGAAAATGCCTCTACTTCAGCAACAGCGTCGGGCTACGGTACGAAACGAGGGTGGCGGATCATCAATAGAGGACAGACACCGGTTGGATAAGTAGCAGTACAAGACCAGATTGTAGAAGGAAAGGCCGACCAACTTGCTGGATGTTGTTCTGTCCCCATTCCCTTTAACTCATCATTTTTCCTATATACACACATATACAAGGATTTCACTGACCTCCCTCACTCCCCTACAGCCCTCGTTCAACATTTTAGAAACCGAAAACGGGCTCGCCGAGTTTTACCAATAGTGATGATGCAAAAGCGAACTCTACAGGAGCAGCATGAGCCCAGACTGGGATATTGTTTCAAAGCACTTAGCTGCCACTCATCCTAGTCTTTCAGCTCTCGCTTTTGTTCAATACGCCATCATTCGCTACTGACGCTTAAGATAGCTTCGCCAATTCAGGGCGGAATCTTTCGTATTACGTCTATGCCGTGATGTTAGCTTCGTCATGGCTCTGGCGCTCCGATTTCCTTCCCACTTCCCCCTTTCTATTCCTTTCGTCTTTGCCATTCATCCGTCAATGGACTTACCTAGATATCGTATGTATTTATCTAGCGAGTTTTGCTGGGACTCCCTAACTGCGCCACTTCTATACCCCCTGAAATTTGCTGGGGTAGTGTTCGAATTTCCTGTAACATTGGCTACATACTATTTGTTGCTCTCGGATTTCTTGAGTTGCAATAAGATCTTGTCGACGGCAGCAGCAGCAGCAAACCTAAATTGTTGTGTATGGCCATCTCCCGCCTACATGTTGTCGCTATGGGCTTGTCTCGAAACATTTCGCCGCTTTCTCCTCATTCATGCACCCTTCACCCACGTTTGCGTAGGCTTTTTTTTTTCTATATCCTTGGCTTTTTTGGTTGACCGCGTTTTTACCACTGCCAAACTAGCCAAAATTCAAATTCTGTCGCTCTTTGATATCTTTTATGTCTAGGTCGAGGTCTTTTTGTTCCCCTTAGAAAGGAAGCAAGTTAGAAGAAGCCGAAAATCCCCCTGTCGATTAGTCCCAGCCCACTGATCTATCTGTCTGTCCACGAGTTACTAGAGTTCCATTTAGCATTTCTTTCTAAGAAGCCGCCAGATTTGCCTCTAATAATGGTGATAATAGCGATGTACTTTTGCAGCGTGCGCAGACAGCAGAACACCGCTCAGTTCCAACGACTCAGTCCCCTGCTACTCTCTCCGGCCTACGCCCCTGTTTAGATTCTTTGTTTTGCTTAAATTAAGACTTTAGCATAAGTTCGATACTGGCACTAGAATTACATCTTACATTTATTCTTTGTTCGGCGTGTTTTAAAGGGATGACTTCGTATAGAGATTACCCGCGTCAGCCGTTATCGAAAGCAAATGATTAATGATTGGTTGAAACAACGGCAACTGCTATTCTGAAAACTGCATCGTTATTTATGCTTTGCTCATTTGTCTTGTCTGCTATCTTTCGTTCAAATTCAGACAGACCTTTAACCACCACGAAAGGAACTGTCTGGTTCGAACGTCATCTGCTACTCAGATGAGACTTTTACACGGCGGCATTTTACAATTTAAGAGGTTATTCCAAGAGACTGGAAAATTTATGACGCAGGCTACAATATTGCGTACCTCCGTCCACTGAATCGTACCACAGAATAGAGTTTAGCTTGCGATTTAAAATGAAAAAAAAAGAGGACGTGAAAAGGTATCTAATACGGAAAGCAATAAACGCCATTTGGCTTCAGAATGGCCAAAGGATGCTCGAAGAAACGGAATAGGCGGTGGAAATTAGAGGATGTCCGCCTTTAACCGGGCATATGCGGTCTTGACTTGCAAATTTGATAGTAGAGCAAATCATTGGACTACACTTTTTACACTAATGCTAATGCACTCGTTACTGCTTCACTTAGGGTAATCAATGTTTTTTGCAGAAACTCAATTGCAATTGGGAGTAGCTTGTCGCTAAGTGAAGCTATTATGTTAGCAACGCTTATGATGCACGAAAAACGACGCATGCATTTTAAACCTATATCTTAATCATTGATAGAGAAAGCCTACATATGGTCCTTAATCTCACTAACTGACTGTCCCTATCTCCGCTTCGTGTCCTACATGTATGATACGTATATCTAGGTTATTTGTTGGTATGTAATGGGCTCGACTATTTCGTTCAAGAAACGCCGACATCACCAAGCCGTATATCGTTAGTGTGCTGATTAGGAAGAGGGGCAGGCTCTAATACCAATCAGATAGTCGGAGTTGTCAATCTGGATCAGTCATGTGAAGGCACAGTTCGCCAGTGTTTAGTCTCCTGGGAACAGCGAGGAATCTATGGCGTGACATTCTGGCCTAAGCCGAAAACTGCGTCCTACGCCATGGCTCCTCATGACGACAACTGAAGGATGAGAAAAGTACGAAGGAGAGATACTGCGAAGCACAGTGGCCAGGTCCACCTACCAGCTGAACGTAATGTTCCTCCATGCCGTGGAGGTAACCTTTCAGGAAATGTTCAAGGCGACATGTGATCTTAGTGGTCAACCTCGAACTCAAAAAAAAACGCTTTATGCAACGTCCTATTTGAAGGTAATCGACGTTTGCAAGCGACAGGCTTCCTGATTTCGTCCAGTACTACAATCGGCTTACCAATGACGAAAGTTTGCCTAACTTTCAAGTCAGAATCTAGAACAGCCACGGTGGACTTTCGATGCCTGTCCTATTGCCTGTTGCTTTGCAGCAGTTAAGGTTCTGGGAAAAAGGATTACTGAGTTATATGACCGGTAACATCACATTTAAGTGCTTGCTACTGCCGATCGTTAATTATGGCAAATGAGTCCAACAGGACTGAGCAGCTCCTCACGTTGCGTATGCATCTGATATGTAGTTTTTTACAAATGTGCATGTGTTATTATGTTGCTGCATTGCCCATAACGTTGCCTTGTTGGAAGGCCGGCAGGGAAGGGCTTCCCCACACTTAAATGCTACCGTGGATGATAGACATCTATCATCAGCGTGTACCATATCATAAATTAGGATCAGGCTGTTGCAACATTTTCTCCTCGTACCTTGACATCGTCTCCGGATTCTCACTTTTGGCTAATAACGAAAAATACTTATTCACATAAACCTACTATAAATGTATGACTATTATTATTATAGGAGAAACATCTGGCTTTTATTTTACGAGATCTGAAAATGTTCGAAGGTGAGCATGGGGGCATCCAGTTTTTAATATTTACTATTGTACCGTTCATTCGGTTGTCCCTACTATTGATTGTTGGTAAACAGACGGTTCAGGCATGGGAGCAGAGCGGACATGTATCACCAACGAGAAAATGGCTAACAATAGTTACAGGAGTAATCCCTTGTGGCCGTTCCGTCTCTCAAGCGAATCCTCCTCGTTCCGTTGCTTTCTGTAATCTTTTTAGAGAGCGTATTAAAGAATACGGATGTCGACTATCATTTCGACCGACTAATCACTACGATTCATCGTTCTACTGCAATTGCCGTTGTAGCGTCGAACAACATGGCTAATTCAAGTCACGTAGAATGAGGAATATACAGTACATACCACTTGCTCGTATTCACTGCTTGCGTTTCTGTGTGCCTGCGGCGTGCCGCTGCTACCGTTGTCCCTGACACTACTCCTTGATGCCTAATCAGGCGGTTCTTGTGCTAGATCGCACCGCCTGCAGTACCATTCTATTATTCTATTAAGGCTTAATAGGACCGACCGGCAGCCTGCTGCGTAAAGCAGTAAAGTGAACAACGAAGCGGCCAGCGACCAGTTTCTCGTCGTGGTTATGCCGTCCCATCTAGAAATAGCGATAGAAGAAGAAACGAACGACGAAGAGGGAAAAGGCGTTGCTTGCCTGGCCGATAGATGAACGAAAGGTAGTGGAAGAAAGATGCCCGGGGACAAACATTCGCAGTTTCGAATCTGAGGGTGTTGCGGACTAGAATAGCACTGTAGTAGGACGGTGTTTTGACAACAGAAGAGGTCAGAGGATGCCGACGGCGGCAGATGTGAATGGTTTGTGAGATCGGATCTTTGCTCTCTAACTTCGTCAGCATCCGCTTCGAGTGCACTTCCATAAAGGCTCCGTGAAGCCTAACGGGATTTTAAGGTTTACGCTAATGCTCCATATATTTTCAAGCAGCCTTATAGGGAAAGGTTAGCTTGATAGCTTGATGAGATAAAGTTCATTAGTGCGATTATTGAAAAGCGTGTCTTTCGTATCAGCTTCTTGTTGAACGACATATAGTAGTGTACTTTACCTATAAAGTGCCTAATTCTCTCAGCAGGTTATGCTTAGCGGGAAACTCATAACATTTATAAGTAGATCAGATAATAAGTTCATTGACATTTCATCTAATAATTTTCTTTTTTTCTATTTCTTTACTGTCCAGGTCCCACTTGGGATAATGAACGTTGCCGACTACACACTAAAACTGCAAGGTGAGGCACATCATTGTCAGTCAACTTATCAATACAAAATTTAGAGTTCTGAGAGCTTTTCCATTTGACTGACTCTAGACAAGCTCTAGCACAACGGCGACGTCGGATGTCTTCCGTCTGCTCGCCGGCTTTGCTGCTGGCTGTCAGACACACGCTTACACATGCAGAAACATCAACTGAAAATTACGTAGCAACGTAATAGGGAAGTGGTGAGGCGCGATGGAAGCAACAGAGAAGGTAACAATTCATTGGCGCGATGCGCTATATTCATATATGGTCCTATATCACCCAGCTAGCACCCCGTGTTAGCACGACCGCCGCGTCGTCCATAATTGACATTGGGATCACTTGACGCATGGCGTCGCTATAGAGTCAACTACGGCACCCTCGTTCCTATAGCCATGCCATTTCTAGTTACAATCATACCACATAACGGTCGTATGTGTTGTGGGCCTAAGCAATGGCAGGAAACGACGAGTCGAAGATTACGAAACTAAATGACAATTGATTTCATCGATTTCACAGAACACATCGACTATAGACGATAGCAAGTGATATGACTTGTATAATTAATAGCGTGGTTTCTCTAAGGTACATTGTTGCGCCGAACTTGGCCGATTTAGTGGTAGCGTCGTGGGTAAGTAGCTGACGGATGCCGGTCAGTACGCAGTATAGTACTTGGAGCTCTAATATTGTGTCCCTATCTTACGAATGAAGTGTAATTTAGTCTAAGGAAAATGGGGTCGGAAAGGATCGTTTCTGACCCCCTGCAAACGGTCCTCAAGGCGATAAAGTAAGTAAATTATTAGTGATATATACTATTCTATTCTGTCATTGCTATCTAGTAAATTCAGCACGGGACTGTTCCATCGAAGCCTCGACTACTAATCATGAAAAAGGTTTTAGTTTAACATTTTCATGTTAAACAGGTGGACGTTATATTTAGAAAAACCAGAGGGTATTAACGGTTTACGAATAGACACTATGCAAATCTTCTATCTCTTGTATGAGATGAAATGTGCTAATTAAGATCGTTTCTTTTGCTAGATAGCTATAATAACAAAACTGACCTTTTAGACATTATTTAGACGCTTATAAAGTCCATTTCGGTATAGGGTGTACGGCCCCACACTCGTTATATATTGACAAAAACCTTGGAAGACATTTTCTGCATCTTTGCTTCGATGAATAATAGACTATGCTAATCTGCTTGTACGCATAAAGACGCTGATAAAGTAGTCGTAATGTTAGCCCATGACCCTAAAATGCCGACTTTAATATTTAGACGCCAAGGTTTAGCTATGTTAAACTGATGATTTCTCATTTGAGGCGGAGAAGGTACAAGTAGGCTTTGCGTGTTACAAGTATTGTGCCAATCACGCACAGGGAACATACATATACATATGTATATATATATATATATTGGTGTTTTCGCCAAAGATGTCTGTATCTTTCAGATGTGTTGATGTACATTGCTTTCAGAAAAAATCAACTAGAGACGGCTACTCTGTCGGTTCATGTAGCCCCGCATAGTACGGCTATTAAGCCCACAAGCAGTCTTTCAGTGTATAACCATTATAGACCCGGGCACTAGCACATTCGCCAAATGTATTTTAGCAGAAACGTGAAATAGTCTTGTCCCATATAGGGTATAGCACGCAGCGCAAAATATCATATAGCCCTATTTCACTCCGGCTCATGTAACTTGACGCAGTAACTTTGACCAGGTCGAACTCCATTCACTTTCAGTATTCTTTGAAAAGGCTAGCGTTTGAATCAGTGCGCTAAAGTTCCAGTCTTTATTCATATCGAAAATGCTACAACCTTGATAACGTTCTTTTTCAAAAACCGACGTTCCTATTATAGAAAAAACGGCCTGGCTTTTATAATCCCAAAAATTTCAACAGTATACTTGGATTGTATATAGAGAGGTATGGGGCTATGTGGGCCAAAATTCGCGTAATGCATTGTTGAACATAACCGATGCCACGAAAAAGGCTCCTCTACTATGTGGCCGAAATTAACTAACTACAGTTCGTTCTTTTCTGATAAAATATCAGTTGAAGTTACCTACGTTGTAGGCCCATAAAACTCCATGGGCCAAAGCTGAAACTATATGGACAACTAATGATTCCGTGTGACGAAATCACTCATTCAACAAAAAAGGACAAGGCTTCCTCTTCTTGAAAATCATTCGAAAAGCGATTTCGAGCAGCCGATACTTCATAATAATACCGTTAGGTCGTATGGCAGAACGAATATTCGTTTACCATACGCCTACACGAACTTCTGCCGCGCAGTTTGAAGTCACCTTTTGAGTGACCCAGGTACTGGCGGATTTACGAGTAGTTTTTCCTTTGACATTATTTTCGGGTCAATTTGACCGGCTTTACATGCGTGTCGTGTTTATACATAATCCTGGAAAAATAATCATGCGCCGTCAATTCTGATTTATGTAGTTCATAGTTATCCACAATATGGTGCATATGGTTTTTCCGAAATATGCGTTCTGTAAAAAAAAAAGCAGCCACCTGTAGCTCGTTGTTACTACGACTCCTAAAATACGATGCTTTAACTTGACTGGAAGTATGCTCACATATACGCATACCTAATAAGCTGAGCTATAATCTGAGGCCGCGTGGTTCCTTTAATTTTTCTGGAAAATTAGCACCAACGATGTCCGGTTTCGTATGTGTTCGCAGTGCAGTGGCCTATACAACCTCCTTTCATTTTGACCCAGGTAGACCCAAGGGTGATCACGTAAAGCACTATTTTTATGAAACGTAATCTATCTTCAATTTGTCTTTGAAAATGTCGCTTTGGATCAGACAAAACTGTGCTATAAAAACAAGTTTCTGATTCTTTATTGGTGAACAAAAGTTCGATTGTCGCATACAACTCGATAATGTCGTGTTTCGACAGCATCGGCACACCCATGCAATGGCGATCAGAACGATGAATTAGATGTTTCTTAAGGAAGCATGGTGCAGTTATACAACGAAGCAGCAACTTCCTTCGATCTTTCATCAATATGCTCATCAGTCCATATGGTCCTTTAATCGGTACGTCCTTTTCGTGCATCGCGGTCAGCACACATAAGTTTCTGCCACCTCTTTGTTTCCGAGTTCCTATCTGTGGGTGGCGTGCAGACTTCTTCATTTTGCGAAAGTTTCTCCTTTCTCGACTTGGTTTTTCGTCCGCCCGCTGTGCATCTCTCATGGGCAGGTTGTGCCCGTAGGATCTCAAGACCTAAAGGGGCCAGTTGATCGCAACCGCCCACGTAGGACATAAGGTTAGCTATACTATGTTTCTATACAACTTTATGATGTGGATGCTGCCGTCAAACCCCCTATTAATCGCCAACAGACATGTATATAAATACAATAGTAATGATGCTTATAATGACAGAGTACTTTTTATTGGGCTGTTGTACAGCAGCAGTGGAGGAAAGAGGGCGTCCAAGCCCTGGTAGACGCGCCAAGAGATATAGAACGGCTACCGTTCCGTCACATCGTTGTGGGATGGATGCGGTAAGAGCTCACTAGCTAGAAATAATAGCCAGTGATACCCTTAAATCAACGAAGAGGAACCAAGGAAAGCGTTGTAAGGCAGGTATAAACCGCAATAGACAGATGAAAAACAAAAAAAGTGAAAGGGTAAGAGTGAGATAAAATTTACGAAGGCAATAATGGACTTTCTGCTTCTGTAGTTCGAGAAGATCCACCCGCTGCCGTCGGCTTATACCAACCCATGCTGGTCAAAATGAGTGCGGTGTATGGACAGAGGGGGAGGAAGACTGAAGATAAACTGTGAAGACCACCACCGACGAAAAGAGACGACAAGGGCGCCCAGAAGCTAGAGGGGAAGGGAGGAGTCTGTAATAGTGTTTTCGATCGTGGGAGCGGACAGCTGTTCACCAGACGGATCCTTCAAGCCAAGCGCTTTTTCCTTGCTATGCCTCCAAAAGGTATCCCTGGAATGACCAGTTGTTGCCTTCCGAAAATTATCTCGATTTATGCACTGTAATATTGTGCATTTCCATAAATCTAAAAATGTACAATAGTACAGTATAAATATATTTTTGCCATGTCAAAGGGGGGAACATATGATGGTAAGGGCCTAGTACGAATAATTCAATTTATCTATTTCCGATACCTGAGGCGCTGTGCATACAATTAGTAGGGGCGTCGTTGGAGGCCATATTTTTTGTTATTAATGTTCCGTAGAGTCTGTCACTGCGTATTCTAGAGGTCTTCTTTAGCTACACAATTTCCTTTTTTTTATTTTCAGGATATATGTTTGCTTTTCAGAACCCTTTTTTGTGAGAGCTATTTAGAAATTCCAAAGGACCTTATATTTGCGGAACTTGATATTACGAAGAACTGGACGCAAAGCACAAAACGGCCCCTTATTATTGAGACATAAAAATAACATGGCAAAAGCAGAGTTTAGATTCAAAATATCTCCTCGATGGTCACGTTTGCCAGACCAAAACTAAATTATGGTGTTTATAATTGGGTATCTTGACCGCTATCTGTATAAAGAGATTAAATAACTATTTCAATGCTTCATAAGATTCCAGCCACGTCAAAGCCGATGGCGTTCTTTAATCTAGTTAGCGTCTTCCGATTAAATAAGTCGAATTTCGATAATTAGTAAAATTAAACAGATTTAGATATCGATTACGTAAGCTTTGCCTGCTAATGACAAGCCTAGAGTAAAATAACCTTGCTTGTTTTAAAATAAAAATTTAACATTCAATTTTAACATTTTGTTCATAGAGCACAGCGGGTAACTTTAGCCCTGAGTACTACTGATTATCCATATATATCCTTTTTTATGCCGAATCAATCCATACTATTCTGTGAATGAAAGATCTACAGTAGCTTTACGGATATTTCCTGGACAACTTTTTGGCTACTATCCAAACGAGAACTTGAAAAAGTTTACTGTTCTAGCCCAAAACATAAATAAACTATTACTTTCGGTGAAGGCTTGCTATGACGTGCATGTCAGAAAGTAATTAGCTAACTAAAGTGTGTGAAGTCTACATTGTGTTGGTATCCCGAACCGTGTGTGTTTTGCCTAGAAAACAGATGTGGATGTGTCAAAAATTGCCTCAGAGTGTACGTATCCGCACATAAACTTTAAAGTGGCCTTTGAAGCAAACGTTGCCCGAACGTATCTTTATCGATACGCTTAGAGACGGTTTCGAGCTTCATATTCATTTGTGTGTACTCCGGCGTCTGCGTCTGCTCACTTGGTCGCTTGTCATAGGTTTGTAGTTTTATATTTCGCCGCAGACCCGTAATTTGTCTCTCTGTCTTTTCACAAGCATGGTTTTTTTTGATGCAATTTTTTTTGCTATTACCATACCTGAATGCTTTCAAATTTCAAGACTTTGCTATCTTTCAAAGCTTAGACAATATTCATAATGTCTTAATGCTGTGAAATTTGCAATACGCCTGCTGTTAGAAAATTTGTATGAGTTGTGGTTCCATCGGCCATGTAAAATATTTCACCACAAGCTCCATAACAAAAAAAAAAAAAAAACAATTGTGTACCCGAGCTGTGGATGGAACCGTACAATGATCGTATGTTGAATTCTGGTGTACGCTAAGCGGAGAATTTGACATATGTCAAAACCAAAGTAGTCGCTCGTAACAGTGAGTTACAAGAAACTGACGCGGGGGGTAGTGCTATCTCTGCTTAATAGTAGAATTGAACGGTGTTCGATTTTGATGCAGCTATCTACCCTAACTCTTTTGCCGTTGTGACATGAGTGGACGGACTTCTTCGCTCGCGATGACTCCAGCCGCGTCGAGCCCCAGTGTTAATCAACACTATCCCAGCTCGTTTGAGCTCATTAAAGTGAAAAGAGGGCAACAGTTGACACAATCCTTTGCCTCTAATTGGGACCGCTGTGTGCCGTTTTTGACCTCCTGCCCGCAATCGTGCGATTTGTCATAAAGCATATACTATTCTAGCAAATAACCCTAATCTTGGCGAACCCGACCTGTATAATGCTGCAAGACCCAAATTCAGCCCCCAACCTTGTACCTGTGACGGACTAACCACAGTTACGAAATGAAAAATTTGTCTTCTGAATGTTTCTAAATATCTGAAGTACGAAAACTGATAAATTGGCCCAACGGCCCAGTACAGTATAACTTTAGAACTTGCAAAAAAAATAAAGGCAGCTGACGCTGTTTGCTGTGGGTTTACAGTGCTAAGACGAAAGCCTTTTTCTTTATTTTGAACATCAAAGCCCAGTCAAACAGTACATGAATGTCGACTAGATCAAGTCGAAACAAATATCTAACACCGATTCTGAGGCTATTTAAGAAGTGAAAATTGGTATGCCTGAGTTTGCCTTTGCGGAAATAAGGGAAAGCTAGGCAAAAAGCGCGAGAGTGCTTTTCTGCCCTACCTTCAGGTTTTCGTGTACGCCGAGAGGGCCGGCCGCTCAGAAATTAGGAAGCGAAGGATGGTGCGATGGTTTGCGTAAAACGGCTACGTTTCCCAGTATGCTTATTCTAATGGGTCGGCGGCGATTGGTTCCAGCCAAACAGCTTTGGCCTCCTCCAAGGCGAAACGGCTCAAACCTTCATGCGTGGGAAACCCGTCCAGCTGATGGTAAGCTCTTCTTTCCTCATCAGCATATCGGCTGACGCAGTCTCACCAGCCATGTTGCCTTTGGTAACTTGAACAGCCCTCGCCCCTGAATCTTTCCTCTTAGCTATAGGCCGCTTGATTTTCTCTCTTGCTGTTTGCCTTTTGTACAGAACTAACCTACCTCGGGTCTTCGATCGAGACACGCGAAATGGATCACAAAATTTTCGAAATACTTAGTCTAAGTTACAGAGAATATTGCATAGATTCAAATTCGTATCTAGCCCTGCTACTGCTTATTTGGAGTCCATCAGTGCATGGCGTACATGGCGGTGATACGTTCCGACTTCTACAATACGGGAGTGATGGTTTATAAAGCCTGGAGAGGAACGAACCTATTCAATACATATTTACGCGTTTTGCATTACATGGCTGTCGCTACATCCTATGCGGTGCCCTGGGATTTCATTTGTCAAACGCTAAATGCGTCTGCACAAGGACGCTGAAGACGATGCATTGCCGTCGTTGAGCGAATTCTCTAAGTAAGTGTATCAAATTTGATTTCTTCATTTCGTATGTCCATACAAAACAACTATATTTTTGTATACATATAATAAACATTTGATAGATATTATCCACATTTTTTTAATAATGATACGTATGCATATTAAGTAGAGAACCGATATGTCTGAATTTGGCTTCTTCAGACAACTAAAGTAGATCGGCCACGTAAAGTCAATTGGACGAATCAATCAGCGTAGCTCAAGCGATAAAAACAATTTTTGAGTAACAGCTCACAAAACCAGGAATAAGAATATGATGCGTTTGTGGCTTCCAGGCGCTTGAAGACAGTTTCCTGATAAACAACGAAGTTACTATGTGGCTTAAATCATATTTTGATGTCTTTATGGAAAAACCACGCAATAGATACTCTTAAATACGTTATTAAAAACGTGTGTTCTAGGTGATAGTGGATTCGTAGCAAACTCCAGCTTTACAGCGAAGAGAGTAACAACTCATTGCTGACACTGAAAAAGTGTAATTTTTCTATGGAAAATTATAAAAAGCAACAATAAAGGCTCAACAAAATGTACCATATTAGCTGGATTAATAAAACTGGATAAACAAAATTTAAAAAAAAAAAAAAAAAGTGACTTTGGAGTTCTAAAATCTATTTTCGAAGTTCAGGATGAGTCAGCATAAAAACCTATTAGAAGCTGTAGAGCCAACGCTTTGGAAAGGTTGTAATAGAGTCGAAATTCTGGAGACGGTCAAAGCAATCAATCGGATAAAGGTACTTACACAGATTAACAAATACTCTTTACTCATATACCACCCCACACAACATTGACTAGTAATGCCTGCAAACTGAGCGATGTATGCTGGTAGAAAACCCTTTGAGCTGTTCTATACAAATATTGGTACACATTTAAAAATACTGCAAAGAGAATAACAGCATCGAATAATACCACCTTCATTGGCATCATGCAATTGCAGAAGTGGTTGAAAAGTACGGAAGTGATATCAAAGCTCACTGTCAAACATATTAAAGCTAATTTCAGCAAAATGTAATTTTCTGGAATCTTTTTTTTTTCCTGGCATACATTTAAATCGGTTAGCTCGCTAATTTATCGATGTCTTTTCGCGAAGGGTCGTTAAATCAGCCACGTGTACCGCAAAATTATGTGAATAGGAATCACAGGCACTAATGGCGGTGGGTCTAGCATCGAATCCCGCGTATTGACATCAAACGGCGTTATCACGAGCACTTCGTTCAATACAACTCACCGAATAGCATATATAATGTTTATGGCTTACAAGTTCCGATTAGTTTACCTCGAAATTTAACCATTATACTTTGTGTCAGCCATAAATCTATGTATATATATCAGTTCTCGGGCATGGATGCGCTAACGCTGGCACTATGTTATAAACAATAATATACTTTTACGTGTGATTACGAAGTACACCAATGTTTGCCATCTGGAGATGACGTTAGCAAGTGACTTGAACGAACGATAAACTAAAAAGATCACGATTTTTTTGCATCGTCGGTGTTGAAAAATTTACCACGAACAATCTTCAGAGACCACACATTATACAAGCACTTTATCCCTTGTGTGGACTGGCCTCGACATAACGAGGTCGTACCAAAATAGGAACGTCTAAATTATGCGCCCTGGAACGGTGCCTAAAACTCTACTTAGTTGAGAGAGCAAGTTCGCTAAAAACTTGGCCGGAAGATCTGTGCTTTGTACCTCGGACCCTGACAGCAGCTTTTAAATACTAAGTGGAACACGCAAACGCACACGTGCGAAGACAACAGCACACTTGTGTTACGTGATGCACAAGCGATCCATTTATGATAAAACTTCGTTTGGATTGCCACGATCGATGACAAAGAGTTCTTCTATTTGCATTGTGCCAAATATACCCAATGAAGGCAGTAGAAATTTAAGCCCATCTATAGGTTCGTTAATGCTGGCGGCAATAGCAGACAGTCGTCACAAAGACGAACTAAGCACAACAGAACGATTTGTACGGAAATTGGCTACTATCCATTCATATATCGCTTCTTGGCTTTACGACAAGCAATCAGCTTTGTTATTTATGATGTAACCATATGACTTCGAAACAAAATCACCAATAAATGCAAAACCATTGTTAGTTTCCAACTCCCCTGATGCGCTTTCACGAGGCAGTTGCCGATCAGCCTCTGTTCTCGATTCTCGAGAACCGATATCATCAACAGCAAGCATCCTCACATATAATGCATCCGCTGCCCTGATTTTTGGCTTGTTCCGAGTACTGCGTACGATCTGTCGTACTCTTCGCAGACATTCCGGCACACAGACAATATCAGACATACATAAACCTTCAATAAATAGGTAGATAGTTCTAGATGGAAAGATTCTTGGATATGAGATGATGAAACGGGGAAATCGTTCCCGCCGCTGCTATGGCGGTCTCCACTACTTTATCCGCCGTCCTTTCAATTTCAAGCTGTCTCTGTTCCTGCAGCTTCCGGTGCCGCAGAAATAACAGGAAAACAATAACCCAACAACGACGACGATGACATCGAGGACGAAGCTTGTGCTTGTCGGTCTGTGTATTTTCGCTTAAAAACGTTACCCTTCTATCGCCGAGTCCCGTATTGCCTCTCACCCGTAATCGGCGACGATGTGCTACGCAGTGTTTTGTGTAGATCGCACACAAAGTGCTGTATATGAAAAATGAATAATACTGCGTGATGGAAACTTTGCAAGCGGGCTAAACTTGTACATATTTCATATACATATGAGCACATGCGTATACTTGTACGCGTGCATGCTGTTGTATATGCGCTGGCGGGGAGGGGGCAAATGATGATCTGCTGATCTTGTAGTGCACTCGTTTTTGGACTTAAATAAAGTGAGTAAAGAGATTCGATGAAGCCTGTATTGCGTGTATCCAATCTCTTGTAATGCCCCGCGGCCACTAAGCGAAGCAGATCCGCGTTAACGTTGTTTCGTCCGCTCTAGGCTGATTTGAATTTGACAGAGGTGTTGTCTTAGTCTTTCATATTTGTCTAAGCGCACATCAGCGATTCATTTTCATTGACCGGACAAACATGTGAGTCACTGAACATTATTTGCACTTGTACATTCTTCCAAAAGTTCAATTAAGAACACGAACTCCATCAACTTACAATCACTAGTTAAATATAACACCGACTAAGTTAAATTGCACCAGCCATACGATTTGTAGTCTTGAGATATTTCAGACGAATTCGAGTGTCAAATTGTTGTCACAGTAAGTATAGTGCATGGGCATAGCCATCCCGTAACCCATATCTAGTTATACTGTATTGATTTTTCGGGCATACAATCCCCGATCTACGCACGCTCTATGCCCTCCCTATCTGTCTGGTAAGCGGCCAAAGTCACAATGCAACGTACCGACCCACACTTCTGCGGTCGAGATGCAACGGAGACTAAGCCACGCAGTGTGCACCGTGATACCCAATCGCAGTTGAGTTCATATAATAGTTATTGCATCCCTGTCTGCAGGCCAACCAGCTTGGCTATATGCTCTGAATCACTATGACGTAGGTCGCTATGCTCTTATCTCCCAAGGGGGTCGTTCTGTGCTACCTATCGCCGCGCTGGGATGACAGTCAACAACAAACGACGAAGCTGATTCATTTTTTCACTAAACCGACTGCTGCGGAGACAGAAGCCACTGAGATGGAAACAATATCGGCAGCAAGATATAATAGAAATCGCTTCCGCTCGATCGGTGAAACAAAAACGAGACAGACGACCGCACAACCCGTTACTACAATAAGTAATATTAGGCTTTTGCTCCCCATTGCTTATCTTATGCGGAGAGGCTATCTTGTGATAATCAGAACGACGGGACATAATATGTGCTTCGGTTGTCGGCCGACGCGGCCTTGTTTTAAAAACACTTTTTGCTAGTTCGAATTTAAGTATATGTTTCCCTTAAATCAGCAGCAATTAAGGTAGGCACGCTTCTGTTCCACGTTTTCGTTGTTCTTTTGCTTTTCGGGCTCCGCTTTGGAATCTTTTAACTTACGAAGCCGCAAGCATCGAAAAGAGATTAAAAGGCTGTAGCTTCAATTTCGACCAACGGAGGCACTAACATGGACAGACGAAGGCCTCTTGTAGTACCGTGTATCCCTATTTCTATTGTTAAAGTTCTGCTTCATCTGCTATTCGCGGGCAGTGCAAGCAGCTTCAAATAGTTAGAGCACTCTAGCTGTACAACTACGAACGGAGTGTTGAATATCGGTTATGTGAGGTTTGTGGAATGAGGAATGGCAAAGCGGGAAAGATACCCTTTGATATCTCCCTGCCAGCAGAGGAAATGGCGGGGGCAGATGAGGCGACGAGGACATACAGGCATAAAACGACGATGCCGCCGACCGTAACTCAGAGCAAGGAAAAACGACTTGAAAAATACCTACATTTATAACTAGACCATGTAGGCATGTCTTGGACGTGTACTCGGAAAAACAGTAAGAGCGTAGGCTTGTTTAACACTGATTCAGGACTACATGAACTATTCTAAATAGAAGCGAGGTTCCACATGGTGTTGCTTTGTTGAGTGCATGCATCCTTTGCAAATCAATTGTTGTGATTCTATTTTATGGCAAAAAATGGGTTAGGTGAAGTTTTCAACATGTGGAAAGTAGAGCTGCGTGTCATTGCTGAATTCGTCCAATTAAAAGACTCCTCTGAAACTACAAGTGGCAATAGATTTGATGTTATGTCATCCTATCAGTTTAGACATCGCTGAAAAAATATACGGGACGAACAAGCCTCGAGTGATTCATCAGATCAGCCTAAAAAGAGATTATAACAAAATGTAAATAAATATCTCAGCCAGAGTAAATTATGACGATTAACAGATCCTTTTTCCATCAGGAATACTATCCACTTCATAAATTTTTACCAAGATTAGGTGATGAGCTCTTTTTTGCCAAACAACTAGCTAGCTTAAGACGGTTAGGTAAAATTCGCACCCTTCAATAGTTTCGTCCTTCAGAGACTTGCATGTATTTATATCAAGAAAACGATCACCTAAAACAAAAACAAGGGTTAAGTCAGTTTTACTAAAATAGAATTCAGATACGTGCATACATACAGATGAAATCAGTGGCCAAAGGAGACGGTCAATGGAACGAAGACTGAGACACAACGACGACAATCCATCTTATTTTTCGAATGATGCGGCACTATAATGTATCCATTAAACGGAACTGTCATTGTCGCTTGTTTTTTTTTTCGTTGTAATCAATGGTCTCAAACGAGTATAATGAAAACAGCTACGTCAGAGCGACCCGGAAGGGGCGGTAGTTCTAAGGACGACGCCTAGGTATTCCTTAAGGATTTTTCATCTTGCGCGGACCGTAGGTTTTCTTCTCTTGCACAACGTCTGCTCAATTGAGAGCATTTTAATTATTTATATTTTTCGGTTTGAGTGGCCTAGAGTTGATCGTATATGAGATTAAATTAAATTTAAACAGAATTTAATAGAGTTGAACTTGGTTAGTTGGCACCAAAAAAGTTAGCACTTTTATAATTTTTGCACGATTCTGCCACGGTCGACCGTGCTGTGCACGATATGCATCAGCTATGAATAAATACATATTCAGCAAATTGGCGTTGTGCACAAAAGGTGTTTACGTGTTTGTGTGTGTCTGTGTGTGCGCGCTCCTCTCATGGAGAGATATCGTAATGTGACGAAAAGACTATTTGGCGCCTAGCGGCTTTTTTGAAATTAAGCCAATTTTTAACGATAAAGGGATCATTAATTCTCAACCTTGCATTTTCAATAGCAGTAATAATAAGGGGCTCTCGCTGCATAATTGACTAGGGTGAATAGTCTGCGTCTTCATGACTGCGGCTTAGGCGTTGATATTCGGTGAACGACTTGACAAATTATATAACACACAGACATCTATCGCAGATATCTATGGCAAAACATCTGCCTCTGCGAAATATCCAGAAGTAAAAGTCATAGTTAGATTAGTGATTAAGTTACAAAAAGGGAAAAATGTCACTATATAAATCAGAGCTAAGTTAGCATAACTTGCTCAGTGGATGGTTACTTGAGTTCAATACGTAACACTGATCCGCAATACAGTAGAACGAGTGTTCTTCAATTTCTTTCTCAATAAATATTTCGGAAGTTTTCTAAAAATGTAACCTTTCATAAAATTAAGCTATCGATGACTTTGACGAGAAAATAGAATCGGTCAAATACAATGGAAATGTTTTTTTTGGGAAGAATTAATTTGTTTGTTCATGCGTCTAACTCGGCATTTACTTCAGTAAGATATTACCCCAGCTAAGATTCGAATTGAAACGTTTTATATGTAAATATAAATAGTTGAGAAAAGCTGAGTTTATACTATATTCGAACAATTACTGGACTGCCTCATAAGCCAGGTCTACCATAAACATTATTAAGTGTACAGCAACCAATAACGCGCGACCCGGACGCATGCTTAGCGTCCTTGCGGCATACTTGTTGTCACTGTGTGGCTAGGCGGTGTGTGTTCTATGTGTGTGCCCAATGCACGTTTAGATACAGGGTCTCTGCAGGGTCCCCTGGGTACCGTCGCAGTGGGCCCGCTTTGTTTCAGCCCACTAACCGCGGTGAGCAACTGTTCAACTGTGGAAGCTGCGGGCGGCTCCCCATAGGAGCCTGCTTTGCTAATCGGAGTTAGACTTCTCCGGTGATGTGTGCGTTTGTACAATAGAGACTGCCTTCGCAATTTCAATCAGCATACGTCTTCCCAAGCTCCCCTTTAGCCTCCACAGCCCCTTGGCGCCCGATCTTACTTGCTTTCTAACTCCCATCCTACAACTACTGCTATCCGTACCATACCACCACAGCTCCCAACAGCAGCTAGCTAGCTAGCGCAAGCTTCAAGTCCCACTCTTCTCGCTGTTATTCTGCTCTGTCTGTAACGCTTACCTCTGCTACGCCCAGTGTACCTTTCACTTTTCGTAGGGTACCGAATTGCTGGTGGCCTGAAAAACCAGCAACCACCTGATTTTGAACAGTGGTACAGCGCATATGACTACGGACGGGGGCTGGTATGGAAACTGACGTTGTCCGCCACCGCGGCTATTTCCTACAATGCGGTTGGGCAGAACTTGTACAGGGCCGCTACAGTGCAGTGAGGCGCGTTCGCGCGCATATCGAAATACCTCTTTCCGACTCGCCTTTCTTCCTAGTTCTTTTAGGCTTTTGCACGAACCCTCTGTCTTCGGTTTACTCCTTCCCTTGGCACACTCCTCGAAGACACAACAGACAAAAGAATATCAGGTCTCTCTAGACGAATCCTGGTAGAAGAAGGTAAAAGGGAGAGAGAGTGCATCGCGTGCAAAGGAGACAGAAAGATTGAGAAAGAGTATATTTTCGGGCGAGTGCACGGACCGCACTAAGAGACAGCAAACTGAGGCCCAATCGCATATTGCGCTTGTTGGATTCCATCCGCGTATGAAGTTGCAATGGCTTTTTAAGCCCGCCCCCCTCCTCCCCCCGGCTCATGCGCGCAGCCAACTTCCACCCATCGTTCGCTGTGCTTCTACATGCCTGCCTGCCTGCCTATTCTATCCCACCCGCACAGCTTAGCTGGAGAGCTTTCACTCTCTCAGCCGTCTGTTTCCTAGTGGTGACTCTCTACCCTTTGGGGGTGATCAGAAGTAATCCCCTTCCCCGGGTTCAGTCAAAGAGTATGATGAGTCACAGGGTGTCCCCAATCCTGTTGACGTATGGGGGCATGCGGAGAAACACAGACATGGCCTGCCACTAGGCAGACAACTAAGCAGTCATAGGTCGTCCGGCTGCAGCGATGTCGGATTTAGTAGAGCACTGCATTTTATTGTACTTATACAGAGCGAACGAGAAAACGACGATGACATTGGTACTGAAGTGGGACAATTTATGATACATTGCGAGACGCTGTGTTGCTTTGGCAGTCCGCCCCTAGCTCTAGAGAAGCTACCAGAAGACCGGAGGAAAATATCCTGAGAATGACCGCCCAGATTTAACGGATGGCAGCTATAATACTACTACTACCATTGTACAGGGCTAAAAATTATACGCTATAATGTAAGGAAGCAACACGCATAAATGCATTCATTCATCCAAACCGATCTCAAGTTTTCCCTGCTCGTTTGCTCTAGAATTTCTCTATTAAAGTTCTGTTGAGTCAGCAATTGGCCAATGGAATACTTCGATAACAGTGAACCCGGCAGATTGGCTTGTTGAGGTATAGACTTGATATGTTTGTTATCGGGCGAAGTACATTTAATTATACTTTAATTTTTTTTTAAGAGAAGCATCGTATTTTGAGACGATGGTCAAAAACAGCGTATGAACTGATAACATACTGGAAGGTTTCTTAAATCTAATCGTATATTTGTGTAGCGCAATGGTAACAAACTACAAACACGTAAAGACGCACTGGGCCGACTAAACGCATTTATGAATTAGACGCATATTGCGTAGACTGATAAAAAAAAAAGTCAAAGTCCCAATGAAACTCTTTTGAAATGCAAATTCTAGTCATTATTTTATGCCAGCCACTCGTTTTAGTAAATTACTTTCTGTATGTTGTCTGAGGAGATTTATTTATCGAGCACGCTTGATGGGAAAGTTTTACAAAATTGGTTACATGTAATTGTAAAAACCTTACATTCCTTTAAGGCAGAGGCGTGACGTATAATAATGGAGAAATTCATCACGAAACCACTAGGCGGATTAATCAAAATATATATATTTAAAGAAAAAGGCCTACGAAAAGTGGGTTGCGAATGCGTGCAGGTAGACTGCTAGGTAGGTGATGCACTCGGGATGAGAGAACTACCTTTGAGCAGAGACGACAGAATCCCCTTAGTCTGTGCCTATCCAGCGCATAGTAAGCAGGCACGAGTCGGAAGGGTCAGGAAGATGCGCTTAGAACTAGAGGGAAAACGGGAGCCAAGCAAAACAGCGTGGGAACCTCGAGGGACCTGAAGCCATATAGTTGTTTGGATTGCCACCTATTTTCCGTTTGTCCCGCATACCTAGAGAGCCTGGCTGGTTGCCTTAGACTGCGTTCTGTTGCTCGTACAGTCGTAGAGGCTCTCACCTATAATATAATAGCGTGCAGTCTGCATCAAGTCACGAGCGCTAGCGTACCTACTCTTAACGAAACCTTTGCGAAAGCCCGTTTGCGCTTCCCGCCACCTGCTCCCTATCACTTTTCAACCCCCATGTCTCCCCTCGATTTCACCATTGTGTCCCTTTTTTTTTGACGCGCCGGTGACTGCTGTGGCTTTATACTCCTGCATCCCGCAGAGATGTACCTTGGCAAGGCAAGGTACAGAACGGAACTACTGAAACGGGCCCCTTCCAATTCTTCGCCATTTCCCGCTATCCGGCCTTTCGGCATCAGTCTGGCGTTTCCCCGAGGGCCAGCCTTAAGGGATGGTCCTTTTGTCTCCACTCAATTACGCAAACGCTTGCGCGCACGGCGACGGCGTCGAATAACATCGGTAGAATAGAATTGTCTGTCTGTGCGTGTGGTGAATCGGTCGATAGCATATAGTGGTTCTAACCATGACAAACGTCGTCCGTCAGACATCCGTCACTTTATCTGTCCGCTATCGTCGACGTCTAAGCTAGATGTCGTATTTCGTTGGGCGTTAGACAGGGCAAATAATGCGACGGCTCTCCTCAAAACGCTTCCAATAAACTTTTAGAAAACATAATAGAATGTGAAGAGACGCCAGCCTTCCTCTTTTGTAACTCACTAAGTGGTTTGATTCTGGAAATCGGGTCGACGACTATGGGCAGCGAGAACAATGCATAAGAAATGCACAACATACAATGAACGCATGTATACTTGAATAGAAGTCTTCGAAGGACAGAATGAGACAGGATGGAAGCCGGTGTAAGAATGCAAAGCCCGATATAGAAATAGTTTTTGATTTCCGGTAAAGACGGACATCAAGGGATGAATACACTGTGCACGCTCCCAGAACCCATATAATACTTATGAAGCGAAGAATACCGTAATGTTGTTTAAGTTTGATAAAATACAGACCAAATTACGCATCATCTATAACAAACGAACGAGTGCATTTTATGCTACACCAATCTCAGACCCTATATTCAAAGTATAAAATAACAAACAAGTTGGAATTTTCTGCTAAAGGAACGATCATCTGGTGGTAGTTATTCTCTTTCACTGCTTACTAAACCTAACGTTGCTTTTCTGAAGCAGAATTGTCTATTTGTTTCGTTTGTACTCATGGTCGTTCAGTGCATACTAGCGGTACGGTTCAGTCTTAGACACGCTTTGTGTGAGTATAGTTAAGTAGAGACGTAACATCTAGCTTAAGGCTTATTTCACATCATGTTAGTCCGTTCTAACTTACTAAATAAACAAAATAATTCATACTGCCATACATGTCTGCAGCGCTAGTATAAGCGAGTGCTATATAAAGGCGATGCACATATGTATATTATATTTTCATGATATGTTGTGTACTGTCACTACCGCATTTTTCTCTATCGGTGATCGCCCTTTAGAAAAAACGAAGGCCACAACCAAATGGCGTTTCGGGGCCATTAGCATCGTCATCTTTTTTCTTTCTCTTAAAGCCGATAATAAGTGCGCGAACGATTTCGATGGACTGCCCTCACATGCGCGACCGTTACTAAGGTAGATTATGGCTCATGACGGCATGACTCCTTGTGAGTCTCTGCGGGAAGTAGCCCTCAACGCAACATCTTATCCAGTAACACACCTTCGCACAGCTCTCCTTTGGTCTCTTCAGTTCGTAGTTTATTGTTCAGGTTTCTATCTACCTGCGATTTTCGCTTCTATAGCTATAACTGCTGTGTTACCGTAGCTGGCCACTTGCCTCCAGTTGCATGTAGTTCTCCTGTGCCTTATCGCTTCGAAAAGTATCCGTCGAACCAGGCCGTCGTCGCCACTCCTAGGACTCGACTCCTCAGTCAATCCTTTAGTACTGCGAGAACTGAGGTTTCTTGATAAGCGAGCATTTTAAAGAAGTTTGTTCGTTGTCGTAGAAACCTGAGCTCCTCCGGGGAAGTCGTCGAGCCAGGAAATGCTTCCTGCGGTAGTGACTGGAGCAGTGGCAGGAGCAGCACAGTTCTTCTTCGCCGTCTTGTTCGCTGTTCTGTGCACACACTCCTTCTTTCTCATTTCCCTTTCCACCTTTTCCTTCGCTTAGTTTTGCTGATATTCGCCGAGCCAAGATTCCCCAAGACTTCCCCCCAACAGACTTCTTCCTTGTTCCAAAGACTTTACCCCAGACCCCCACCCACCCATTTTACCTCGTCCTTGCTTCAGATGAACACAGCGTGTAGGCTGTCGTTCCTTTGCTCTCAATCCTTTTTGATTCCGCTACTTCGCTCTCAATAGAGGCTTCCACTACTGCTAGCGGCAAGTGGCGACTAGTTCGAACCTTCGTCCCACCGCCGTCGTCCTCGAACAGCCAGTGATCGAAGCGAGCAGCAGGGTTGCTGCCTCTGCCGCTGCACTTCTTAACGGTAAGTGAAACTTGTGAGAATTCTGTACTCTTTTCCCTCATTTGCCCTAGCTCCCTTAACCCCTTGTCTCCACTCTTCTCAGCGCCGCGATCCAACCGTCCACCCACCTGACTCCTTCAGAGAGCCGCCGCCTACATCCACCATGTGCCCCGTAAACACTCCTTTGTCCACTTCGAATCTCGGTTCAGCCATTCGGCTGAAAAGATGAACATCTTATCTTGCTCATCGTATTAGCCAAGCATTACCCGACAAATATTTCTATAAAAAAAAATTAGACAGGTCAACTTAGCGATGAAGATCGAAATAATTGGATACGTATTCACACATGGGCTACGTCCTGGACAAGATACGTATACCAAAATGCGTTGTTATTAGAACTATTCCGGACATTCATCATAATAGACGGTGCCTGCTGTTTATATTTAACGCGGATCTTATGTTCGGTACCTACATTGTTCAACGTTCAAAGGCAGTTTTTCCTTACAAAATACTAAATCCTACTCTAACTCTTGTTGTGACCTAATTTTCTCTAAATGATAGTATTGCTCTAGAAGTATTTCATCATAGGAATATAAATAACGCACACAGAATGTTGAAGGCCATTTTTTAAGACGAATAATATAGATATGAGGTATATCTCGTATAAATTGTAAAGCATTATATTTCTCCACAAAAAAACCGCACATAAGGATGACGTTGATAACAACCCCTTTGACATTAAGATAAATAATTGGAACAGATCCTACCTTTATCACTATTTCAAAAGAAACCACCCTTGAAACTGTTAGCGTTCGCATGTGGCAAGATTGTAACTGCTCTGTAAATGTTTTCAATACGTAGTATCCACGAAATATGAATATTTACCGAAGGATGCAATATAAAATAGAAAAGCATTTCGCTCATTGCCCCGCTGGTTGGCAACACCATCTAAGTATTATACCCTCATTGTGTTGATGAAATCGTGAAAAAAACAGAAAGGTATACAAATACTCACTTCGTAATGCTCCCAATTTTAACTTAGTATTTATATCGAATTTGAGTTGATTGCGAGGAAAATTTTGTAGATGGGCGGAAAAAGTACGTCGGCCGCCTGGGAGCCATGTGCTTTTATTGGGAGGTGTTTCGAAACATCCAGCTCCCACCTTATAATAGGTTTGTAGGTTGTTCCTCCCGATAAAAATTTCATCTACCGTAGATATAGCGAAAAGCGGGTGATTTAACAAAAGATTCAACAAACGCTTGAAATAAACAAATGGTACAGTATTTGAGCGAGTAACAAGCTATGATAATTACGTTACCTGATTTATGGATTGTATTAACTAGTTTACGTTGGCCTTTATTTTTTTCTTCCTAGGCTCTTAGACGAGTAAGAGAACCTTTATAAAACCATAGCTAAATACATTCACCCATACCTACAACATTCGCTAGGCAAATACGTTATTATTACACTATTACAAAGACTGATACTTTGAATATAAATAGGTTTTCCTACATGCATCCAAAAATGCTTTTAAGCTCTGTTTTATTTCCGGCTTTTGCATTTCAAAATATCAAGGATCTGTCCGATCCAAACGCAAACAGATGAGTGACCAGGGCCGAAGCTGAGCGATGACAGTGGCCGAGCTTATTTTATCAATTACCGTCCCGTGTCCTCGTATGTCGCACGTAAGTTTGCGACGTCTTGAAGACACAACTCGAATGGCAAAGAATGGCTAGCTCGCATAGCCAGACAGACTGACTGACGAGGTCCCTAGGGTCTTCGCAGATCCACATTGGGCCAGGAACGCGAAAAGTCCAACGAACATCAATGGATAAAGAACTCCTTGTTGCGCGCTCTAGTCAAGACGGCTCGCCTGTCCTCGTTTACGTGTCATTCTGTCTGGTCTAGCTGCTGTTTTTGCTGTCGCCTTCCCTGCTATGCCATATAAAGGAAAAAAGGGCGGGGGGCAGTGAGGTTAGTCTTCGACCTGTTGGCACGTTTTCTGTCAACATATAAGGCGGCAGCAACAACGACATTTCATGTTCCAGACGACCCTAGATTCTGACTGCTGAAATAACTAGCGAACCGTGAATCACGACAGGAAGTTATCAGCATCCATCAATTGTATGTAGCCCGTAAATAAAAAAAAATAATGAGACCGCTCCCAAACCTTGTCTGAGCCACAAGATCCATTGGCGCTATTGCTCATTTTGATTTCTCATTGTATTATATACATGATCAGAAATTTAAAAGTATATTAATGATACAGTACATCTGCACACTTTTGATTGGTGCCGCACTCATACGAAATCACTGGCCGATGTTTCGTTGATGTTTTGTGTTTATGGGAGAAAGCTAAATATCCAGTTCGAATAGGTAGATGCATGGCTAGTATGGTATAAAACTGACTAGACTCCATTAGTTCTGTTAGAATGTTAATTACCATGATCTATTAGAAGACGGGCGTCTAGAGCCATAAAACACAGGCTTCTACTTAAAGTTTCTAATGGAAGCAAGCTATGCCTAACCAAAAAATAAATTATGCGCAAACAATTTTAACAGCCAAGGACTTGTTTCTTTCTCCACTATAAGCGTTCACTTTTTTTGTTATTTTGAAAAGACGTACCCCAAGGAATTCCAATACTTGCTATAGATATTCGGTCCTTGTTGTGTCTGTATTTAAACGAACGAGTAACTGCATCGATCTCGGATTGTATGGCGTGATCGCGGCTAGCATTATTTACAGATCTTACAGAAGAATAGCAATTTGCCAGAAGGCAAAAAAACGCGCACTTTAGTTCCTCTTTCCGTTACTTTTCTATTTTATATCTAAAAATATGAAAGATATACGGTTAATTGTATGTGTGTACGAGGCAAGGGATAAAATCATTATCCTAAATGTGTCGAAAAGTTCGTACAAACAGTTATCTACTGTTCTAACACCAGAACCCACGACGTAAAATATGGCGATATATTTTAATGAACCAAACTATGGCAAAATATATATATATATATATATATATAGACAGAGCAGAGCGCTCCTTTGACGTGGTTCAAACCAATGCCCATAGTGGTGAAACAATTGAGCAAGAGATAAGCCATGTAGAGACCAACAATATTCTCGCTAATTAGCGAATGATAAGGCTCTCTACTGATTTGTGGTATATTCTACACCCTTGATTTAGGAATAAAGCGTAATATTATTATGAAAATTTATCATTATTCCTATTCTATGAAAGAATTGAGCGTTATAGAGAGAGAATATACTTTTCAGAACCTAAATCTGATCAGTTTTTGATCCAAAGTGTGAATCTTTAATTCTGAAGTTGGAAGTAATTCTTCACGCCGTACTGTAAAAAGGATATGAGGTCTACAGTGGATAATTACCGCCCACTAATTCGAGAGCCTACTTAGTTGAAGAAAAAAATCCTAGTTGACCGACCATATTTTAACTTACTTCTTATCGAGACAGCATCTTGATCGCGACAAACATGAATTTACAAAAAGGCATGAAAGATATGACAGTACAGCATGTTTCAATGATCAAAGATTGATCAGCAAGCACCAGAATGCGCTCCGCGTTGACTTTCCAACTGGCCTAGGTTATTAATTGTGAAGCACATTAAATCACAAACTGGGTTAGGTTATAAGGTTTTTGCTTTGTAAACTATAGAGGACGCTATCTGACAAACTGAACTTTTTATAATAAAATTGATGGTCTTCCGGGGTGGATTCTTTTGGGCTTCTTCCTTTTAGCGTTATCATTCTATATACAGAGCGTCCTCTTCGAATCAGGCCTAGGGACTAACTCTATGATTTAAAGCTATCCAATGCCTCTACTGGTAAGTGCCTTTTACCTTAACGAACAATCGATGTTGTGTCTGCGTGGCTTTGCACTAATGATATGAGCGTCTCCTGTTCAGAGGCGTACGGCTATATGCTCTCCCAAATGGTCGAACAAATACATTTCAAATTATTGTAGTATTTCAAATTTCTCTAGTGAGCTCGATGAAGGATCCAGTTGATTCCAGGATCCAGGATAAAGTTGCAGTTAAGCCGAAGCCTGATTTTCATCGTCACATTAACCATATAATTAGATTAGTGTCAATTACCACTGATATTATTTTGTAGTAAACAAATCACAATTTAAATTGAAGTCTCGTTGTTCCCAGGTTCTATATTCTTATGAAGTTCGGCGCCCCGATATGAAGTACCATATCGATGTACCGAACGAATGTAGAATCTGTTTGTTCTTATAGATAAATAGAACAAGCCTATTTTTATCAGTTACCTAATAGGTTACAATAATCCAGAAACGTCATATATGACAGCACTCTCCGCACTGAAACGATGACAACTGCCTTAGAGATGGCTGAAGCTGAGCGACATGTCTTCATAACTCAAAATAATGTCATTTGTTCCGTAACTGCACATTGGGAGTATTTAGCATTGTTGTTTTAATAATCTGTCTCCTTTGGTACAATAAAGGTGAATTTGATTACATATATTTGTCTACTTACATACATCGTCTTTTTTCAAGTGTATACAACCGTAAATCCGTGAGTTTTACAATTATAAAAACACAACATGAATCTTGTTCGATTCAAATATCGTAGAGAGCTGTGTTTAGCATGCAGGCGGTATCTGTTAACTGGTATATAGAAGTTTTTCTAAGTTCTTCCGACCCCAGTGCTCACATCCCTGCGACCCCACGTAGCAGGCACGTTTAGAAATCTTGAACGCCGTGAGAAACTTTGTCGTGATACAGAAGTATAATCCCCCCCTCAATCACGCCAAGCCAGAGCTACTGCGGTTGTACTGTACTAAGAAAGCCACTAAAAATAATCCTTTAAACGCTCTATTATCGGAAAGACTTTTTTTTTCGAAGATATTCCCTCGCGCGTGTGTGTTACGTCGGCAGATTGTCCCTATAGGACAAAGTCCTTTGTTCAATTTAACCATTAATTTAAGGTAGTCGATGAAAGTTCTGAATAAAGTAATGGCTATTCTGTCTGGTGATGTAAGACTGCACCTGCCATATCTATGTTTTTGCGTTTGGTTATTAATTCGTCGGAAAGCGATCGACAACTCTGTCGCACGTACACCGGAAGCAGTTGTTATCCTATATCATTGTGAGAAACGCTCAGCTAGAATCCTTTAAATTCTCTAGTTTTCGGCGTCGCCCCTTTGATACATCTATAATGTCAAAAAATCGTCTCTTCTTTGGTGATTTCTAATAATATTCTTTCTGTGAGATCTGTTATCCTGATAATCTTCAACATATTTTTACATTAAATCTAATGAAATCAATAAACGGTTTCATTTTCAATGCTTTAACTGACAAACAGAAGCGCGACTCTCGTTTTCGTATCATCACACCGTTAACGCCTTAAGGATGTGAAAAGGATCGTACAAGCTCCATATTTTTTAATATACCCAACTAATGGCAAACCACATTCAAGAGATAAGTGGCTGTTATTTTTATATTTTTATTAGAACGTTTAGCGTCGATCTCAAAAAGCGCTAAGAGTTTTTAGACTGTTATAAAGGGCAATAGGTTTATGGTACCCGACTAGACTTTCTGAATAAATTATGCGTTTAAGCGTAAGCGTGTATGAATCGATTTTACGTCAATGTGTGTGTGTGTGTGTGTGTGTGTCTAACATTAAGTCTCTTATCCATCACTTGATGAGGCTTTTTTTCCTCCTCTAATGAGTAGTAATCTTTTCTCTATATCTGATAGAAACGACGCCAACTACTAACAAGGAGCTGTTTTTCAACCATATTCCTTGAGCTGCTCCCGTTGTTCGTTTCGAGTTCGAGCTCAAGGAGTCGTCGACAGATAAGTACAAGGCTTATAACAACAAACGAGGTCAATTCGGCATAAGAAATCTACGAGATCGGGTAACGAAGCAAAATGCAATAGACGGGCGCGAGTCGAGCAGTTGTACGCCCTATTCTGGCCCTGTTTTATATGCATGAATGGCTCACCTCTAATTTATGTAAGAATCCTTGTACGAACGTATATATCTGTTACACCAGTTGTTGTTTACCGCTATCTAATATTGGGCTCTATGCTACGGTGCAAATCGCTATATAAAGAATGTATTTCAGAACTACAATATTAAGTACTGTCGGATAGCTTAACTTAGTATCAAAAGTATCTTGCAAAAGTTATCGTTCGGCTATCTTTTTTTTTTTTCAGTAGGATTATGTTCCATTTGGCGTCAGTGTACAATTCGTTTCAACGTAGCCTCTGATCGTTGTGAAAACGCAAGTAGATTATGAGGTAAGCCAATTTCCTTCGGAATAGTACAGGATTGCACTTAGTTTGTACCTTTGCCTGATTTGCTCTGCTGACGCATTCTCAAATCTTGACCCTTTTTGACAAGAGGAGTAGTAGTAATATTGTTTGCTCATACATCATATATAATAAATAAATAAATAAAATGTGTGCGATTCGCCCCCACGACGACAAAGCGGAAACTTAGGGTAAAATCAATGCAGAAAGGCCTTTCAAATCCAGTCGTTTCGAAACAATAATTACGGCCTTTAGTTTTTTTTTTGCCAAAGCAGAGTAGAATACCAATTTCATGTATATGAGACACATTTATAACGCTATCATGCATGTACGTTCACTCGATCATTTTATTGATCTACTTGACATAATTATCGAATCATAAGGACGACGTAAGAGGCAGAGGTAGGGAAAAGGAAATATATGTACATAAATAAAATGTTTTTGTAGTTCGCTTCTTTGTTTTTCTAAATTAACTGAAATATAATGAACTCGTCCACCTCCTGTGAGAAAAGAACTTTCATCAATGGTAGCGGCACCTTTTATTATTATTATTATTATTATTATTATTCTCAATATTAATACAAAAAAGATAAATATCAAAAGGATGAGCAAGGCGTTCCACTGAGGCTAGACAGTCGGCTATAGGATCGGACGCTTGAGAGCGCCTATGCGTGGTCAGCTTCATCAGATAGACGAGCGACTTTATTCGGACGATGTCGCGACCCGCGTCCGACCGCCCGCGTGGAACGCCGGTGAAAATTAAATAACTACGTGACCACATGACATACTGGTACTATTCACAACCATAATTATTAATTAACACATCGACATGATAATTCGACGAAGATTACCGTGGGATGAAGATCCTCTCCATCGACCCATTTCGTAATTAACAACAATATTATCTCTTCTGTTTCTGTTCGTCATTTTGCTTCGTCTTGGTTTTTTTTTTTCTCATCCAACTTGTCCTTATCAATATCTGCTAGAACATCAGTAGTAGGATTCTGATTGTCAGCGCTGTCATAATTCTTTTCCTCTTACCATTATTATCACTCTAATTACTGTTTGTCGAGCGCGATGATACCATTACATATCGATCGGTGTTTCCACGTACAACCGAACCATCATCGTTCACCTGTTTGTCCGCATTGCTTTTGCTTTCACGTGCTTTATGATTATCATTTTCGAGGTAATAATAAATTATTTACAATACATATAGCTAGAGCGGACAGCCCGATACCGGCCGCCATCGGTTGAGCGGGTTCTCGTCCGCTGGCAATGGTCAGCGACCAGAGCAATCCGAGATTGCCTGAATTCGCCAGACGTGAACGTGAGAGAATAGCGGTTGGTTAGATTCAGGAGAAGGAAGACGACGAATTTGAACTGGCCGACCGCCGAGCGGCGCCACACATTCAGCGTCGACTGTAAGGCAATAATTGGGCTAGAAAAGACAGACCGGTCAGGGAATAGAAACCAAGGGATAGAGGAGTTGGCGAGAAGGGTACACTCAGGTAAGTTATAGTAGTCGCTGTATGATCGCTGAATGGAACAAGGTTTAGGAGAGCTCGAGCTCCATACAGTGGTGAAGGACGATAAAGTCTAAAACGAAAAAATAGAGCAGTGCTTGACGATTCCAAGGTAAATATGAGGCAGCCGTTTGAAGCAATGGGCGAGACACCGTCCCTTACAGGCGATGCACCTAAAGCGTCTGGACGCCATTTAATTAAAGTAACGAAAAACAGAGAAAGGGAAGGAAGCAAGGCGATGTAACGTTAAAACGACGAAACACCGCGAATGACCACGAAAACAGCTTGTCGTTTGTGCTTGGCGATGGCAAAAATGGTGTCGCAAGAAAAAAATTCAACGGGGAGCGGCGGACGGCGCTGTCATCACACGAGACTATCGGCAACAACTGTACACTCAAGAGAAAAATCGCTTAGGCGAACGCCAGCGTTAGGCACGGCACGTTTGGCGGCCGCACGTGATAAAGCCGTCTAGCTAAAAGGAAAGAAGTGGAAGATTAAATAGTATGAAGGTCAAAGAGGGTTTGCCTATTATCTAGGGATTTCAAAAACGAGTTCATATAACAAATCGAAAGAAAAGGCAGATTCACGATGGCTCACGACTGCAATTCACTTAAGGGATAGAAATAAATCATGAGAACGCGCGTATAGTAAAGAATAAAACTAGTTCGTTTTCGTATTACGACTACCGTTGAAATACATGAAGCACATGTTTTAATGTGAGCTTGTTGTTGGGATAACTGAACCACGAATAGGAGCATCTAAGAAGCTTGGCGTAGCGAATGAATGAAAACTGGATATGAAACTCCAATTATGTAGATGTGATTGTAGAGAAGCCAGCAGAAGTTTAAACATCCAGATGAATTCTCAGGAATTCTTTGAAAAAGAAAATAGAGCAGAGGCATAGCATAGCATAGCAAGGAAACTTAAACGAGAACTATTAGCAAAAGTTAAATTAGTTACTTGAATGCGAAAACGGAAGCAAACAAAGAATGAGCATAGCCGCCAAGTAAGTGTTCTCTTTCCAAAACTAAAACTTTCTAGGAAATCGTAAAGATGTCAATTGAATGCAAGTAACGCTTTGCTAGAGTAGCAGTTTGTTTGGTAAAGAAACCTTAATGGTAGATCAGATGTATTGAATGTAACTGTAGTTAGGTTAATTAAACATAAAAATTCTCGAGGGTAGAAACTTAGAATCTGTCTAGACAAGCTGGGTCGCTGTCTAGCTCGACTTCTTTTTGGCAGCCGCTGCCGCTGCTGAAGAAGACGATGCCGATGATGAAGATGAAACAGCTGATGAATTGTCACCAAACTTCAGTGACGATCCAACTGTTCTTGTAGACTCGAAATGAGATTTTTGAGGGTATTTCGCCTGAGGAGCACTCTCAGCATACGAGAGGCCGCCGCTGTTGGACGAGTAACGAATTGAGCTCGACTTCACAGGATTTGAATATGATACCGCTGATTTAACAGGCGGCGAATACGAAGTCGAGCTAGAAGACGAAGAGTACTTACTACTCTTCGCCGAGATTGGTGGAGCATATAAGCTAGACGAGCTCGACGAAGAGGTCGAATAGCTTGTCGAAGCTGAATGGCCAGCAGATTGCTGTAGTTGATGATTAATAGGTACGGCTGGTTTACCAGGGACGTACTTAACATTGCCATTAGCGTATGCCTTTAGCGCTTGAACCAAGGCTTCGTTGCTACCGGCTTGTCCGCTAGTAGAATAACCAGTGTAGCCACCTTGAGCGCTGTAGTCAGCTGGCTTGGCCGAGTTAGCATAAGAAGTGGGTCCGCTTTTACCGTCGTAAGAAAGGGACGATCCAACGACGAACGATTGACCCTGACCATAGCTACTTTGCTGTTTGGTGGTGTCAACTGCACCGTATCCGGTTGCTAGCCCTGAGTAGGCGTTTTGGCCTGTCTGGCCTTGACTTACCGGCTGCTGGTAGGACGACGGGTATTGAAGGGATGAGGTGTCGATTTGGTATGCTGGGCCAATGCTGCTGACCTGTTGACCTGCAGATGAGGTCTGGTCAGCGGTGTGACTTTGGAAACCTAGTTGAACTGGAACTCCAATATCGTAGCCAGCAATGCTCGACGGGGCAGCCGATGAGCCGACGGAGGCCTGTTGAGACAGGAGGGTCTGCGCAACCGCAGCGGCAGCTCCAGACGAGCCCTGGAGACTGCTTAAACCGGAGACACCTTGGGGTGCATAGGATGAAGGATCGAACGTTCCGGAACCTGTCCCAGCCAAAGATGGTACAACAGCGCTGGCTGAGATGTCGGAATCATCTGTTGCTGAACTAAAACCCGGCCGAATTCGGGGAGGGGAACGATCGTAAGGTGAGCCGCTGATCTCGTGGACATTGGTGGCAGCCTCCTGTTGGTCGCCTGCTAACGTAGACGGGTCAAACTGACTGTTCTGCAAAGCCGAAATAACATTAGAAGGTAGGCCAGCGTACGGTGAAGGCGAGGGTCCGGGGCTCGAAGGGGCGAAGAATGATGAAGATCCTGGGGATCCACCCGGCGATGAACTTCCAGGTCGGCCGAAAAAGCTATTGAAGTTACTGTTCGCAGCGGCATCTGGTGCGTAAGAGGACGCGAACGAAGGTACGGGCGCCGAAGGTCCAGGGTGAGAATTAGCGCCAGAAAATCCACGCGGAGGCTTAGCAAACGAGAAAATGCTAGGACGTGGCGCACTGGCTGAGGGCAACAGGTTGCTAAGGAAGGCAGGTGCACGTATACCAGCAATCACAGTCTTGTGCAAATTGCTAGCGGCGGCAAGCGGATTTCGGAAAAAAGATGGCCGGGACGGTTTGGTTGTCGGCGCAGGTCCGCCGAAGTGTGAGTTGTAAGGGGCATTCCCAGGACCAGGATACCCTGGTGGGCCACTCTCGCTCAGGTAGAAGTTCTGCGCCCGACCGTGGTGCAGCAGCACAGCTGTCGAAATGACCTGCAATCGAGAAACAAACAAAATAAATAAGGCTGTGTTCGCTCGACGGATATCATACAGGAAATGTTGATTGGTACAATAGATAACGGAACACTGGAGCGACCAACTTAATTTGAATATAAACTCTTGGGATTACAATTGAAAACAATAATACTCTTCTCGGAATGTTATACCTCTAGATCTGACTCTTACTTATGGGACTAAACTAATGCATCCGTCATTGTACGTTATTCAAGTTCATTTTTACCTGTTCCTCCTTTCGCCTCCTACAAAGTGCCCCCAGAACTGTTAGCTTTCTATCTGATTTTACTTTTCTCGCAACAGTTTGTCACTCATTTTTAAAATTATCTGAATTGGAGAAAATCCACTTTATCGTCAGATGTCAATACTAAATGAAGAAACGAACTTCCTTTGTCATCACGTGTCGCAAACAGTTCTTATTTAGGCTGCTTTAGTTAGTTGGTAGGGCAATGGCAGTTAAGCTTCAAACAAGGGACAACTCCTGATCCTTAAACAGGCAGCGATTGCATCGGTACATTTCTCGGGCGCAAGTTTTCGCTTAATAAACCGGTGACATAAGAATTGGCCTTTGGCCTGCCAGTTGGCACTCGGCGGTTTTCTCTGGTGTGAAATTCGACTGTGGTAGGTCATAGATGAGGTAGAATCAATGTCTGACAACCACTGTGTTTGCGCCAGTTGGGGACTATAATCGTACGCACTGTGCATATTGAGACGAGGGCTTGCTAGTAGCGTAAGACGGCGCAGACGACAGACTGGCCTACATTTACGAACTAGAGTAACAAGAGATCTTTTTGGCAGGTAGAGGAAAAATTGATTATTCTCAGAAATTAGATTTGCGCTTTCCTCGTCTCGACATTTTTGTGTTAGTCCACAGGTCTCTGCCTTGCAAGCAAACGAAAAGCGACCAGTGTAATATTATTATTTGGCTACCATTATTGGATTAGATGAACTATACTCTCCTCTAGCACCAGGAGAGCAAAAGCGTAAAGTAAACCTGTATCGCCTCTCAACTCATATATGCATCGAAAAATGCGACTGCTTTTGATATCGAACGTGCGATTTGAACGAGTATCCTATCTCAACTGGGATGTCTTCTCTTTTGGCCCCAGAATAGAAGAAGACTCTGGACGACGCTGCATCTTTGGGGCACAATCATGCATCAGGCCATTGACGAATACCTGAACGGTCAAAGCAGTCACATTTGTACGCGACGTGCTGGTAGACAGCTTGACACCAAAAAGTCAGCGCAGCCAGCTTGAGACGACTAGAACGCCTACTGAATTGTGACACGTCAGCGGAGCCATATCATCGAACTGTCGTAGCAACGATGAATCCGACCGATAACTCACAACAGGTCAGGCTCGTCGTCGCATCATGTCGAGGCGCAGAAACAACGAGTGTGGTAGCAGCATGCACACGGCTCAGTTGATGGTGGCCGCAGTACTAGTAGCAGTTGTGATAATCATGGTAACGGCAGTAGCCGAGATAATGCTAGTAGCTGCAGCTGAAACAACAGTAGTAAACTGGCTAGTCCATAGACAGACAGGCCCTGGTTCTGCCGAGACTGCCCACTCAGGCCAAGCTTGAGGCAACAACGAACCACCATCGGACGACCTTCACTTTATTCCTGCGCCTCTCAATCGATCTTACTACAAGAATAGCGCCATACAAATCTGCTTTTTGCAGTACACCGAATTCATTCCCCAGTACATAGCAGCGGCATCAATACTAACATACATACGATGGGATACGATGTAATTTCGCCGTAAGGTAAGCGGAAAAACCAACGCGAAAGTCGTAACGGGCAACAAGTCAAAACTGGGGGAAATCCAAAGCATAAGCGGGAAGCCAGTAAGCCGGATAGTCAAACGACGGATGGACTTCGGCTTTCCGACTCCTGTCCGGGTATTTTACTTGAATCGGCGCTCCAATTAGAAGACGACCTACATAGCGTCAGCGGCAATAGTAGATCGAACTGCGCACTGCACCGTAACGAATAAACCACCAAGTCAGTTGCTATTCAGTCAATCGGCCAGCTAATGCTGCCGAGCAACGAGCGAAGCAGCGTAAAGCGAACGAAAAATGCAGCCGCGGCAGGTACTCGACGACAAGACGAAACGGTTGCGTACAGTGGGCGTAAACGGAGCCAGCCACTATTGTAAGCAATCGAGTTGTGGTGCCATACCTACCACCTAGAAAAGGTATTTGACCCTGTACCGCGATGCCGCACGGTCGGCCATCAATTCTGTCAATCCCCTCTGTACGTCACTCGCGTCGGTCACTTGCCATTTTAACGGGTGCTGTTTCATCATCCAGCCAAGCAAGCAACCCAATTAAGCACGTGTGTGCGCTTGCGGCGGTCGCAGCATGACCGTTAGCCTTCCGTCTCCGTCCCTTTCTGCGCGCTTCCTGCTCCCGTCTCCTCCCTACTGCTGTGGCTCCGCGTGGCAACGAACCCGGCAATGGACCATGTCCGCTGCCGTGCACGTTGTCAGCCGTAGGTGGCGTTGTCGTTAGGGGCAACACCCTGCTTCCGCTGCTTTTTCAAACTGTGTCGCGCCGTCGGATCCACAGAAACGCACCAAGCGACCAACAAGTCCGAACTGGTCAAATCTCCTTGAAGACAGATTGATAAGAGCAATAGGCCGCGCCCGAAGAGAAGCTTGTCGATCAGCTACGACAGCAGCGATGGAATCGCCGTAATTTTCCGACCGCTAACCACTCGCTCACCCAAATCGTCCAGTAGCAGTCTTGCTTGCACTGTCTCATGTTCGGGTTTCCGTTTATGTTGGCCTGTTCATGTATTATATAGGCATATGGCTGCGTCTGTTCGTCTGTCAGTCCGTCTGTACTTAAAGGGAATCGGCAACGTGGCTAATCTATATATATATATATATATATATATATATTCTGTTTGTCTGTACCGCTCCTCTGGCGCGGACATCGTTCTTGATTCCATGCCATCATCATGGTCATATCATACATTTATATACACGACAGAACATCTAACATTTTGTCCCATCGGTTCTGACCCATATCACCAGCAACGGCCGTTGAACAAATGTCGATGCTGGAGCAATCAAGAACGTGCCTTTCCTTTCGTCGCACCTTTCCTTTACTCCTATATATACACACTGCCGCTTCCCCTTCGTCTTGCTGCTGATAGCTTTGGTGCACGCTGTACCGCTTTTGTCGCTGTTGCTATCCGAAAGCCAGAACAGCAAATCTATCTATCCGGGATTCGTACGAATCATGCAGATCACCCCTATATCTTTGTTGGTTCACTGAGAACATTCAGCGTGCTAGAAATGCCTAATAATGGACATCAACAATAACGCCAGCCACTAACAGCAGCACGAAACGCATGACCGACAACACCGATGATGCCACCGACTTCACCAGCTGGGAAACGAAATCCAATGTCATTTCGACGGAAATGGAAACGGAAGCTGCGAGAACGACAGTGGTTATAGTGTAACATCCCGACCATTACGGCCGCTCCAGTAGCTCGTCTGCCGATTGAAACCTTGGCTCTTTGCTGCTGCTCATTATCAGGCCAGCCACCGAAATCAACGAAGGATCGATTCCGCTGGGAGCGGAGCCGTTTGAAGGAAGGAGACAGTGGGGCGGTCGGTCAAGATACTCAAGATGATGGCGGCGTTGCGTGATGAGGCGGCGCGGTGCACGCCTGCTTGCCCCCCAGGGTGCCACGATGATCACAGACGCCATGAAAAAAGTTGCTGTTCTGAAACCCCATCGAGGAATAAGTGTGCCGTCAAGCAAAACGTGGGACCAAGCTACAAAGACGAAGCGTGGGTTAGGCGACGGCAGCGGAAAAAGCACCAGTAGCAATATTACAGGGAGCAACTAATCGTGTACCAGCAGCAGCGATTATCATCACCATCGTTGATGTCGTCGTCTTTGTTGAGATAGAAAGTGGTGAACCGCGAACATCGAACGGGGTAGCCGGATCGTCACGATCGCGACTGCCATGGCCGTCATAAACTAAAGGCCTAAAGCTCCCTTTGCCCGACATTAGGGAGGAAGCAAGCGGATTTCGTGTGTATGTGTAGTAGAAACAACAGCTACAGCCACGGCAGCAGCAGCAACAACAATAGTGGCATCTGCAGCACGCAGAGACACAAAGAACATAAAGACGATGGTCTTTATTTCGATGCCACTGTCGATGCCGCCGCTACTATCATGCCTGTGGGGAAAAAGGTTGACACACGTATGATGGACGAGGGACAAGCTCAGACCTGTAAAGCTATAGACCTCTTCGGTTCGATCGCGTGTAACAGTACAAAAAGCTGGGGTGACTGGGTAGATGAATGGAGCGGGACGGGAGAGCACTGCTTTTCACGTTTCTCAACACCGTTGCGCTTGCAAACACTTACGAACTTGATGCTGCAAGCGTATACGCTAAAACGGGTACAGTGATTTTATTACTGCCTTTCCCGCTGCTCCCGCTGGCGCGATAGGTTAGTTTGGACAAGTGAAACAAATGAATTCAATGATGCCCGCCCGCGCTATTCGCGCCATCTGTTCAATGCCCCACAGCACATCTGGTCTATATAGTACCATAATTATGTTACTATTATAGCCAGCAGTGTAACGCGAAAGTGGCGGGGCAACTACACTACTTCTTTGGTTCACCAACGGTCGTGCGAACGAAGTGTAACAGAAGTGCAGAAGTAGCAGCAACAGTAACCTATGCAGAAGCAAGAACGGCGTTAGCGATAGGGACGACAGCGCTGTCGTAACGCGAACGAGACGCACGAAGACACCCCCATCGGTCAAATAAATGCTTGCTTCACGGGAGATGGTGAACATGACAAGGACTACTATAGATGTTCAAGAAGAAGAATTTCTAATAACAGCAGCAGAAACAATTGACATCACGTGGGTGCTCGCATTCGATGAGCTGTCTCCCTGACCAATTGTTATGGCTAATGCTATATACTACGTCAGTAGCTGAAAATGTTTGACGAAGTTAAGGGTAACAGTTGCAAAGAAAGGAACGAGCGACTAAACACCGAACAAAAAAGAAGCCGAAAACAGCCACCACGTATATTTTGCCATTTGCACAAAAGCGTCCAAACAATGCTATATCCTAAATAGTCCAGTACGTGCTATCCAAAGAAGAAGACACAGACGGTAAGCAACAACACTTTGACGCAACGTGACGTCTGGTCGCACACGCGTATGTCAACAGAAGAAAGTAACCTCATTTTTTTCCTTTCAAGGCAGCTGTATTCTAAGTAAAGTCAATGACGGGTCATGCGTTTTTAACTCAGTTGATTAATATGCATGAATTTTTACGGTCACCGTCGTCGTTAACGCCGTCTCGACAGTTCTCGAAAGAATTTCGTAGACTCTTCAACTCAACTTTTTGCCCGGCCAGTGGAAATGACTGACTCCGTCTATCCTATGACAAAGACCAGAGCCGGCGAGCCCCCTCATGTCATTGCGCTGCAGTGGGTGCCGCATCCGCGTGGTCGCGGTTAAAGAAATCGCCAGTAGCGGCAGCAGTAACACCAGCGGATCTGTAGCAGGAAGTGCAGACAGCAGACGCAACAGCCGAAGCTTGAACAGCAGCCGCATCGGAATCGTCAACATCTGCATCTTCATGAACATTATCATCAGCCGTGATGTCCATCCAAAAGGAATCGGGCTCCGCCACCGTCGACGAAGACCACTTTAACCAAGAAGCCGCGACTGTTCGCACGACAGCAGGAGCAGTAACAGGACACAATCAGGTAACAGGCAAACCTGCGAACAACGATGTTTTCCTGATAGCACGACAGCTTGGCTTGAGCAGCAAGACGGTCATAGAGACCCAGCGGCGAATACCAACAGGTATTGACATGGACAAACACACGTACCCATACAGACCTCAATCAGCAGTAACCGATAGAGCAGCAGATAGATACGCTGATAACGTTCACAATTGCAAGATCTGGAATAAGCTAGCGGCCTAAAAAAGAACAGCCATATGATGACAAGTACACCAGTGTGCTTTCTCGTAGAGATGATCGAGCACTTCCATCAATTGTTCTAAAGATTATCAAAAACAACTAACTCTTACAATGAGGAACATGGAACGGCAGTAAGTTGACGCAGCGACGCTTGACTATGATACGTAATGCTCGCCTTGTTACGAAAGCTGCAAAATGTCCTATAAAAATACGTATAAAGATCAAGGTGAATATGCCGTTGTCAAAAGTAACGGAAAGTCAATGGCTAGAAAATACAACCAATTTAACTTTGAGGTAGTCGCAATAAAAGTTAAATCTTGACAATGCTTTCAAGCAGCTGATACGCGTTAACGACTCTGAGTGTGAGAAAAAAAATGCTCAACGCTTAATAAGGCCACTTTACTTATTGACAAATGATCTGTTTTATTGGTACTACACTGTCTCCGCCCTCCCTGACCCTGCACTGGATCAACGAGAATACAGGAGAAGGAAGGAAGGAACGAACGAAGAAGATACCTAGAAGCGCTAGAACATTGTTGGCCATTGAATTTAGACAGCTTGCCACTCATTTAGCGCTGTTATGAAAATTACTTATTACTCTAGCTACATATATAGTAATTGAAATTTGGAAAAGATCACAGATATTTCTTTCATAGAATTACGGGGTGCGTTTTTGAACGACTGTATCTGAGCTTAACTATGATTTCAATATATAGATGCATTCCATTGTTGACTGTACAATTTAGCGTCAGAGAAAATCGTGCGTAGGTCGTAATCGAGTCAATGAGATACCAGTCACAATACGCTAATGATTTGTTTCTAAATTTAGAATTGTACGAACCTTCGATTAGGTGCATTGTGGACCTTTAAGTTACGGAATTAACTTTTGTTTCGTTACTAAGAACGTGAACCGTGCTCAACTACACATGTGCTGCTATCGCGCTTTCAAACTCTGCCAAACCTTTATACTACTTGAAATTGAGTAGAATCTTGGAGAAAATTACTGAAAGGTTTATTTAAGACTTAAATCTACGCGTATTCTGAGAGTGAAGCTCTTTTTTTCTCAAACTTCAGAAGCCGTGCGCTCACTTAAGAAGGCTAAAGCATCAACTATTTAATGCGTAATGTAGTAAAGACTATAATTTGTAAAAACGTACTTCTGATAGTATCAACGTATGCCCCAAATCAAAATGCTCTAATGCCGTTAGTAATTATTATTACTACTGACCTAGAAAATAAAATTTTTCTAAGATTCAATGCTGCAACTATAAATAAATGCCGCAACACTGAATGTCGCTCAACGTAGAAGCTATTGAAGCTGAGTTGGGCACGATTAGTGGTAATATTTTGACACGTGTGCAAAAAACTATACCTGGTTGGATCATTCTGAGAACGTATCTCTATAGGTCCGTTCCCGTCGGAAGCGCAGAGGGCATTTAGCTACGCTTGTTCAATGTTGGCAACATATATAAATACGTGTTGAATATCAACAATTATCGATGCACAATAGCACTGGAATTGGTTAATAGCCGATCGTCTCACTGATCTGTCGCAGGTGACCCACGTACGACGCGCTCCGACTACCCACCCGAATAGAGCTAGTTCTTCATGTTTATCACAACAGATTGAATCCGACAACTTGTTCTCATAAAGAGGCTTAGTCGGAGAGTGCCGTACAAAAAAGTGCTGATTATCCTGCCGTAATCACGCAATAATGTTATGACAAAGGCGTTAGTAAGTAGGTAGGTGGATAGGTGTGATCTGTCTTGTTGCCCCCCTATTCAATTGCGTTGGCTATAATTTTGTTAAGTAATATGACATACTTAAGTATCTGCTTTTGTAAATAGATAAAGGAACGATAAAGAAATCTGTTGTTGAAACAACACGAACTTCGCTACTTTACTGCAAATTTGAGAAAAAAAAAAAAAAAAACTAGATTCTGTCGTGAACTGGGCAGACGATCGGAATCGGGGCAAGTGCCGATTTGACACGCTTGCCTACGCCATAGCGCTTGGATGCCAAACGCCAAAACGAGAATCGCGCAGATAACGCATCAGAAATTGGTTTATTCAAACCTATAGCTTCGCTTTCCTCTGCGTCGCCTAGATGACGTGCTGTATTACTAGGGCGATTTAACAGACGCGAGATAATCGTCGAACTCGTATGAAAAATGACTTTTCGTCGTCAATTTGGGTTTTCGACACGTACTAAACTGATCTGAACTATGTCGAGGACACTTGCTAACCCAGACAGTTTATACTTGATGATACGAAATTATCTAATGCAGTTATAATTATATCTGTCGTACAGTAAACACGATTCAAGCAGCAATTCAGGCTGAGAAGATCAAGACTGGTTTCTTACTGAAATATGAAAACCAATCTCTAGCAAACGCCAAACGAATACAGGGTAGTTAGTGGACGAGAGGAGATCAAAGGTAAAGTTTAGCAATTACCGCATGCACTTAAATCAAACTTGTCATTTGAAGCAAGACTTAACGGAAATACAGTACGTAAAATTCAAAACTTTCATAAGTTAAAGGTAAAAGCGCGCACTCGTAGAATTGACGCCGTCAGTTTTGTATTCAAAACAAGTTCCATACCGCCCGAGCGATCTTTTGAATGCTGATTGCATATAATTGGGATTACGTACGTGGGGGGGGGGGGGGCCCCACAGGATCACCCACAAAGAGTACCTTGTCGATATTCTACATCGCTTTGGCAAAATTCGATTAAAGCCAAACACTACGCATGAATCCAGGCAATGCATTTCCATCGAAACTGGTAGGGTGAAAATCCAGCTACTTAAAGAAAATGCACTTAACTCAGAGGCACCCAGTGTACTGATCCAATGGACGCAGCAAGACGGAAAGCAGGCCCTCAGGCAGGCTGTGCTCCTTATAATAGCCTCGCTAATGGCGGAATCAAGTGTACAGTCATACACTGCGTGACCTCCGTACTTGAGTGTACATCATATGGCTCTTAAAGAAAGCTTTTATGCTGTGGAGTAGAACGAAGGCACCAACTTAAATCAAAATCTGGCCAAGCCAAGATTGTTTCACTTGAACGTCAAGCTCAGCGTGACAACTATTCGTTCCGGAGATGGGACCAACGAAGTACGTAAGCAAGACCGGCATATCGTGGCCGCTAGTAGAGTACACGTCAATAGCACACCGATTCGCCTGCATAGCACCGTAAACGTAACCTCAGCGTTGTGATGACGGAGTAATCCAGAGTAGCGATATGGTAGAAATAGACCGGGCAGGTAGGCGCACTTATAAGACACTTTTGGACGTTTAGCAGTAGCAGTAGAAATAACCAATAGCCAGATGCACACGATAAACAAGGATCGACGAGTGATGCACGTTATTGAAATATAATTTGTGATTTTCGAGAAGGTTTAGGTAGCACGTAAGCAAGCAGGGGTTCTATGGCGCTCACCATAAGGAGCCGCATGGCGACTGTGTTTTGGTAATGGTTGATCCGATTCGTACTGTTGTTGTGTAGTCAGTCCACCTTTTACTTGCTTTGATCTCGCTATTCCTAGCGCCGAGCTGACGCTGCTTTGCTCCGTCGGGCGATTCTGGCGCAGCGGGTCTTGTCAAGCGATTTAAACCTTCTTGGGAAGACGTCGCATGCTGAACCGCTATTTGCGCGCCGATAAGAGAGAAATGGAAAGTGTCTGGGAAAGGAGACAGCAAACGCAGTCCGCGCACCAATTCCCGCCAGGAGGATTGCGATTCACCGGCATTAATGAATAGCACGAAGGGCTTGGAGCTGACGTGGATACCCAGAGGAGAATTGGATATATGCCATTACTTTCAGTTACTAAACAAACTGTTGTCCACAATGATACACATGGGCAAACGAGGCAGCGACATGCAGAAGCGGCACGGGACAGTTTGCGCGCGTGAATCAGCTTCGTAAATTCATGCCACGTAAAAATTTCAAGCATCGACGGAATGACGGATGAATCGTGACAAAAGACAAACATGCCACATATACATATACTTACGTACACGTACTTATATGCATACATACAGTCGCAGCATATTTCACAAAATGTGTATCGTTGTCTAAAACGTTGCCAAAGTGTGATTTGAATCCTCACGGTCCTCAATACCGGATTGACTGAAATTGACGAAAATAGTTCTCACTGTCAATCGTTAGACTATAAAATTTCACACCATCAATACAACACTTACATTAACAAAGAAGTTCTTTGCAGCTAACTTAACTTATTTGTGTATCCACTAGTTTTTACCCGTAAGACGTTTACCCGATAATGATGCATACATATCGCTCGCCGTTTAAGCTACGTAAACGTTCGGCGACTGAGTCGAACAGAGGTATAGTCAGGCGTGGAATTATTGAAAAAGCCCAACGTTCTTTGCAATTTATAGCCATGTGTTAGATTTTCTTCGGGCCGTATAAGCCGTTATTACCGCCTTAAGCGTTAAGTGCCTATATAATAATAAAAAGAATATTAATGTTTAAGCTCGAGTTTCTGTGAACTGAATTAGATAACGTCCACGTTCGTGTTAACAATATGGCACTAGAACATTATTGCTGAAATAGATTTCAGTGTGGGTCTGCTGGGGGCTGATTGAGAAGAACGAAACGACAGAACTATCGCAAACACCGCGCTCGTTTGAGCAGTATTATCTGTCAGCATAGGATAACGGCTTTGGGAAAAAATATACTATTACTAACCAAAACGACACTGAAACATTCTGAGGAACCTGTTTGGGGTGCGACATAATCTGGTAATGTTGTTTTAGGTAAATTTATAAAGACAATTATGGAAATTCAAGCTTTGCCGCTGCGACACTGTTTTTCCCTACATGCAAAGAGGCAGCAGGAAAGCTTGAGGCAGAAATTTACATTCAGCACTCTATAATCGTACTATCTGAATAAGCCTAATGGAGCTGCCTTTCGAGTTTCTCTAGATCAAGTCCTTTTGCTTTTAAAGCTGTAACAAAAAAAAAAAGCCAGCCGCTAACATATTATCTCAACTATGAAGCGGCGTTAATAAGCAGATTCTCAGAAAATTGACAAAACTTCTAGGCCTGCATTGAAGCACACCCGACATATGCGATATTTATAATGATATCTAGGCATGTACCTTATCGCAGCGTAATGTCAGAACAAAGGAAAAAATAAACTTGAGAGCAATGACAACGCATAAAAAAAAGAAAGGTAATTGTAAACTTTGTTTGGGGTACCTTAAATATATGTCATCATTTCTTCTGTATTAAACCGAATTTGCTACTGCGAGTTTCCTGAAATCGGACACGCTTGACACGCGCACATTTATATACCTACATAGCATCAATTGCTTTCATGGATTATCCTGACAATGAAATTGCTCAGTGGAACCTCGTCAAGCCGCTATACTATAAATTGTCACCAAGATCATGAATCTTTATATTTTCACCAAATGACTTGTGTCTCATGTATCTGGGTGTGCACACTGCGCTCGAGTCAATGGCCCAATGAGGTCGCATTTAGAAAAAGCCCACACATTGCTGATATCTACTTTAATAGCACTGTTGTCAATCGCGTTCTGTTGATTCAGCTGACCTCACGTAGAGACACGGGGAAAATGCAATACACCTGCCACAAAATAACTAGCAATACTATTCTATTTCGAAGAAGCCGTTAAATTTGCCGTAAATTATTATTTGACAACCTACTAGGAAAAACAAGCACCTGGAATCAGGACATCTTGGTTTCTAGACAAATTAGTACACCGCAGAGAGAGAATAATTTAATTCCGGCATCTGCCACTAAGAACTCACTAAGGTTTGCCACGTTTGCCGCCGTAGGTAATCTTTATTTATCCAATATGCTTTGCACGTTATTAGGCCTCTGTTTGGTCCTTTTTTTTGGCTTTAGCTGCCTGCATGGATGTTTTTTTACCTCATCTATTCAAGCAGACTTGAAGGCGGCATGACGGGATATCGTGGTCAAGCCTCATCGCTACCTATTCGGTTAATTTCAAAAAGCACGCACAAAGCAGATACATATAAAAGTGAAATATATCACATTTTACGTTTATTTATCAAGTTCAGAGCTAGGAACACGCAAATCATATTGAATAGCTATTTAACGTATGGCAGAAAACTGAGTCTAAGATGTAATCAAAAACTACCTTAACCCATAAGCCTTATTTGAACCTCTTGAACCCCACCAATCCGACCGTTGATACATATTTTCTGCATTCTACAACCCTAAGCAGAAAAAATATATTTAGAAGCATGTCTATTAGTCGTCGCGAGCAAAAGAACGTTCGACACTCTAACGTTTATCAACTTAATCATAATTGACATAATTGTACCAAATGTATTTTTATGGAGAATGAATAATTAGTCATTGTATAAAGCACAGGTGGAAACGATTTGCCATCTCAAACAGAATATCTTCAAAAATAACGCAATTTATGACCGTGTTTGTATCTTTTTTTTTGATGTATGTTTTTGTATGATGGACGCGAAGTAATGCGCATCCTTAACATCGTCTGAATACACTAACCAGAAATGATCGAGATTAGAAACAACACATATTTTATCAAAGATACGTTAACGAAAAACCGAATATGGGTTGGTATTGATTTCGGCACTTTTGAAAATCCGCGGGTCAAATCAGTTTAACTCACTTAGATGATCATTTCTGTCTGGGCCACTTCAGACACGTGTTCCAGTTAATTTGGGTGAACGTTGAATAATACTATCCCGCAATAAACGAAGACATATAAAATAGAAGAAAAATATATACATAATATTTTTTATATGAAAAAAATATACATATAGATATATATATATATATATATATATATATATATATATATATATGCACAGATTGGCGGACACATTCATTCGTTCTCGTTGCAGGGTAATGTATCTCCACTTTTGTCGACCCCATGCTTTGCCTGGGGTTCGGACCCCATTGAGTTGTAGTTCAGCCTTAGCGAACGCCATCGTATCAACCCACCAGCAGACCGCAGGCTACTTCTTATATTGGCGTGCAGTAATCCAGAAAGGGCCCAACGGTCGAACCGCACGGCAGAGAAGTCACTGCCGTAAAGAAGCTACTGCAAGCAATGCTCATCAGGCAGCAGCAGTAGCAGCACCGTTAGTAGCGACCAGCATATGTGTCGTTTTCAAAGAGAAAATCACTGGGTACTGGATCCAGGGAGACCTGGCTTATTTTAAATATGAATTACAGTAATCCGCCGTGGTCCGCCTATCGTTATATTTGGCTATCGATAGATGGACGCAGTAAAAAAAAAAGTGCCTGTCATCTTTTGTTTACTCGAACGGACTGCCAGTTCCGTTAGATTTAGAATGCGTTCAGTGAGTTTTTTCCAATAGCAAAACCATCGTTAACAATGGCACCTGCAACGGCTTAAACGTTGCCGTCGCTACAGATACTATAGCTCAGTTCATGGCTGTTGGTCGTTGTTTTTCGAAGCAGAAGAAGATAGAGTGAATAGCAATAATGATCATTATGTTAACATCGATAGAACAGCAGCTGGCCTGCAGCCTATGTATTGGCCATAATAATCGCTAAAATAGTAAGTAAACGAGTAGGCAAGCTTTGCGAGCCTGTGAGTGTGTACACTCTGTAAAAAAATATTCTATGCTTAAAAGGTTCATAATATGCGGATCTGCCTGTATCCTTGTAGATGCGCAGTCCGCTTTGTTTACTGCTCTTATTAACTATTAGCTGTTGCTGTTATTGTGGCGGTCGTTGCTGCTGAAGCAGGCGTCAGCTACCGGCGATCATCGTCCATTACCCCCTTACTTGACTCTACCCCTCTTCCAGGCGGTAAAAAACGTTTTCCAGCCCCACAGGAATAGTACCGAGCGAACGCGTTTCTTCCAGGCGATAGAGTTAAACATTGAAACAATGAAAGAGTTACACGAACGATAGATCATGGGAGACATTTAAATCGCGATGTCCTTTATAGCGAGACGACAGAAAAATAAAGCGCAGAACGTAGAGATGTGAAGGATCTAATCTTACTGCTTGTCGCTATTGTTGTCAGCAAACGTAAATGGGGAAACAGAAGTACATACGTCCGCCCAACATTATCAGGTTATTTCACATATGCTTTATTGTGCAAGATTCTAGATTAGACGTAAAAATAAGTGCTACTACGGAAGTATCATACATTTTTTCATCAACCCTTTGATATACGTTCAGCGACACTCTCTGAGTTATCAAAAGTTTGTTGAGCCTAATTTATTAATAACTTTATGACCAAATGATGATTTTTTCTGCCAAAAAGCTGCCAGCTGCTTCTTTGTAAAACCTAAGAGGTTATTTAGTTCAGAAGTTCATGTCAATCTACGTATCAAGCAGAAACAGCTTGTAAAATCATCTTACTCTAAGTGAGAGTAAAGAAGATATTTCTTTGCAATAGCAAAAAAATGGTTCAGTAGTTGACGGGGATGAAACCCTCAAAATAACTGATTTTTCTTGAAACTTGTAAGCTGATCAAGTTTATGATAACATGAAGTGTAATTTGTAATTGAATCAAAACGAGGTAGTCGTTATGAGCGTACGTGCATGAATGCAGGTTTTCGTTGTTTTGAGTAACCCTGTATGGTTTTACGGACGCGTTTATTCAAAACCCGTATTATTATGGAAATGTCTGAGCCGAAGAGGATGTAGCCAGTTTTGCATCCACAGTATAGAACAGTGCTTCTGTATCAGTATGGCCGAACAGCAGCTACTATCTAACCTATTCGCGCAGTACGAAGCGCTAATGAGATAATGAACTCCTTGCGTTACTCCAGATCGACAGGCTACGGCAATGTCTAGGAATGGGCGTAAGACGCAAAACCAGGATCCAGCACAGTTGAGAAGGAAAGGACAAAAACGACTCCTGAGTTGTTGGTGATTTCGAAAGGTGTATTTCTGATAACTGTTTGGTCTCGATGAAATCGTAAGTGAATTTCAGGCCGGTAGGGCTACCATGTCACGGATTGCTCACGGCCGCCTTAGAAACATGTTATATATCATAAGAGTTCGACCGATTATTCCTACCAAAAGTACAAGCTAGAAATCTAATTTGTCTTCTTGGTGCTTCAATAAAGCAGAAGGTCGTAATCGATTAATCTCGAGCGAAAAAAATATTTATACTCGATGTTATAATCAATCGCAGAAATGATTCAGCTTGCTCGCTATATGAAGAATGGGTACGCTGTGGGTAAAAGCAATTTCCCTGGCAACCTTCAAGGCAAGGTAAAGACGATATGTCATTTTTTTCCCAGAAAAAGAAAAGTATCACTTAAAAAGTTTATCAGTATATTTAATAGACTGTTATGCGACAGTGGATAGCTAAAGTATCCAAAGAAATTCCATGTTTTACCCAGCAAAAGAATGCACCAGCTAATTTTTTAGCGTCTTTGGCTCCCTTTTCTCTTTTAACAGCTTGAACGTGTATCTAAGGCAGCTATTTCAGGTTTGCCCTCGCTAGGAATCTAGCGGAGTAGGTCCGGCTAAACTTATCTGAGGATTCTTCAACAGATCTATGAGACGACATGATGACCAGACAAGCACCCCTTCTTTAACCCTTTATAAGAACCTTCCGCCGTTGTCGTGTTTACCAACGCTGAGATTCGAATGAGCGATAGTCACATGCCTATCTGCTCGTAGTTACGATCATAACGCACTTGGATAGACGCGTATTAGCCGTGCAGAGCACTGACAACGACTAGCCGATTAGTATGGACTAGCTATCAGAGAAAACGAGTTTGTCCTGGAATAGGCACATATGATCACGAAACAGCCCATATATACACTTATTAGATTACAATATTATTGAGTGTGAGTTCAACAAGTCTCGATACGGAAGCGGCAATTTGTTCATTTGTACAATCTAGAAACCGGCCGCAAATCTGCAATGGAAACATCTGGCACGAATATGTGGGTTAAAGTCTTGAATGAGAGCTATGTCCGCCATAAATGGCTGTTACATCAAATAGATATGATAGCCAGAAACGTCACGTTCATCACGTGTAACATATTAAATCGAAGCGACCCTTTTTATTTGGGAAGGAAAAAAGATTCCGAGACGGTCCACTCTATGTACACAGGCAGCCGATTTCTATCCTGGCAAGGCGTTGTCGTCCCGTCGTCATGTAAACAGCCTTATATTGCACAGGACAACTTTACAAAATCCTTCCGAAAATAATAGTTTAAAAAATGTGAGATTTCTTATTCGACATCTGCTTTAGTCTATTTGCGATAGCTACAAGAAGCCCACATCTACCTATACACATCCGACTCTGAGTGGGCATAAACGAGCTCGATATGTCGCAGTTTGCTAGACAGATCTAGACTTTACACCAAGTACGGGTTTATCCACTAGGATATTTAGTGGCCGAAATTTGCAACTAGACATAGATACACTTCCTTTTGTGGTGGGGTTAACTGTTCAAAGCCATATTTAACGCCACAACCGAACGTCAAGCATTTATTCAGAGTTTACCGATTTTTGTGTACGAAACGTCTGTACTCTGTAGCAGCAGCAGGTTTGCTCTAATTTCTTCATACAGACAATGTACGATGTTCCATTGTTGTCAGCCATTGTATTTACAAAATCATCAAACGAAGGTCACATTGAGTTCCTTACAAACAGAAATGACTCTAGCCTAAGGATATCTACCAGCAAGAGTCGCGGAACTTATCTTTCTGCGTTTATCTCTAAGCGTTTTCCTGAAAGCATATATATATATATATATCCCGAAAGCCAATATATGTATGTGGTTGTCTATACACCTACCTTTTATATGGCAGGTATGGTTTTCCTTTTATTAGGGTGTAAGTGGATTACAAATATAGATATAGAATAACGTCTAATACGGAGATTGAGATACGGCAGACAGCGCACGACAGCGGCGGAATTCCGGAAATCTTCGGCGACACCCAAAAAATGACAAGAATTTGGACCACGCGGCCCACAACGGCCTGTCTAGTAGTCCAGGGTCCGGAATGAGGGTGGAGAGAGGGAGCATCAATGAACCGATGAACAAACGCAGGAACGAACAAATATCGATCTGCCCGCGTTCGCCGTAGTCTAAGCAGCAGCGGCAGGGATGCTTGTCTCTGTGTACGGGCTGAACGCACCATCGGCAGTCGTCAGCTCGATTCGACAAGCGCCACTTTTGACTCCGGAGTTCCTGACGTTAGCCACCGTTTCCCCGATACATATGGGTTATATACGTCATCGATGCACTTACCACGAATCACTGTTACAGGGTCGTAGCTGAATGTATAGTAGACAGCGTAGGCTCTGTTTGTGAATGCAAGAACTGTGACAGCCGAGCGGCAGGTCCTATAGCAAGACGATAAGACTTCACAGTATGTGAAATAAGGTGACTGGTTTCTGACTATATTTGCTGTATAGTTAACCAAAAAAACGAACCGAAGAAGGACGGGCCCGCGCGGTGCTACCGAATGGACTGCAATATTAATGAAAGATGCGAATATCCCCGCGTGTGGCATACTATCTATAGAAATGGACCTACATGTTGACGACGGGTAAAAGAATGCACGTTGTGTCAAGCAGAAGGAGCAAATTTCCAATGCACCAGCCTAGCAAGATTACTAACAAAACGATCGAGAAAATCCAAAATTTACTCGACAAATTATTGACATGCAGTTGTTATGTATCAGGATCAGTAAATTGACGATCTTGCTGAATTTACTATGCTTATCAGTAAAACACACTTTGATTTAATCCAGTCAGTTACTCGTACTTGAGAACACATCTATACCCCTAATTGGCAGATTATAATGGCCTCCAAGACTTTTTGAAAGTACTGACGATTTTTCAGTCAAAAAATCAGAAAGTACAGACCAATATAAAACGGTTTTTTTTTTTATTTTCAGTATTTTTAGTGCTTGCTATTACCTAATCGCACGCAGCGCTGTTTGAATTGTCGTCATTTCAATTATGGCGATCTTTTATTTGTTGAAAAATTAGCGAAAACTGCTTCATGGTTGAGTCATAGAGAAATGTTTCTTGACGTCGTAGATGAGTGAATCTCACATAAATTCGTTCGGTCCCATGGACCCAGGCCTACTCTTACTGGTATGCTTCTCAGCGTATATAACAGCATGCAACAAATATACTAGTGACATCTTGCCTCCTGCCCGTTGCACTTCCCATCTTTCATGCCCACAACGCCGATAAACAGGCAAAGCGACTTATTAATCTGGACATTGAAAGTGCTAAATTTTACGTTGCTCGTTCGGGGGGCTGACTGAAGAGTAGGATAATGTTCGCAGAGCGGCCAGCATGGCTACACACAAAGCACGGTCAGATAGCACTAGCAGCGCGTCCGTTACAAGCCGTTGTACGGACAAGGAAGCGAAAATAGATGGCCAAGCCGCGAGAATCGGCAATGGACGATGCGACGGCAATGGTCATTTTTCTCTTTCGTTCTCTCCTGATATCTCGATACGGTTTCACCAGAAGTGACACAGCAAAATGGCAGCGACGTCGCCACGACAGCCGGCCCGCCGCTAGCGACGTCCAAACGTACAATCTTCCTTTTCGCTTCCATCCGCTTCTTCATCTTTTTTTTTCTCTCTCTCTCTCTTCATTTCTCTTTTCTTTAAACACAAAGCAAACTGGAACGGAAAACGACTGGTATAGATGGCCTTTTCACGGAAAGCCGAACAGTCAGTCAGTCAGTCAGTCAGTTACAGGCGCATATATATATATATAGAAACTAGCAGCATTCGATGGATAACGGTTGTCTGTGTGTGAAAGGGACGAATTCCGCTGCGACTGCTCAAACTGTTGTTGTTTCATGAAAAGTCGACAAAAAGCAGGACGCTTGACGCGATCCGGCATAGTAAGGGGCGTAATGCAGGTACGCCGTAGCTGGTTTTGTATCACCACTGACGATATCTGCACTTCTAGCGAAATACTACGACTAGAATCGTAATACACATATTACACGAAACCGTCGTAAGAGATACAATAATATTAGCCCGTGTCTGTGTCAAAAGACGTACACAGCAAGAAAAGGTAGATCGGTAGGCAATCGACGCACAAGGGGCATCAACAATAAGGACGGCAGCGACAAAGAGAAGCAATAGCAATAACAAATGAATTATTATCGCAACAACAACAGATGGCAGCTTCGGGTCTCTTTATTACACTACTGCTATGTGTTCTCTATATCTCCACCCCCCAAACCGATGAACCGCCTAAATAGCAACAACCACAGTTACCTCCAAAAACTACATAAGCAGTCGCTTCAAGTCTTGCCTTTCTACTACGATGCTGCTGCCGCTGCTACTATTACTTCAGCTACAGCCATTGTAAATTTGCCGCGCACCCGGGTAAAATCGTTTGCCAGAAAGCGCAGGAGGCAAACATGGCGAAAAAGGAGGCACGATCCTTCAGCAAGATGGTAATTTCGAACACTTAAGCCAATCACATGCCAGCGAGGGCGGCATTGCTCGTCATCAGGAATCAGAACTAGCGCCACACGATACCATCGCCACTGATCTGAGCGTGATTCCCGAGCAGGTCTCTGTACCTCGGATTTATATACTTGTTTGTAAGCAGTACAGACTTCTGCTGCAACTGCTGCTGATGCTACCGTCGTCGGTGTCATTCTTCTTCTTCCATATTTTTTTTTGCATTTCACCCTCTTCAGATGAGCTAGAGGTAAGAACCAAATGCATCGTGTATGCTCAAAGTAGCGTTTTGCATCGGGCGGACTACGCTACCGATAGTAGAACTAGTAGTAACGATACATTGATTTTTAAGACAGGAATGATTCAATGCTAACTATAGAGACGATAATGGTGATAACAATAAGAACAGAAGAAGAAGTAGTTAACGAAATAACGACGAAGACACGAGCAGTGCGTGTGTTAGAACAATGACACAGCGTTTCGTCACAAAGATGAACTGTATAAACTTTTTGTAGGCATATGTACCATGCACAAAAAAATTTTACATAGAGTAAAACCGGATTAAAACAGTAGTGACAAGCAAAGAAATTGTTGGCTCGTTCTGACTCGGAGCATTGCGGAACATTGACATATGCTTCACTAACACACGAAATATATGTTTGTATATATGGGTCCTTCCTGAAATCGGCAGGGCTTGGTAATAATGCGAATTGACAATGCTCCTTCACCTTTGATTCTAATAAAGTATCTAATGATTGATCTAGGGTTTTGCGTAAAGTTTCCGCGATGTTGCCGTTGTTTGTATCTTAATCTTTGTAGGCACGAATCGTCCTGATAATCGCCGCGCGTCTAACTACAGATCGTCTCATTTTGCAAATATTCGGTTTATTTGGACCACTTTCTAAGTCTGGTATTTCTTGAGGCCTGTGTAACGGCTGAACGGTTAGTGTTTTAGTAAGGAATTGGTGATGTAGAAGACCTCTCGTCTCTGTAGATATATTTCTTATAGTTGCGAAAGAATCCCTTACCTTATCCCCACAATGTTCTTGTTTGGTAGCTAATTTAATTTAGCATGTGATTAACTCTTCAATTTCCGATTGAAAATGTTGATATCCTTGTTTTTTCTAATTTTATCAATTATATAATAATCACAGAATATTGATAGGGCCCAAGATTACACGAATCTTTTTATTAGAACGCTCATATTGTGTTTACCGTTCCATTTAGCTAATTAGCGTGATAATTCCCAAAATTACCATTCATTAGTCACTACCAGATGATGTGCTTTTCGGGGGCTTTATTAAAAACAGGACACATACATACATTGAGTTGTGGAAAATATATTGGCTGTTTTTTTCCAGCTGCACAGATCTGAATTCACCTATCTCAGGTCGAACATAAATTGAATTACATAGGCATTGGCGACGTTTGCAAGCCACGACTTGTCAGTAGTAGATCTGTCATTTTATTTATATTTATTTCAAATGACTCTATTCCTATTTAAGATTTTTTTTAAAACAGAAAATGAATGAAAATTTTGCAAAAAGTTCGCCATGCTTTGCAATTGTATTAAGATAGAGGCATGTTCGGCCATAAAAATTTATGCTGTTTGTGGTCAAGATGGGTTATCGGAAGAAGCCATCTAAAGGTAGTTCTGTCGCTTTTTTCGATGTGGAAGATATTCCTCGTAGTGGCCGACCAATTACGGAAAAGTTGATAGGGCTATTGCGAAAGTTGAGCAGGACTGACACGGGGTAGCCATTATATCGCCAATGGGCTAAATGTCCATCATCGAACAATTTTAAACCGTTTGAAGAAAGCTGGATGCAAAAAAGGGGCTGGGTATAACACGAATCGATAAGAATTCACTCGATCGTACTTCTATCTGTAAAATTCTACAGAGACGTAACGGAACCGGACCATTTCTCAAGGAAAGGAATTGTGAACTATGATTTGTACCGTTTAGCAACATGACTGATTCATACCTTTACTACTAACAACTAATAAGAGTACATAAACTACTCAACAAATCAACTCGAACTAGTGACGCCATCATCCACCATGAAAGTGACAGATCCCAAGCCTGTTTAGTTAACCGGAAAAACTTGAGTGAACTTGGATGTGTATCTGCCGTATTGCCCGGATTTTGCACTATCAAACTATCGTCTCGTTCGGTCTCTGCAGAATTCCCTTGATACTTTTCACCTAGTTCCAATAGAGGGCTGCAAATATTAGTTATCACAATTTGTCACCCAGAAACCACAAGTTCTGCAGCGACAGGGTCATGCTGTTACCAGAAAACGGACAGATCATGGATCAAAATGGCGCATAATTAATTAATTTTAAATATAAAAGAATATCCGCTCAAATTTTAATTTGTAAGTGATTTATACCTTTCTACAACTTTATATATATATATATATATGTGTGTGTGTGTGTGTGTGTGTGTGTGTGTGTGTGCACGTGTATTGGTCATGCCATTGTCGTAAAAATTCTAAAATCATCAAGGAAGATCTCGTCATAGCTTCGTGGAATAAAGCGTCATTCATTGTTGCGTTATTTTACTGAGTCTAAGAAAGCTATTTGTTGCTTTATATTGTGATATCGTTATTAGGGAGAACAACAGCTCTTCTACTAGCCGCTGTTGGCGTTCCTGTGCTTGTAGTTAGTAGTATTCGTGGTGATTTAATCGTTAATGAAGATGAGGAAGATCGACGTGATGCGCGCTAACTCCTCTGACTTCTTTCCTTTGGCTTTTATGGAGCTTTTGCCTCTACCGTCAGTTTCGGTCGAAGCGCCTCACGCTAGTTGTTTACTAGTTTAGTGTTTTGTGCTGTTTGTAGGCAGGGTGGGTCGCCACTGCCTGTACCTTCACTACTATTTCCATCGATAATACCAATAAGCGAGTCAGCAGCCTTACAAAAGACCCACAACTGCCGTGGCAAATGAATCGCTAGCAGGAGCACTCCGCTAATGGCGACGGCACCGGCGCGGTAGCTCCGCGAGCCATCGGAGGCCGGAAGTGTCTGTGTGTGACATCTACAAGACCCAATAGCATCGACCAGAGCTAAAACTCTAGGTCCGAAGTCAGAGCAGCACCAGTCATTGCCGCCACCGGAGCAATGAACGGCGAAACGAGCGCCCCGCATCCGCGCACAACGTGCGCGCGCCCTACAGGCGAAAATTCCAAAATCATTGAATGTCGGCTGTTGCCGGCAACGATAACGATACGAAGCAGACCAAACCAATCCGAGTAATAACACCAATGAACCGGTGTTCCAGCAGTTACATTACCGTTGTTGTTGTCGTCAGCTCGAGCTGGGATGATATTACTGTAGAGAAGACATCGGTTCACTATAATCTTGAGACACTTGAAGATACTCCGACACACGGATGACGTCGCGCAGGGCAGCTCGGAGCTTCGGTCCGAAGAAAAAAAACAGATCGGACCAAAACGAAGCGGATCAATCTTCGGATACTAGCTACTATTATTTTTACTATGAGTTGCTGCTGAATTCTCAGTTAAAATATCTTTCTATCTATTGGCCTGTCAGTACGTTCGTTCATAGGCCATCCACACGTCGGTCATCTCTGCCGTTCGTTATTTCCCTTTTCTAGCCACTGGTGCGTCTTCTGCGTGGTAAGCCCCCAGTAACTGTCGCAGATTGTCTGCTAGGTATGTACAATATCTATCTGTCGAAAAATTTCGAAGAGCTGATTGAGTGACTGACGATGGCTATCGTCGCTGTTGTTACTCATTTAAACTGATCAGTTTACGTCAGTCAGGTAGTCAAGCCTGTACTGATTGCCAACAGTCGCTATAACAACAGGAGCATCACTCGTCGTTCGTACCTTGATGATGCGACAGCCGGATTCCATGGGTTGTTGTTATATAAATGACAAAACTTCATGTGTACCAATATGTACGTACTTGTTTAAAGTGCATACGTATAGGATATCATGCGTATTACCAGTAAAAATTAGTTCAGTAGCCCTTCGGCAAACATGCTTGTTATATAAGACTTGAGTTAAATGAAAGATAGAAATGGTAACAAGCTCGGCATGCGCATGTACTTCAAACTTCAAATCCGTCGAACCCAGCAAATGTTCATCATGTAAATTCTTAGCTCGGGATTCGTTTCTCTGCCCTCTCAAATAAGTAGTAGAACATCTGTCAGGATTGCACAACAAATTGAAGGGTAGGGGCTCATCGATATTAGGCGACTACCCTTGTATGACTATGGGATTAGGCCTACCGCCTACAGGGGACACTCATCACGATACTAGAATGAACAATTCCAAGTAGTACTAGTCTTTGACTATATCTTTTTCCTTATATTTAGCTTCAGCAAACAATTCCAGCAACTAGACGCCAAACATGGCACTAGGTCTATTCGATAAAGTTACACCATCTAGCATCAGAATGATCGTTGCTATCATAGCAAATGCCGCATATAACATCGCGTACTCACATCACTTCAAATGGAACTTCGAATTTAGACAGCTTCTATTGGAACGTAAAATAATGCACAATCTTGTTTGTCGATTGAGGAAATCGAACGGTTACGGAGCCTCAGTTTTTATTAAACCGGCCAGAAATATTGTTGCTTCTACTATCAGGTTACGATGACGAACTCGAGGCCTTCAGGACATACTACATAGTGAGGAACCTAAGGGAATGCTGAGATTCAACGCTATGTAGCAACTGCAACGGGCCTATGAGCCATGTGGATCGGTGCCTAATGGATTAACTCCGAAGGGGAAAATTTTTGGCAGCGCTGTCTGTCACACCCAAGTTATCAAATCTTATATGATACTTCTATGTCGAACAATGCAGTGTGAATTTAGGCACTTTCATATCCCCAAACAGCCATTAATAATTTCTGGGTTTTATCGTTTGCATGAGCAGACCGCGAATGTTATACATGGAAAAAAGAGAAGCTAGGACAGTGAAATCTTCTAATCTCATATAGCCAGGCTCATTGTATTTTGAGTTTGGCTACTAGGGCAAATATAATAGTTTGGCCAAAGCAACTAAAGAGGATGAGCGAAGTGCATCTGCGAGATGATACCTCGTCCAAACCCTGTGTTTAAAATGTGCGGTCTTGCACACGTGTAGTAGACGCGGCATTTGTTTGTGTGTATGCACAAATCAATAGCTGATTTGTAATGGAGGTCCTCGAAAAAGGGCGAGTTCATAGACGATGCAGTACTGGCCGCAATGCCAGTAAAAGGAATAATGATGATGATTATCATAAAGGTAACGATAAGAACCTAGACGTCGAAGCTAAGCGGAACGATGAGAAAAATGAACGCATCGACTGTAACACCGCCTTCGAAGTTAAGCCGCGAATACCTCGCTGCTCAACCATTTCGATGCCATCGCGCATTCGGCATCGACTGGGTTCATAGTACCTACCATGATGTCCGTACGTAGACGCATCATTGCGTGTAACACTAGCGAGTAACACTAGTGGCAGGAAAAATGAGTTCGCTTTCACGCCGTTTTGTATCGTTCAGCAAAGTCTGGATGAAACCAGTAGCGTAACGAGGCGTTCATTGATAATCAATGTACGCATGTACGCCAGGATCCAGGCATGGGTAGATACTACACATAGCAGGAGCTGCTTGCTGGCACATGGCAATGATCGGTTGGGAAAGAATGTTGCGGTAAATTATGCATTGCCTCCTCTAGCGGTCGTCGCCATTTTGGTGTCGATAGAGCGGACAGGATAAAGCACTGTATAATAATTGATGCGAGCAGAATGTGAGAAAAAATAACGAAGTAAGAAGATGAGGATCATACCGATGAGGAAAGACGGAGCCAGGGAGGAAAAGAAACGGCCAGCTACTAATTGGTATAGAAATATTATAGATCCACTTTGATATTGTGGTAATTGGATAACTAACTACATTATTGAAGCCAGAACGGAAGTGATAGCACTGATGACAACACATTGATGCCTCTTTACCCCCGCCACGTACACATATACCGAAAGGAATCGCGCCCCCCTCCAGACGACTCTATGCATGATGCCTTATGGAAATTTAATGTCCTATTGTAAGATGTATACACACTGGTATTGAGAAAAGGCAGGCAAAGGGAGGTTCGAAGTGCTTCGACTTACCACTTAGAAAAAGTACGGCTTTAGGCGATTTCTCCTATAGCTGGGCCTGCAATCGAATCATGGATAGGAAATGAGACAGCTGTCATTATTCCTATGCAAAGAAGAAATGCATAGACAACCATAATAAACATATACCTATGAATCGGCACTGACGGTCTCACAGGGCTGATTATTTATAGTCGGGTAAACAGTCCATAGGTGGTACTGAATCCTTTGTAGATCTTGTTTAACTTATTGATATAACTCGCTTTCGATTGCGATGAAGAGAATCTATGTTTTGATGAGTTGCCTTTTAAGACCATCTCGAAAGTGCAAGCGTAGCACCGGCTAGATTGTATCCAAGGAGCGCAACTGAATACTATATTGTATTGATATATAACATGCTGCGATATCTGTACTACCCCTATTTATATTAGTAGACGCCATATTTTGTCGCTACTCTTCCTCCATTCCATGGAACAAAGATTAACACAGACGCTTCTCAGAACACTTTTTCAGTTTTTTTTTTTTTTTTTTTTTTTTTTGAAAAATGACCAAGTAATTTTGCATAGAAGATCGACCTGCGTAATGTAACTCATAAGCGTAAGGTCTATGGTGTGACTAAAGTGGTACAGATCAAATCGACTCAGTGTGCACCTGTACACATCACGATATCTGAAAACCTCAATTCATTGAAATTTATTATAAATCGTATTCTATAAAAATGAACGTTTACGCAACCGAACAGTATCGGTAGGATTGCGCTTTTATCGCATATTTTTATTTAGCGCATTTATATAAATTATCTCTATTTTAATGTTTAGTCATGCTGGTATGTGATTGGCAAGCTCAGCTTTCCTAGCTCCAAGCCCCTTTTTCCATGAATCTAAACCCTACTTATAGAATCAATGAGGTTATGTAGTTGATTAAAGGGTGTTCGTGACACATATTGCAGGCGTGGCATATGGTTTTACCATTCTCTGCTGTATGTCTGAGTAATGCCTTAATTGCGGCTGTATGAACGTAATAAGGTACTTATAAATTACTACGTAGCGCGAGTCTCTTACTTGCAATTAACGCAATTTATACCTATCAGCATAGGAAGCCACCTTAGGTATTAAGCATCATTTGAAACAAGCATCCTCTATCAGAAACGCGCAGAGTCTCACATCTAGCCAGAATATCGGGCCCTTACATATTAAAGCGCGTCGTTTGTTAAAAACAGCCTTTTTTCGCAGAGGGAAAAGTGTTATTAAAATTGGTCGGTTCATGAATCGAGGGAATCCGCTTGGTGGGACATGTCGCCAACTATTTGCGGGTCATGTCTGGATCCAAGCTATCAAGAGTACCTCAACAATAGTTGAAGCCATTTGTTGAAAATGTTTTTTCCAAATATTTCATTAGCTATTGCTTATTCATTCGTATCTTGTGCCAGATTCCGAGAAAGCACCACGATGTGGGTTTAACTATACGCGAGCAACAATATTCTGTGGTTTTGAGCCCGCGCTTTCCGCTCAGGAACAAAATGGGTCCCTTCTAATGTAACGGTCGCGGCAGTAGCAGTATAACTAATATACGTATTATTTCGATCGGCAGGTGTCTCTCAAATAGGCGAAGTATGAAAAGTTAATCGGGAGTCGTCTGTGAGCAAAATGTGTTTTAACAAAGTGGAGGCAATTTTTACGTTTATCGTCTATCTCAATAAAATCCACACCGACGTCGTCCAAATTCAATGCTCGCGTAAACCTTTAAGACTAGAAATTTCACCTGTAAAATTGGCTCGGTTCAATTGTTAGCCTCTATCATCCAATAATTGCTATCGTCGTCTGCTCTTCGCGCTACTACCGCTGCTGTTGCTACTGCTGTAACCCACAACTAACGAACGTCTCGCTTATTACTGCCGGCGTAAGGTCACCGTTCTGTACGCATTATCACCGTTACGTGACTTGGTTCTCAGTGACATGGCACGAGAAACTGATATACCGGCGCCGACGACAGCAATATCAGCAAACGTTTATGTTCCTAAGAACGTTCAAAACCCATTTCTTCACGCCAAACGAGAGATAGGCGAACGACAGAGATATTTACGAATTAACGCAGCACATGGAAGCTACTGTTCTGGACGCAGCACAAAGACGTATCACACTATTCGTTCCGACGGTGAGGGCAATAGCGACGATGCTATCAGTGACGGCTTCACACTGACACATATGATCTATTCAAGGGCTTATGCGCATGTAGTTCGTGGCAGTTGTTACGCGCAGTTCTGCAAGTAGAACCGTTACTAGAATTTGTAGTAGTGGCGGCAGTAGCAGTAGGGAGAAAAGATGGCGTCGGAACAGGGGAAAAGCTGTTATTCCCGCTAGTCGACTGCTATAAATCTGATAACACCTACCAGCCATATCGCCTGCCCTAGCATAGCCACGACTTACAATCATCCATGTGCGATTCCTTGTAGTTCTAGACGTCCATTTCTTCCCGACGGAGACCAGCAGCGATAGCCAGAAGCGAAAGACAATAGAGATAACATGGTCGAAGTTTAAGGAAGCCAGTGGTAATTGTAATGTGTGCCCGTGAACCTATGGCGCGTATGATGAAGGAGGGTAGGAGCGGCGTACCGGCTGCTACTCCAAGCCCCGTAAACAGCTCCTCTGTGTGGAAAGCCCAATGGTATCGTGTCTATGTGTGCTTCTCTATTTTTGTTAAATTGAATTCACTGGATGTGCATAGCTCCGCTAGTTATCGCCCCCCCCCCCAATGCACACCCGTCATTTGAGGCGGGCAAACACGACCGTGAGACTTACTCACGCTGGCTTAATAATGTCACATCGCTGTCGATGCGACCACATCGGATGCGGATGAGATATTGAAAGCCGCGCGTATCTCTTATATAAAGAGGGAACACTACTACGTAAAACCTGTTTAAAGGCATGCTTCGACCGATTCGTTTTCTCCACGTTAAAGCGTGTCATGTCCGTCTTGGTATATACGAAGTAAGGTTGATAAAGATAAAATTTACTGCTGGGTCCCGTCGATATTTCTGTAACGTTTGGACGTGATGCATCTTTATTAAATTACATCTCTACTCCTTCGTGTCGAAGCGCTTCTTGAGGCAACGGTAGCGTTGAAGCTACTCGCAATAGATCCCCAACTTTATGACGTCTAACGTGATGATGCCTAAGTGGAAGCATTTTTTTCTTAGTTCAGCCTGACTGTAGTGATTTAATTATATCTTCTAGCACTTATCGGTTGAATTGAGTAGGTTTAAACGTGTGCCCTTACGGTTTAATTGTCGTCTGCTAACTAGCAAGCCATTCTTTCAACACGAAAACTCAAGCATTGTTGAAACTGTTACTATGGGAGCAGAACAATTTCAAAACTCTTATTATAATCATTCTTTATTTTTACTATATATTTACGGTCAATATCACTGCCGGCACAGTATAGAGTATGATTAGAAGGTCATTGTTTGCAGTCACATCACTTAAATCTAGTAGCTGGATAACTTTCTAATATTGACGGTGCTCGCTTAAACAGTAGCTAGTTGTAATGGAGTGGTACGATTGAAGTAGTTAAAATCTGAGTGCATGTTCTCAGTCTGGACCTCGTTCCTTTCGAGCTAGAACTAGACCTTTGTCTCAATAGTTGTTGTTGTTGTTGTTGTTATTGAGGTGAACCTTTTTGAGCTGATTGAATTAACTGTCGATGGTCTGGAACGATGGGAATAGTTTACTTCGGGAACGCAAACTTACTTAAATCTACTCACATCTATGTGTTAGTCATGTTTTTAATAGGGAACTATTGATCGAGGCTGAACCGTTTTGTTAAGCCATCCCTAGAGAACATCCCCCTAGAACACTCGAAACCCTAGATGAAAAAAGGGACAAGGTGAAATGAAAGAATCAAAAGACGTCGAAAAATATTCCCATTTTATATACCAGCCTTCTATAAGTTATGTTTCACCAGCAACGCTGAACAACTGACTGAAAAAGTTTACAGAACCTGTATTTAACCGAAGACGGGATGAGCCGTGTGTGTGGCTTGATCCGTATGCTGACCTATAGTTGGCACCCGTCTGCGAGCCGCTTTTCTGTATTTTACTAACTGTACAACCTCAATCGTGATCCGAGCTTGTTGGATCATACCAAATATGAGACTTACTTCGTTTATTATGCAAGATAAAGTTATCGATATCTCATACATGATTGTACCTATGGTCGTTTTCGAAGTCTTCATCAGTGTATGTTGACATACCGCAGCGTAAATTCTTATGAAATTGTAATCTTAACGTGAAGACACAATACGAAATAGTTTATAGCAAACTTAATCTGCTGGACCAGCTGCCCATTTCGAGGGTTTCGATGATCCGAAGTGAGGAGTGCATCACCGCTGGCGTAAACGGCGGTTTGAATTAAAATTTCAGTGCCTTTTGAGTTACATGCATTATCTCTTTTCAGGAACTCATTAAAATGAAATGATGTTATGACGAACGAATTTGATTTATTAAAAAATGCCTATTTACGTTTTTGTAACACGACATCGGTACCCGAGACCAAAAAGGATACATGCTAGTAGTCTTGACCTCATTGTTAAGCGCGCTTTTTTTTTTAACCAGAAGCTTGACATGTACTACATTTGTAAAAGCTATCAAAAGCAGTACCGCATCATATTAGTGACGTAATCACATTTTTATCATCTGTCTGACCAATAAACCACACTACACGCTTTGTATCCCTTGCCGAAGACCTCTACAATTCTTTGGTCACGTATCGTTACCATATTTATCCTCATGCGTATAGATATATATATATATACAGTACATTCATAATTATTGCTAGTCACGATCTTCACGAATATATATGATGCTTCTAGTACTGCTAGAATTGAAGTGGGAAAAAGCAGGCAGCAATCGAGACAAAGAGCATAGATCAAGATATTGCATTTTTCTCGCCCCTACGGGTTATTCAACTGCTGCTGATGCGCAGCTGACTTTCGTTCAATATGCTGCTGCTGCTGCTGCTTCTCTGTCCTTTTCCATTTTCCTTTCAAATGATTTTCCTCTGCCCTGAACGAGACACCACAAGCGTCAGTCGCCAGTGCGTCAGAAGCAGCTATAATTGCAGCCACAAAATAACGTTGTCGTCGTACGTTCATTTCTTACGGTCCCTTAGTTTCTTCCGTCTCTTCTCGCTTCAATCCTGCGGCTGCCGCTGCCTCTACTGATCTGTAGCAGCAGCAGCAGCAGCAGAGAACGCAATGGCTTTAGTGTGGGTTCGGTCGGTTTTCTTGTTCATCGTCACATCGGTCGGTGAGTCACTTGCCCGCGCGTTCGCTCAGTCGCGTCTTGCTTCTTGTCACAGCAGTAGTACACAGTGAAAGCCGCAGCTGAGTCGACGCCAGCTGGCGGCAGCAGTGACTTCAGCAGCAGCAGTGGTACGCCTAGCGATGCTGGTACTACGATCTTTTTCAAAATGGGTCGCGATGCTATTTCAGTGACACAGTTAAATCAACGACAGGATCCAAGTAGAAACAACATAAGGTCATAGATAATTAGACTTATTCTGCTGCTTCTGACGCAGAACTCCGCCGGATCCCTCCTGCGATTGCCGTCGTCGACGGCAGTATCGTTACTCGGTCGGGCCGCTTGGCCTGCGGCTTCTGCTGAACTACACGACAGGAGCATCTTTGCGACTGCTGACTGATCCTCCCTCTCTTTTCGCCGAGAATTTTCGATCTCTCTCTCTCTCTCTCACTCTCTTTTTCATATATATATATATATATATATATATATATATATATATATATATATGTAGATGTACATGCACACAAGAAGATGCTATTGGACCAAGTAGCGCGTTTACCAACGAGTCATGGGCCAACGACAGGGAAAGCGGATGGTTGCAGGGGTTCGGCTGTCACTATGATACCAATTGCAGCAGTAGCGGGATCTTGGCGGCGGGGTAAGAAAAAATTGGTGCAACGGCGACGATAACTACCGCACTACGGTCAACTCTGGGCTCTCCCTGTTTTACTAGTACTATCACTGGCACAGTTTAGCGTTGATCACGAGCCGCTGGCTTCCTCTGATTTTCTCTGGACCTGACGCGCACGAAGACCCTCGGCTCGTACCCCCTTACATTAGTAAGTAGCGTTGCTTGCAAACCGGCTAACAAGAGAGCGAAATGGTCAAAGCGGACCTGAATGACCACAGCAAGCCAACGTCTCCTGCACTAAAAGAACGAGCGTCACGCGGAATCACAATAGCCTTAGTCTGCTACGATAGTTGCGATTACAGGAACAATGCCAATGTGTTGTTTCTATGATTTTAATGCCAGTGAAACTACGCGACAGCTAGATATTACAGAATACCAATACGTACACATACATGCACGCACATACAAGAAACGCCACAGTAGAACTGAGCGGACGGTCGCACGTCCGACCATGCATTAACAGCCATTAGTGCCGTGTCGTCATACGCCGTATTAGATGCGTCTAGAATCAAAATAACAACAATGATAATAGGAAGAACATTACTGCCAGCCAGCCAGCACTTGTCAACTTAACCATTACTATATTATATCATTACACTGTAAAACGTTGATGACGAGAGTGATTATAATAGAACAACGAGGGAAGTAGTGCTTTAATTGTATTGTTATTATATACGATTTTCGGAAGTAGTTATTTTTTTTTTTACCAAACTCAAGTAGTAGAGAGATAGTGCGGGGCAGATGGAAAGTCTCATAAATAATCGAGATACGCATTTACTGTGTGACACGTAGCACCTCTGCTTCTATATAGGATACGACTATAAACCATTTTCATACGAAACATTTACATTCATAAAAAAACAGACCATGAAAAGAAGAAAATTACCAGCACGGAAACGATATGCGATGCGGAATGTATAAACTTGTATATATATATGTAGTACATTCCTTGTGAGCGCGCAAGGACCACGGCAGCAGAAGGACACATAAAAACAGGACACAAGAAGATACCGTTAGTTCATCAGGGACCGGGGCGTGCATAGGCAGCATAATTATGAGCACTATTCCATGCGGTTAGCTAGTTTAGCTTGAAGAGGTTATTGCAAAATAGGCGCGTATAGAACAGGGCGCATCATTTGTTGCTCTTTCATCTTCCTGTAAACATATAAGTGAATAAAGCGTACGGCTAAGTCCATAATAAGGAACCGCGCTACCATAACAACGATTCGGTTAAATCCATACAAAAATGCTCCAGACAGTCAACCAAAATTGGCAGCTGGCCAAATGGCCTATTTTTTTCTATTCTTTTTTGTTGGAATGAATACAGTTGATCGTGCTTTCTATATAGAAGGAATAACTTTAGTTTACCTAAAAACAATAATGAATGGTGCAGTAGTCGTGCGATGGCGGTTATGTACAAATCTGAACGATAGCTGCCCAATCTATATGCCGACAAATACAAAGACAACTACGTCGGCGGTCCGTTAGAAAATCTGTCCCTCTGCCTGTCCCTGATCAAAGACAAGCAGCAGGAAGAGAATAGGGGTAGTGATGAGTTCAGCCGCGATGTTGTCAGAAAAAACGGGAATTACCATGATGATTGTTTGGTGTTAGGGACTCTTATATAGACAAGACTCGTATACACGAACACGCTAAATAGCCAAAAAAATAGACATAATGCCCGTGCTAGAAGAAAGCGGCGAGCGGTCGTCTGATGCGATAAAATTACAAATGCAACAGTTCCGGATTCGAAACTCAAAACATTTACCTGCATCACGCCCAAATAGGAAACCTGTTAGGCACGGTAGGATTTTGGTTGGTACGTACATTGGTAAGGACATTGTAGACAGCTTCGTTAAGTCCCTGTGCATTACCGCCAAACAAGCAGCGCACTCTCTCCGCGACATGATAGGGGCTTTTGCACTCTCCGAGGCCGTGCTACAGCTAAACGTAATTTGCCTAACACGACGAGGTCTTCAAAACAAACTAATACACACTTCATATCCTATTGTCGCAGTCATACGATGCCCAAGCGGTTTGCACCGCGCAAACATGCGCTTATATGTTTTAACCCTATTATAAAATAGTGACAATCAGACTACAGCTTCAAGCTCGTGGACTTCATTGCAATAAATAAATAACGCACCAAAAAATAACAGAAATATAAAAAAAAAAGTGAAAATAATTTCGAAATTCGTATTTACAATATGGAAATTACTCTACAATCGTATGAAGTTTCGCAGTAATGACACGGTCACTTACGTTTTGTTATTTTTATAGATAACTAGACCCAGATCTATCTACGCTAATAGCAGTTGTTCAAAATAGTTTTCTAAGAAAGCACGAATTTACCGAACCTTGATAAATCAGTGATAAGTAAATATAGTCGTTATATTGTTTGTATGACTTTTCGTGGGAAATTTACAAAGTCATCGTGAATCAGCTGGGAAAGTTCAGCGAACGCTTTTCTGTGTGCATCAACAGCTTCTAACTATGTAAGCATAGACGAGAGTGTCCTACCAACTATTTCATAATACTAGAGTTTTTGTGGGAAACTGACGTTCGGTGCCTGATACGTCTTGTGATATATGGACCTAAATCAATACAGGTGTGTAAGCAGACGATATGTCAAATAATGAATCGCTCACAATTTCGTTTTATTGTTATCTGATTGTGATCTGATAAGCGTTACATGATTATCTTTCATAAATGATATATCTATTGTTACGAGAGGTGCATGAGAGAGAATTACGAGTATTCTCTATACATATTTATCTAAGCAATTTACAGGTAGGCTCTGAAGACAATGGCATTTCTGCCTTAGAATTTGCGCTAGCTTACCTTCTAACCTCTTTGGTATCAACAGAAACTGACCTGATTAGCAATGATTGACCGAAACCGTAGTATGACCATTATTGAAATCCTACAGAACACTGATAAAATAATTAAAGTAGGTATCCTTAATTCAGTCATCAAAGTCTAGCCTATATCGTGAATATCGCGCAACCAAAGGTCAAAGTCTACATATGATAATCTCAAATGCCCTTTTGATCTTCGAATCCGTATACAAAAGGTCCCCTCGACTCGCACGAACCATATTCCCAAATCAGACCTGTGTTTTTCTTCAACACCCCGATCTTCTCTGTAAATCCAATACGAGCGTCGATAAGGACACCGAAACGTCGGATTGTAAGTTGGTGGAATGCCTTCCTGAAAGACCATTGTTTGTAAAGCAATTTCTAGCAAGCATAAGTGCCCGATATTCAGAGGGCGCAAGAGTGGATTTATATTTTCGATGAAAGGAAAATTTACTTCAAGTATAAACGCGTCCGCAATTAGGAAAAAGGTTAACGGTTGACGATTAAATCACACCATCCATTTAAACTATGTAAATGTACCATTTTCCAGACCGTTGACTTTCGTATTACCCAACTGGGCACTCTGTCCCTTTTGAATGTATAGCTCGCTAACGGTACCCTAAGCCGCTTTAGCTCTCCCTTAAGTCAAGCTAACAGCATATTTATTTTAAATAGGCATGTCAACGGTCCATCCCTTTGCAGCCAGCCATATAACCGTTCAAGCCTTGCTCCGTAAAATAGGTACCGTACCTTAATAGAATGGATAAACATGTCCCGTAATCATATAGGAAATTATTTTTTTGACAGCAATCGATTCAAATTGATCTCGTCGTCGTCGCCGTCGCCGTCGCCGCAGTTCTCCTGAATGCAAATTATACCCAAGCGCCGACGTTGCCCGCGCTTTGTCGGTCTGTGTGTATACGTCGCGTCGATGCTATATATTAACCAGAGATTGTTTCCCGTATTGACGGCTCAGCTACAATAGGACAAGCGGCATAGACGAGTACAACGCTGTATTTCGCGTGGCATGACAACGACGGAATCATTGTCATCACCAGCATCGGCAGCTACGCTGCGCCACTGCTGGTCCAGAAGACATCCAGCAAATCGAGTCTGGTCTGAAGTTGTCCTGGTTGCATGTCAGGAGTCTTGCGCGGCTGATTCGTAGCAGCAGTTTGCAACATTAGGAAATCAGCTAGTTGAAATAATTGTGTCTATGTGTTTGTTTGGGTGTCTACGCGTACATTGGCTTTTCACTAGCAGCCAAGTAGCGGATCGATTGCAGCTGATCATTGCCATTAAAAGCGCAGCTCTTCGTCCGTCCGTTGATACGAACATAACTCGCCGTAATTTTGGCATTAGCTGGCTCTGTTGCAACCGTTCAAGCTAACCATGACTACCATTAACAGCATTGGCTTTGCATCGCCGGCGTATATACGATAACAGTGACAGTGGCCGCCATCTGCCAGCTCCGTTTACGGACCTGGCTGCTACTCTTGCTGAGCACGGCCGTACTAGGTACAGATAAAGAGGCCGTGACAGAAAAGCCCCTACAGTCGCTAGCAGTGTCGTTCATCAGTCTCACGGTCCGCGGCGACTTGCAGGCCGCTCAAGGGAGTACCTTAATGGGGATCTTTTGACGCATGAACAACAGCTGTAGTGACTGCGGCGGCGTCCGCCGCCGCAGTTGGCGTCGCTGCTGCCGCGTGCATCAGATAACCGGCGACTGCAGTGCGGTGAAGATTGCCGATGTCAACAGTGAACGGTAACTTGAACTATCCGACGGGTCTGCCGGCGGCAGCCAGCCTCGGTAGACGCGGGAGCGCTGACGACCAGCAAGTAGTAGGCGAGTGACCGATTGACAAGCAAACAAGAAACTAGCTAGCGAGTAAGTTTGGCGGGCAGAGAGAGGAATAGGGCGGGAGGGAAGCATTCGCTAACATTGATTAAATGGACGTATACAATCCCGCTGCTGCTGGTGTCGTGCATACTAATAATCATTCGCAAGTGACCAGGATCACGGTCCATATGTATATGTGGCTAAAGCATTGACATTAGCAGCCTATGGCGGAACGCACGGCTTCTAATTGCTGCGAAACACTGATGGCAATCAGTAGCTCATTAAGCCAACGGGTACTGCAACAACAGCAGCGTCAGCGTTGCCATATTTTAGCCAAACCTGAAGCAGTAACATAGTGTTACTTTACCTCCTGTCTACTATTGGCTGTAGCAATAAGTGATTTTCACTGTATATGTAGATAGATAGACACATCGAAATGAAACCTGCTGACTCTCTGTGTCCGCTATTGGCGGTTGAGGATGCAAAGGAAGAGGGCGGCGGTACAACATACGGCATATGAAATAGGGCGACTAAGTCAATTCGTGTCGCCGTCCATCGGGTTCCTCTTCATCAACGTCAATAATTAGACTTTGGCAAACCACCACTGCCATGACCAATCAGGATCAAAGCTGGGGCTGACCGACGACGAGGATAACAACAACAACGGTTCGTTGCCTGTTCGTCTGATCGGTCAACTATGCCTCAGCAAAAGGGGGTGATTTCGGTAACGCAGAAGCTTCGCATGAAGTGTTTAGTTGTGGTGGTATTAGTCGTCGTAGTATTATATCGCTTCGTATAATTGGGAGCCCGGGCGGCTCGGAGGGAAAAAGGAAGCTGATGATCAAAGTGTACGGACGGGCGAGCGCACTGCGGAACTCGATACAGCAGATATAATAGATAGCACGGCACGCCAAATACTGTTAAAAAAAAAAAAAAAAAACTCTTCGTTAATTATTGCCATATGTAATGACAATGGGCATAATCAATATCAAGGAAAGGGTTTGTCGAAGTTGATCGGCTTCTATTTTGAAAATTGGCAAAATATTTAATCAGTGAAACATTAGTTCTGTCTGAAAGCATCATAACAATCAAACCGATTTTACATCGAACGTAATACATTTAGTAAAGACAGAATAAGGCTTAAACTTCCAATCTCAAGCTAAGATTTAACATATAAGAAGCATCGTGGAGGTCATGGTAAGGCGTTACTGTCTGCGAATACAAGTTTACAGCTAAAAAAAAAAAAAAAAAGCTACCACTTTCGTTGGTGGCATAAACAACCATTAGGAGTATTGGAAAGTTGGGCTGCATCTCCTAAATTAACTGTAAGCTAGAATAACGGGTAATTTCGATTCTGATATATTATAGACTGACATTCAAACTTCGCTATCACTAAGAGAAAACGCTTAGACTAGAGAGAGGCTTGCAATGGTGTCGCGTAGAAACAGATTAGGGACTTTTATGGTGTTTATCTAATTGGAGCGTTTCTTTCTCAACGAAGTCAATTGTCCTGCGGATATGAAGTGGACGAAGATGTATATGAAACAAGTATGAAATAGAAAATACTTTGTTTTTCGCACGACTTGTAACTGGAAAACAAAAACTAATATAACGTCTCGCGACGCATGATACACCTTGAAGTACTAGTGCTTCCGCAACAGGGTTTACCGCCAATGTGAATTTATCTTTTAGAGACATTAAAGAAGGGTAATTGTAGTTACATAAGTGAACTTCCACTGAATATTCAATGAATTTATCCACGGGGGGTGATCAGGGTTGATCAATACATGGTGCAGTCAAAATCGACCAAAGAAAACCATACGTACATTACAAATTTTCATAATACCAGTGTATCTACAATTAGTATCAGTAAATTTGTCGAAGGCAAAAATTAATTATCATTATTCAGTTCTCGTACATGGATTGATCCAAAATGCTCTTTCTCCCTCGCTTCTAAGAGACACTGAGCGTCATCACTCGGCTGTATATCCTAACGAAGTTTGTGAAATGTCGCAAGTTAGCGTCTTACAGTGCCATTGATGGAGGTAATAACAACCGCAGATTTCGGTTGTTATTGACGCTGCTGTTATTGTATGGCCGCCTTCATCGCGGCCGCGGCCATTTCCAATAGCCAGTTGGAACGGGCGGTGCTAGATGGCTCAATGCAACCGGAAATTTTTGTTGGATGCCCATCAACTGGACGAGCTTCACTTGTCATTATTATCATCCATTTTAGCTTCGTTGGGTTGTTATCATCAGCGTCGTAATCATTCATGATCGACATTTCGTCGTATTCGTTGTCTTCTTGATCGCTTTCGTTACGTTCATTTGCGACGCCCAGTTCGATCCGTTCCTTTGGCCGTGCGAATGTGCCGCTTAGTCGTCTCGTCGTGCGTGCGTGCGTGCCTACGTGTGTGTATGTGGGTGTGCATGTTGGCTCAGCTAGAAGTAAGTCGCAATGCAAAAACCGGCCGTTAACTTGTTCGTAGTCAGCGTTCAAGGTGACGGACGGAAAGTGGTCACGATGGCATAACTGCCTCCTAAACATTACCACCATTATATTGTAGTAAAATTTTTGTGTTCTCCTGTGGCAGCCACAACTGTGAATGCGGATTCGGAGCTCATATGTGGATGTCGTCGATGAGTCAGAATGGAACCGCTAAGTCAGCAGCAGTAATCACTGATGTAGATTGATAAGATAGAAAGGGACAAAGACATAGAAGGAAGCAACAAGGAATGAATAGAAAACGTACGATGACGAGCAAGTTCGAAAAACAATGGCGGCAATAGCGATGCTGAACGTTAATGTCGCCGAGAAACGGGCAATCGCTACTCGAACGCTGTCGTTGTGGAACGCGCCAAGAGAGAGAGAGAGAGAGAGAGAGACAGAGACAAACTGAAAATGAAGACAAGGCGGATACCGAAGATGGTGCTGAGGTAGTCACCGGGGGGGAGGGGGGGGAGGGGGCAGGTCAATAATGTATCCACTGAGCTGTGCAGTTAGGCCTCTGGCCACGGGACGCCCCCTATAGAGCCGTTTTCTTTTCTTATCCTGTAATTATCTTGTCGTTTTCCACTTAGCTAAATCGATAAGACACAAGTTACTAAATGCAGAACCAATTCCCCTTCTACATATAAATTATACCGACCAGTCACAATAGACCTTCTAAGATTTGGTTATTCAGATTGCTGAAGACCGTCGATTCAAAGACCGTGCTGTTCCACAGTTTCCGATTTGCACACAGTTCTGAAGTTGTAAGTTTATTTTGTTTTAAATAAGTTTATTTAATTTGTTTACTCAAATCAATTCAGAATTCAAAGAAGCAAATATTTCAAAGTCAATCCATTTACAAGCAATATGCCGGTAAAAGAAAAACATTGGGATCAAAAAATTGTTGTAAAAGCTGATCCTTAGTGGTGCGTACGATCTAGTCTCATAGGCTGGTGCAGTCGTAGTAGTACAAGACCTTGGCCTTGTCGCAGTCTAAGTTTCTTTTTCTCTACATGAAAAAATTCAAATGTAATATACAGTCCGATAAAGCGTCCCCCATACAAGTCCGTCGATCGGCAGTTGGGGACTGGAATTAGCCGCAGATGAACGATCCTGGCAAAATAAACGGATTAGAAAAAGAGGAAGTCAACGTGTTTGTGTGTTCTGTGCTCCCGCTGCCCCCGCTGCTAACAACCGAGGGTCCCAAAAGCAACAACAACAACAGCTACAACCGCACGACGTTTATAGATTCTGCGCGCATATAAATGCGGCCAGGATTCAACGTCGTAAGCTGGAGCTGGCCGAGGTGTGTGCCAGCGCCGGAACATTGGAACACCATTCACTTGCTGGCTTCGGAACCGTGCAGAGAATCGAGTCCCCCAGACTCGGCCGAAACGCCGCTGTTTTCGACGATCGGCTACAGGCAACGACAGCTTCGGCTGAAGCCAATTCAATAACTAGTACGTGCGCGACACTACCGTGCGGATTCCAGCGGGAGAACTTTCCCGCAAAGAACGGTTCGCATCTTTAACGCTTAGGACTACAAGCGTGTAGTCACCACACCAACCGCGCTGCAGTTCGGCGATGTAAATTAACAGCATCGACAATTCGCCGGCTGAAATAACGGAGCAAGAAGTCATGTTAGAAGTGAAGTTTGTTGGAAGCGACGGCGTTGACGACTGAGCCAGAACTAAACGGAGAAACAGACACAAAAACGCGTTCTACCGATGTATCGATTGGGCTAGGAATACAGTCGTATCATTCGCGATAGAAGGACATCCAAAACGTCGCCCTTATGTTGCTTGTGCTTTACGGACCAGGTATGGTTTAAGTATATCGACATTAGCTGATGAAAGCAGAACCCTCATACTTGATCTACCTATTCAATACGCGTTGTGTGACTGTATGTCAATACAGTGCGTGCAGGCATAAATCAAGGGAATAGAATTTGTCCAGATACTGTTCAAGCGAGCACGTCAATCGGTCAGACAATGATTAGAAGCAGATTTATACTTATCTCAGTCAACTGTGACTGTTCTCACATAAAGATTCGGACGCCGTAATTAATCAATACATAGGTCAAACATCAAGTTCATTCAAGTCATGCACTTCTTTATTCGTGAGTTCGACGTCCATAACACGCAAGGAGCCTGCGTACGGCGGGAGGAAAGAGCTAAGCTTCACCATTTTCAAGCGTAATTGAATATGCAATCAATATTCCGCTCCGGTGATTCGTTTGAAATAGGGACTAGGGAAGATACAAAATAGCTATGACGATCATGTTTTAGTATGCGACAGGCAGCGGCATCATCTCCTTGTTCGGTGGCGCTGGTGATTCTACCGTATATGCACATCTGCTCATCCATATGTATTTATCAATAGATTTTGCCCTATCCTTCATATATATATACAACACATTTGTTGTGAATCAGCGTTGAAGTAGGCGATTTTATGTACACTGTCTATTTGTGAACGATGACGACGAGAAATTCCATTGCCCTAATCGTTCTCTAATTTATCCTTGCTGTCATTGTCGAACTATCAATCAAGTTAGCAGAAATCTGAAATTCTAGGGTTTGTTTTTGCTGCTTTAACAGCGCCATTATGACTTCCATAACAATAACAACAGAAACATTTCATTCGTATTGTACATACGCGCCTTAGATATCTGTCTGTCTGTTTTTTGTGTACATTTATTTGAATGCATGTAGTATGCCTATGGGGTCTATGTAAGTTCAGCGAGTCAGCGGGCCTGGAAACATGGTTTTAGGTAAGCGTTTGAGTTTTAGTCGACAGCCTAACGGTTCCGTACTTTGATTACTGCCAAAACGACGATAAACAAGAACAAATTAAAGATAATCCCCTGTTGCGGCTTAATCCTATGATAATATGGCCGTTGTTACTTTCAACACGTCATGTACATACCTGACGACGGACGTATCGTGCGTGAATTAGACGAGCAACGGGGGTAGCCGTAACAGTACTAGCACGATCGGTGCTTCTACCAGCGAAACGTTTAATTTAGCAGTCAACAATTACGTCTTCGAGTTACTCAGAACTTCTTCTGTTGTGGTTGACTAATTTTACTGTTTCATGTACTGTCGAACGATTAGTTCCTGCACGTTACGTCGATATATTTCTACATTGGTGTTCAATACTCAACGTTCTGTCGGTTAACTTAAACCGAAAACAACGTCCGTAATCTCGGAAAAAGATTTTTACAATTGCTGCCGCCATTTCCATTGCGGGACTTTATTTCTGTAACGGATCGCAGAGAGACAAAGGCGCAGTCATTTAGCTAGATAATTAGCCGAGTCTTTCAGGACCTGAGGCTTAGATACCACCTAGAAATAAAAACCAAATTAACACATAGATAGAACCTCAAATATCTATGCGTATGTTCACTACCCACAGAGCGGTATGCATTCGTTTCTTAAGAACTAGTCCTAATATGATTGAGTTATTATCAAGCATCATCGGCCGCAGGAAACGCACTTCACGAGGGCTACAGGGATCGGTAAATCGACGTTCTTTTCCGTTGACTCTTAACGGCGAAATGAAAAATAGCCATGTCGATTGAATCCAAATCCGTTTAGCTACGTTTGTTTAAATGTGCTCGTGGCGTTCTATCCCGTCTTTCTTGTCCTCTTTCCTGACCATAGTTCATACTAGAGTAAGAGTCGTCGTCTCGCTCTTCGTAAGAGACGCTTATCTCAAAATGGGCAAAATGATGACCAAGCATATTTACCCCTCCCGCTTAGACAACCCCCACCCCACCCCGCTATACATCTGGTTCTTTGTCTTGTTCTATTATTCTTTGTTCGACGTTCGTTCTTCATCTACTTTGTTGTCATCATCCAGTATAACCGTAATAACAACAGCGGAGCGAATAGCTGACGGGGCTAGTGTCATATTCATAAGAGATGCAGGCCAGCGCAGAACTTCACCATCGGGCCCCTTTGTTGCTGCTGCTGACTATAATGTCTGAAGACGACGATACCGCTCTATCCGTTGACGGCTTTATCAATATCCGTAAACAACTCGTCATCCTCCACCCGACTGAACACGAGCGAACTGCGCTTTCCCCCGGCGAAAGATAATGAAGACAAAGAAGTCGGTTGCAGAAAAGACAGCAGCGCATCGCACTGCATCACCACTAGTGCCACTTGATGCTGTCGCCACCAGCGACATCATTTAACAATCACGATAATGCCACTGAAATAAACTGTTGTTCCACAGGGATAGAATGACGAAAGGTGACAAGAAAAGCTGGATAAACTCTCTACTGGGCCTACGATTTCGGCGGTAATGGCCACGGCGGCACCAGTCGTATCAGATTTCCGTAAATCTGTGGTGGTGATGTCGCCTAGTCCCTGCCTTGCCATTTGTTCTAGGCCCTGGTGCGCAAATGAAACGTATACTGCTCCTACTAGTTATAGTGCTTTTTATACTGTTAAAGCTAAAACTATCGGAAGAATATATGCTCCAGTTAGCCATTGGGCGATGCTCAGAGGAAGGGAACCGACCGTTATCGTAGATGTTCATACACGCCGATCTGGGCAGAAACTGCTTCCGAGCGAATCTGAGAAAATGGCTACACGTTATTTCTATTGCAAATATTACAATTGTTCAAATCTAGCTACGCTCTGCAAACATCGATCTGGTAGAATCAGCGCGACAATCCCTAGAGCAATCGCCGCGTAAATTTCAACCTGTAAACTGACCAAAGCATAATCTCCACTTGAACTATAATAATTTTCAATGAGATTTCTATGAAGAGGCAGTAGGTGATATACGTTGTCTTCTGGGACATTCTAGGCCTCTGTTCGTCTTCAGCATGACCATATAGCTTTATGCTTGCGAAAGTCTTAAAATGAGGTGGTAACGCGCCGATAAAGCAAAATTTGTTGGTCGTCGCTTCGGTTGGCTATGATACGGCACGCCTGGGTAACAATTTATACCCGTCTGTTCTATCTGTATCTTTAAGAGAACAAGCAGCTGTGGTAAGCTTCCCTTACTGGCCATCCGGCTATGATAATAGACGCTAGCGGCGCTCTTTAGGCTAATTCTTTGTGGCCTGTTATCAATTCTAGTGTTGGCATTATAACCTAAGCAGGTAGCAAGCCGTCAGAAGTTATTTACACTCTATTCATTTGTTCGTAGTTACACGTCCATTATATGAACTTGTTGTTGCAATGATGCACAGCTAATAAATATCTCCATAAGCTGAACTTAATCTTTAGACATAACAATTTTCGTTTTTCTTTCCGCTCACCCTTCAACTGCTAGTTGAGTTGTTACTAGATTTTTCTAAATTGCCTCATTTCGGCCAGGTCAGATCCGATTTAAGCTGACCGTTCGCTTCACTGTGCCCGCTCAGAAAGGTTATAAACTAACGAAAAGCAAATACTACTTACTATGTTTCAAGTTGGCTAGCAACGGGCATCATCCTCAATACCGCAGGTATATTTCGAGCATAAACAGAGTAGCGGCGTCGATGACTTTACCGTTGTGAACATCGAACGGTACTCAGTCATTCAAAACGGGAGCCGAAACGATTCGGGGCAGCTAGCTAGATGCTACCCCAAAAGAATACCCCAAGAGAATAGCAATCTGATGATGATACAATTTGGATTTTCCGTTGTTATCATTAGGGGAAATTCAATTGAGATGTTTGCTTCTTTTCAATTTCCTTATCATATTCGATGATTCATACATAATACATTTTTCACATTAGTTCGGTATTAGATACCGTGTGTGTAATGTATACATATATATGTTAGGTCATTGACTACGAAATGTGAGAAACGTTAATCTAGCCTTTCAAAATGGCTTATTTTATATCGGTACAGCATTGCGACATGATGTTTTATTTTCGGGGCGCTTGTACCCTTCGGAAATGTAAAGCTATCCCCTGCCAATAGTCATCGAGGCATTTAGCACACAGTTCGCAGTGAGCCAAGACGAATCCTAAAGTTTTTCATTTTGAACTTAAAAATAAGTCTCCTGCGTGATCCTGTGCAAAGACGATAACAGAGTATTCAGAAAATGGACGCGTCTTGAGACCCTCAAGGCGCTAGGTTTGATGCACATAAAAGTACCGCACCTGCTTACCTCGGTTTCAGGTTTAAGGACCATTTTCCACACGTTGCATTGGTAATTAATGATTTGACGGAATCGATGATGACAGAATTGACGTAACTACATTATTTAGCCGTTGAATTAATGACTGAGAGAAATCCAAAAATAATTTCGAAATTTTTTCACTGCTATTATTATTTATGTACAATTGCGACATTAATATTATACTTTCGCTAGAGCTTCACGGCGACACTCTACTAAACATTTCTTGTTTATGTATTATCTAAGACGAATTCGAAACTTACGAAAATCTTTAAATGGATATCAGCTTTATATTCAAGGTCTTCCGACTAGATCTACATGCCCTTCGCCGCTTGTCATCGGAAAACCCCTAGCTGTTATATCTCAGATATTTTATGACGGGCTATTTTGGCACTCAGCATTTTAAATCATATAGCAATGTATCTTTTACGGTATCTATTAAATGAATACCGTATCATTTCTGTACTATGTACTTCTATTGACCCCCTATATCGGAACCAAACAATTCACTGGTTTGCGTCACTTGGACCTAACAATAAAAGACTATAGTGCAAGTAAACGCTCTGTTTCCGGGGCACGTTATGTTTAATAGGCATAGCATGTATTTAAAAAAAAAAAAAAAAAAGTATTAATAGGACCATCTCTTGATAGGAATAATAAATTGGTTCAGGCACCTCCATTAGAAGCTAAGGGGAAATTCTAAGGCGCTGCAATGGCAATCCAATTTGTAGGGTGGAGCGTGGCCAAGATCGGAGGTCTAGCGAGAATATTAGTAACAGCATATTTATTGACGGATCGGAATGCGAATATGAACCCATGGGGTCGGAAATGGCGACCGTATGATTTCAAGGCTCCGGTGTTGATTTACCAAACTCGCTCAGTAGCTCGGCTTTATATACTGAAAGTTTAAACATGAACTTAGGCCCTTCAATACACTTTATTGCAAATACTTTTTTCGAATTATCACTACGAGACAGTAGCAAGCGCGGAACCGGCAAAATCAACTGGTTGTATTAAGAACGACAATAAAAACCAACGACTTAGCTAACGTTTCATAGTGTTATTCTCTTTATTAGTTTGACGCAGCAATATCATTTGATCGTTAGAGTTCAATGTTATTAAGGTCCGTGTTTTTGCCTATAAGGTCTTCGCGCCCTGTAAAGCTGCTCTCAGTCTGGAGTTACGCTGGTCTACTAATTCGCCTGTATTTATTTAGGTATATATCAACGGAGATACAAACATGATACTCATTGTGCAACTACCAGAGTACATAAGCCTACGTGCATCTTGTTTTTATTGAGGGTCGACGACTGTGCATCCCCCCTAACTTGTCCCTCACGCGTTCACCTATCCATTTCAAATTCCTATATGGCGCCTCTTTCACACTATAATCGCTTAACTTGTATTTAATAGCTCAGATTGACATTATTCATGGCATTTACATGGCGTATATGGTTTTTCATTTGACAAGCCACTTGAGTTTATGATCCAGATTTTACTCAATTGATTGAAAATATTCCCATTTTTTTTTTTATATTGTTACCGTTTGTTATTACTGTCTACTTCAATTACTTGTTCCGCTGTCGCAATTGCGATCGTTGTTCTCCTGGCGAGCGTGGGCCGGCATCACTGTGACTACACCCCCGCGACGCGTCTGGGCGAAGACAAAGGCTTGTATATAGTGTTTAGGAATTACATGCTCCTATTAGATATAAGTCACAGTTTACATCATATCAAACCGCCAGGTGGCATATAATTTTGCGAGGTTGAGCTTGCAATAAATCCATAAGGCCACGGACTCGTTGCATGTACGATTACCATTCAACGACCTAACAGCGCTAGGGTCATGTCGCTATCGTTTCCATCATCACTTATGTTATTTTGTAAATGTTCCATCACACTGTATTCTCGTCTTGAATCTGTACATTCAAGGGCCTGCATTATAACGTGTGAGTTAGTTTTTGTATAAGCATGCATTGGTTGGCTTCTCAACCTCGGTCCACTATGTTTCATATACGGAAATCTCTACATGTGATAAGGGTTGCGTAACAATTACTCATCGGAGATACACATAGAGAGGTGGTATCGCTGAAACTCGAACAGTTTGCCATTGAACGCAGCCCTACCTCTGCTATCGTATTCGAGAGCCTTAATTATTTCCTGTTATTATGAGCAGATAGACGTTCAACTAATTTTCGTTTATTTCTATTATTGTATTTTTCTGCGCTAACAGAAAGCGTAAATGAACATTCCGCTGATAACTATCGCCTTGAAAAACACGGATCACACTGTAATAATAACAATAATAATAACAACAACAACAAGATCTGTACCTCAGAGTCGACCTCATGTAATGTACAAATATAGACAAACATTGACAATGGCACACACACATAATAATGTATTGTTATTAATGGCGCTTGCGCAGATCATTGAATTAACATTATCAAACTAGGTTATGATATTGTTATTAAACGTAAGAACTGGTTGATATTGTCGTTTGTCTTATATTCAGCATTGCTATGTGCGTCAATTCACTTACGGTGGGTGAGCTGTAGTCCCTCTTTTCTACTGTAACCAACCCGCTAAAAATGTGCCAATGCGTATTTGTAGGATGACGGAATAAGAGTCCTTTTCAACGCATCATTTCTAAACGAGAAATATTTCCTATTGTTGCTTAGAGAGAGAAACGGGAGAGAGATCGGGACGGGGGAGACTGATATTTTGCGAAAAGCTATAATTTCAAAGGAGCATATACATATTTCTTGGCACAAACATGACATCACTCGACTCGACTGTGAAGTAAACTTTCCCAGCTTCCCTTTCGCTACACTTTTAGGTTAAATCAATATAACCAATCACAGAACTCAAACAGCTTCGTGATTGGTTATATTGATTCGTGGAGCAACGTATCTCCAGCGCGTTTATTGCCAGGATCAATCACGCCTGTATAGCGAGGTTCCCAATGCAAACCTGAACTAATAGTTTTTGTCTTGTGTCATTGTTGTGGTACCCCGCGTACGCCCGCAATATGCACTTATTATCGCAGCGATATATACTTAGCATCGGTGTATAATAAATATTTTATTACCGTCGTTTCGCATACTTTACGGCTCAGCTGAAGTGGCGTGGGTTGTAACTCAGGGCCAAAATTATGAAATAAAATTTTTTTTATTGCACCTAGGTCGTACTACTCTGCTGTTGGGCACCCGACGTTTCTACTAGGCAAGTCGAGTTCAGTTGCCGGAACCGAAGAATAAATTGTCTACGTTTTCCTTTGTCTATTCAGTGTGGAACCCGATTGTAGCGTTAAAACAGACCAGTCGATCATCACTAAATGCCTCGACAGAACCTAGAAAAATCCATCTTCAGTTATCTATCGCTGCGGCACGGTAGTAGTAAAAAGAATAGAGATTACATGGGTAGCGGTGTTGTATGGGATTACTACACAGTCTTCAAGAGTCTTTTGTGTACGTCTGACACCATATAAAACCGTCGTTATATCTTACTATAGCTTTTCTTTGTCGCTAGTCAATCTTGTCTGCTCCTGCCTGAACCATACTGTCGCCTCTTCTTGATTACGAAAACGTTCCTAATCATAAATACCGACGCAAACGTTTAACACACGCACAGACACACAGCCGGCTTGTCTAACTGCATGGGCCTCCGAAGAGACCTAAGATTTTCTGCCTCAATTTAAGGAAACGTAGATGTCAGTTAAACTGTTTGTCAGCTTTACAGGCATCCGAAGTTCAAAGATGGCACTCGCTATTGAGCAGGCGATACGAATTGGTCAGCTGCGAAGTTGACCACGACCATTTTGAGCCAAGTTCGTTATGAAACTTATTGCTCTTATCTTGATATTTTTTCTTTCATCTCGCTGCCGTACCAAATGTGGTTAAAATATGGCCCTTTCATATGTTGCTATTGAACAAGTCACTCGAACAATTCAATAGGAGCATATTTCGCGATAATCTTTTCCATACAAAGTGATATAATTATTCTGAACTTTGAAAAACGCTACTTGATTAATCACAGAGTCAAGTTACGTAGAAGTTTCCGTTGACAGCTGACCAATGAAACACAACGAAATACGATAGTACATGCAATGGTTACGAAACGAAAGTATACAGCTCCAATAACAACGGTTAGTGAATTGTTTTGTCGTTGAGGCAGCTTGTCTAGACATACCATTCGGACATATATGCGAAAAAGGGCCGTATTGGCCAAGCTAACTATGCATCCGAAAGCTTCTCAATTGCGTCGGTTTGTCCAGCTTGTTGAATGCCGCAACTTTGCTAGCGTAGCTTTCAGTGAAAAGAGATCTAGCGCTACCAGTATGCTACTTCCTTTCTAGGCCTATGTTACCGTCCTTCAGCAGCGTAAGCCCGATGCGTCCTATATAATCAACTCAGGCCTTATGTACTTTCTGACTGTTCACTTTGAGTACACACTCACTTTTAAACACAATTTTTAAAATCTGCCATTTACCCATGGCAACACCCTACACGAAGATGATATATTCAGAGAGATTGAGACTGTGAAGATATGCCTAGCTGTTTCATGTAAAGAAGAACAATTAGGCGATTGAACTCATGCGTGTAACATTCTGAGTTTTGTCGAAAGTATCTCATCAGCACCAGAGATAGCTTTTACGAGTCAGCCGTTTCTTCTTTACTAATATTACTGAAATCTCCCTTTGCTAGCGGCCTCATTGGTCATCACGAAATAACTCGTGAGCTTCGCAATGTTGCCGTCGACACGGCATTCAAATATCTAGAATGCATATCTATCTGCATTCTAGACGTCTAAATGATAATAAATAATATAATTTAGCGCTCATAAACGCAAACAGATGCATTAAATAATATTCACACATTTTATTTTATAATCCTCTATGTAATTTTGCCATTCCTGTCAACCGATGCGCAAGACGAGGGCACCTTGATTAGTTTAGCGTGAACAGTGAATGCATATATAAGCCTCGCGTGGCTTCTGAAGTTCATCCAAATGTATATTACGGAAACGATGTTAACGGTCGCCATTGCTATTATAATCATGCCGGAGCTATAATATGTTCACAGAAATAGACTACCTGTCCAAATGATATCCATGCTTCCCGGTTGAAATACGGAATGAAAGCTACTATTCATTACGGATAACAGGGAGCATTTAGAATTTAGCAAAAGACTTGTTCGATGGCGACGATTTCGTAGGTCTCAGCTGGTTTCGTATCCCAGTTCCAGTACACACGCTACTATTGCATACATTTGCACGTACATAATTAATCTCAACATCACTGTATTCGTTAATCAGCGAAGGAACAGTAAACTTATTGAATTCGTAAGGAACGAGGGGCCAAGTGTCTGCCATTTGCTAATGGGTACGTAAGTAAAAAAACCCTCCATCGCGTATAGTTTATATGAATGAAACTATGACGTTCCGAATTCGGAAATCTCTTGAGGACCGATCTTTCACGGCGTTTGAAAACATAGAAACCCGGTTTCGTGGCTAACAATTATCGTTGTAAAGCAATACGATGGGGGCCGTAAGGAAGGATTCGAGGCACTGCTTAGTTCATCCATTGTGTTATTGATTGGACGAGAGATAATCGATCATTATGAGCGGATTCTAAAGCCTTGCAGATGTATTCGTAACTGGGTCATGTCCAGAAAGGGTCTTCTTGAAAATGCATTCCCTTTTATGGAGCTGCAGTTAGTTTATAAGGAAACGTGTTGTTCAACAATTGAAAATAGGAACAACTTTTATGCAAATGAACGTTGAAAGGAAAACAATAAATAATACGACAGCCACGAGCAGTAGTGCAGAATACTCTTTTGTTTTCAATTCAATAGTAAACGGAATCCTTTTTATATACAGATACGTCGAAGGTGGCACTTTTTAGGTTAGATGCAAGCGCTGTTAGAATATTTGTTTTAGGCTCAGCCTGGTCAAAAAATATCAGAAACTTTATGCATCATGTAAGGATATACTTCCTGCAACTGCTATTGCTTTCTCCATTCCAAGGATTTAAGCATAAATTAGTTACTGACTTCATTGTCTTGCGTGAGGATGCTATAATTTCACTAAGTTTACTTGAGCACGCAATACTTTCTGCAACGACTGTGACGCTTGAGTGAATTTTCGGTCGTTATAGCTGCCTATCTCAAAGCCCGTCTATGCGTTTGGATGAATGCAGTCCTGACGTCATGTACAGGTTGAATCGATAGCTTACACACGGCAGAGTATTACGTCACAATACGAACTTTCAAAATTACTTAAGAAATGTGTAGAAGTTGATTCACCTGTCTAGCCTTTAATTCAGGCAAAGCAGGCGGTCCAAAATGGTTGCATACGATTGCGCGTTCAATTATGCCCAAAGACCTTTACACTTGCTAATTCTACAACTTCTGCGACAAGTAGTTTTTTCTGCGACTGTTCCAAAACTAGAAAAATTCGACTTCTTTGTGACGCACTCTTCTCAACAGTCTGTCACAGAGCCCATTATGAGCAAAGGCAATTGCTATGCAATCTCTAGACGCCTGCGTTACTTCCGCAAGTCCTTAACGGACCGCCGCCAGATGGTTGCACTTAACTGCTCCGAATAATGGCCTCAGAATGTTTAAATAAATGTACATAGATACGCAGATAGACATCCCGACAGAGCATGGCTAGACAGTCATTACCTTTGTGACCGATACGAATAATAATAACACATAATAATGGTGTTTATCTACAAATACGCAACGGCTGTAAGCTTTGCCATGACTTGACTATGCGTACGACATATTAGGACATGCTTAACTAGAATAATAGTAATAATAATGTTGGTGCCTATAAAAAATTATGAACATATTAGGCACGTGCCTCCTTGCTACAGCCGGCTACCGAGTTGAGGCTTTAGTCTGCGTCGTCGATTCATATGTACTTCGTTCCACCGCGAGAACTTCCACTGACAGACCGCACGTCTGCGATGAGTGGCCGACGCCGCAATAGCGTGGCGAACGTAGAATCATCGTTAAATACTTGTATGTCTAATCGTGCATAAGCTAATTCTTAAGACGCACATCTTCGACTGGATGCGCTTCCTAAAGCTTTAGGAGCAGTGTATTGGTTCTAACTGTTTTGCAAAAGCAATACTCTCCATCTTTTAAGAGCGCATTTGCTTGCTGGTCGACGCAAACTATCCTTTACCACACAGTATGTGATGCAGCGGTCCTATTGTTTGTCTTGCGTTTCGTTTGTATACGGACATTTCAATAATGCTTTTTTCATGTAATGAGATTTTCAGATGTTGCATTCTGAAAACGGGTCCTTCTTTGTCGAATAGCTTAATGATTGTTGTCCTGTTGCTGAATTTCCTGCACGTAGGTCTTAGGAAAGAAGCCGAAGTTATTGTTAAGATGGCCCTTCCACCAACCGCGCTCATCTCCTTCCTTTGACAAGATTGCTACCCGCTCACCTGTGAGAAAGTGAAGTAGTTGCAACAAATTCAAAGGTTACTTACGGTTCACTAAAGCCAGCCTTAGCAAATGTTCGTTAGTTCAGTCTTTCTATGAAGTGGATAACACACTTGCTTAAGCTGGTATTACCAAATTCGTTCTCTGACTGAGATCTTGCGTTTTCCATTGGGCATTGCCTTTGTTCAAAGATAATTCGAAACCTTGGCTTCGCAAACAAAGGAAACTCATTTGAGCTTTTTGATTCCACTCTTCAGGCTTTTTTTGTCCTGCACACAATCCCTACACGTGCATTGTAGTAACCGTAAGTAATGAGAAAGTTCATATATTCAACATTAGTATGAAAATTATCGTGAAGCACAAAAATCAACAGGGCGCTTTTACAATCTATAGCAGGTACTGACCTTTTGTAAGCGGTAGAAACTGCGCTCTATTTTGATCCCCGGCTGTTGTGTGGCTGGGTTCGAAATCATGAACCACAAGAGCATAAGAAATAACTGGCGGTCCGACAGCGTTCGATACGCGTTTGTACGGCGTCCGCAGAGTCTCGTTGAGCCCCGCAAAACTTTCGGCCAGCGAATGTTCCTGATACCAGGATACAAGATCCAGAATGGAGCGAAACAGCTTCTTCTTGCAAAGATACAGCCATTCGCCGGTATTAGCGCCCGCCCCAGGAGGAGGAGGGCTTGCGTCCGGCACCAACACCTCACTAACAAAACTACACACTCGCATGTGCTTTACGGCACCGCGAACTTTTAACGAGATAGCGAAACCAGGCTGAGGACCCAGTTGGCTCAGCTGACCAGAAAGTTGCTTATTTGAAATTCGCACAAGGTAAGTGCCCTCAGGACATGATTCCAAGGTAGCCTCTGCTCTGTCGCGACTCATATTGCCTGCAGTTTAGTAAGTCAACAGAATTATGATAATGTTATGATTGCAAGTGCTGAGAGATGGGCGAAATGCACAAGGATATTCAAAAAAATACAACTACGTACAGCTTCACTAATGTTAAATATTGTCTCAGTCCTAAAATAAACCTGTATATGGAATACGTATTGGAAATAATACTAGTTGATAAATTATTTTACCTTTTAAGCTTACTTATCCATAATAAACGCCTATTAAGTAAGATCATCACTTGATTCCACATACTGTATAATATATATTGATGGCTAAACCAGCATCCCCATCCTAGAGGCTGCAGGTTTTTGCTCTTCAACCAAAAGCTTCAGCTACCTAAGCCACCCGTTAGCTTATAGGGAGCATACTTGTAGCACACACAAAGATTTGTAATGATTAACTCACCGGCGAACCAGGGATACTCCTCTAGGTTCAGCGAGGAAATCTCTTCGACGTGCTGTGCAGGAAAAAACCCTGCACGATTGCCTATCCGCCCTTCCCAAAGGACGACGCTTAATTTGCGAGTGATTTGAATGATATCACCCGTTTCGAAGGTCAGATGGTCCTCGTTGTTTCCGCCATTATAAGATCGGCATGCACAAGCTTGCCCGATACTTGGTGCTGACCGGGATAGTGGAACGGGCGTAACGGAAGTTGGACTTTGTAGGTGACATGGCCTTGACTGTGAGATGCATTCTCTGTGGAGGATTCTTTGACATCTGCAAACAATAAAAAACAAAAAATAATTTGCAACTAATGCAAATTTAAGCTTTTTTTTTTTGTTTCGTATAGCCTATATATAACATATGCATTAGCAGATTTTTCTGGCTTTGCTAAGCGCGTGCGCGGATTATAGTCCAGCTACGATGTACTGTCAGATAATATCAACAAGAAAATACACAATCAATAAATAACGCTACACAGGACATCGAACGCGTACGCTCTACTTAACCGTAACTATGTAAGCCAGATTCCTATTCATAGCCTTAATATTTAGGACCAGTGTGCATTTATTACATGCTTGTACGTCTATACTAGTTTTCTTACGAAAAATATACGTGGACATTTCACTTGGATGATAAACTGTTTGTACCTAGTGCATTGGTATCCCTGATAGAAGATCCCTTTCATAAGTTTATTGCATTGATGACAATACATGGGTGCAGCAAATGTTTTCATATCCAAACGCTCATGGTCTGTTTGAGCCGCTGCTGGAGGGTCGAGATTGTCCCTACAAAAAGCCCAACACATACAATAATATACAGTAGTAATACTTAACAACGCATGTGTTCGTTATCACATCCTCTGGAGTTCGGCAATGTTGCGGTTAGTAAAGATTAATTAGTATAAATCATGGAGCCTTCAATGGATCAGAAATGAAGTTTGCTAATCATCATAACTTTAGATTTACATATGATGAGGCTCGTTGCAGCTACTAGAGTGACTCAAGTACTGATAGGGTAAAAATATGCTTAGTTTAGCTATTATTATTTTAATGTGAAAGGGTCAACTGACAATATGTTGACAGATTAATAGCAGGCTTTTTTTTTTTTTTTTTTTGGGGCTCGGGACGCTTACAGTGCTTTTTGGATAGCCTCTATCCATTTAAGCTTATCATCAAGCGTCTTCGTAGCTATTGTGAACGCCGTTTTCTGGTCGTGATGTACAAGTAGAAACTGATGTTGCCACGATTTCGCCGGAACTAAAGCCGAGGACGCTACTCCCGAGCTGGCGCCACCTGCACCCCCACCAAGTCCACCTAGCGGCTGATAGTCTTCCAGCCGGTACGAACCTAGAGGGATTGACTCCTTGTACACATACTGGTCACCCTATAAGGTAATATGTTTGTCAAAGCAGACGAAATAACAGGAGGAGGCAACGTAAGAACAGGTTCATTTTCGCTTAAGAACTCCTTCGAACTGAAGTGAATTCGCCGCGGGTACATTAAGCTTTTACATGTATTGAGCAAACGCCTAAATTAATTAAGTAAAGCACGTAACACAGGTCAAACGAATTAAGATATAAACAAACAAAGAGCCAGGAAGATTTAGCGCATCAAAGTATACGAAACCTCCGATGCGTGACGTGTTCGCATCTACCAGGATTATATGCGAAGCGTTCTAAGCCAAGAGCCATATGAAATAATCAAGGTGCTTGTGTTGTCTATACTCAATAATGTTTTAGTAAACACTCATAGCATCAGTGAGAAACGAAACAACAATTTATAGTTGGTTGATAGCCACGCACACGCGCAGGCATCTACGCGCGTTCGTTCATGTTGTGTTTATTCATAGACCTGTACGCTACGCGGAAATAGTAACAAGTCAGATGGCATCAAAGGACCAATACATGTAGGTGGCCGAATACAACATAGACTAAACAAGGCACGGCAGCTGCGTACTGTAGCTGATACAGATACTTGAAAATGCTTAGATGAATCAACAGAAAGTAGAATATTAAATTCTAATAGAGGATTGAAACATTGCCTAACAGTGGGTTCCTTGTCTCGCAAACAGATTTATAGTGCGCGCATCGGCTAGTGATCAGTTAGTAGCAGCCATTTAGGTTTATTTTTCGATGGCTAACGAGTGTCGTGTATCTTGGGTTTCAGCTCTACCACAATTTCACACAAAACGAATTCAAATATGTATACGATGAGCCATATGCGCGGATATTTTTGCCACAATGCTGCACTACGATAGACGATAATTAAATCGTACGCTTTCAACCGGACAAGTTCCACCAGTGAAATAAATACAGTACGCTATCTTATAGCCGGTAAACGACGTTCAATTATATGACTATCTGGGATCTAGCAAATATTTAGTCAGTCAGACATGCATAAAGCGCGTTTGGAACAGCCGAACAAGTAGCCATCAAGATTTACACGGATATGACATGGCATGAGCCACCCCACGATGGTACGTACCCCAAGCCATTTGTCCACCATCTGTGTCCACCCACGACACAGGGTTAGTTAATGCCCGAGGAACAGAAGCAGACACAAAAAACAGAAAGGAAAAAGATTAAGGAAGGAAAACTTACGATATTCACTTTTCAACTGTCTGTTTTGATATCATGGACGCTGCCATTTCAAATGTCAACTGAAAATAATGGAATCAGAAATTTTCCTTGTCTACGATTGGTGAGAGCGTGTTAACAGTTAGACGTGGCGGTAGTTCGTTTTTTCACTGTTTTCATTTTTCTAATGTTTAGGTATTATAATTTGAAAAATCGTCATAAAGCATGCTCTTTAGTCTGATCTGGTAGCACATAGTCATCTTTATATAGAGTTCTAGCGTTTTACAAACGAAGCTTGAAGCAGACATCTTGAGCCTTCTAACATTGCGGCTCAATATATACTATGGATGTATCTAACGTCCGAGACTCAATTGAACCGTCAATCTGACGTTGTCGATTTAAGGAGGAACCCATAATTTTGCATTGCTCATTATATAGACCAGTGCTTTGCTTTTGGGAAACAAGCATTCACAGATATTTAGCTAGATCATGGACGAACGATTCTACCGACGTTGCTGATTCGCTACGATTAATACCATTGAAGGCCGCGAACAAGTGAGCCAGTGACACCGCGGAGGAACGTCACGAACGGAGAAGAAGGCAACTTCGGTGAGACAGAAACGGTAACTAGCCAAGCGAACCTACCCTTCAAACAAGTCTCTCAAACATGTATGATTCTGGCAATCATTTTAGTAGACTATTGAGATTGTTAGTGAAAGCTGCGTTATTATTATCCATTGTCGATTACTGAGCGGTGGAAGCATACCGAGTAAATAATATCCGGAAGGGAACTAACAGCGAGTGGTGATTTCCGGCTCTGATGAGGGACAACAAACGAGGGTTTTTGTCCAGTAATGTGAAGATCAAGTATTTGAAAAATAGTAAAAATAGGATGCCCACATTTCCTTAAAAGAATATTAGGGAGTTATTCTTTTCAATCTTGAATAATCTGGCGGGTGTTAGAAATATTTTGCTTTTTACGTATCATTATTTTTTTTAACTGTCTTATGAAGCTTTGAACCGGACTAATTTCATTATGTAACTTTTAAATATCTATTGGAGCATTACCAGGCTTCCTAAAATATCTGTATCAGTTTGCAGCAAATGTTGTATCACAACACTCATGAAACATAATCCGAATTTTGTTACTAAAATAACTCATAGAGTTGCCGATGGTAACTACAAACGTTCTCGAAAATTAAAGTAAAGTAAGTATTAAGTAAACACAATAATATTATGATAATGCATCACCTAGTGCAATTTTAAAATGAATACTCTCTGTCTGAGACGTTTTTCTTTTTTCTCACAATCTCACCTTTGTGGCTTTACAAAGGAGTAGAACTCGGTCGAATACGAACACATAACGATTTTTGACTCCTTGGTCTCTATGGCTTTTCACCTTTACTTCACCATCTTTGAGGAGACGGCCATGATCCCTTAGCTGCACGTTTCTTGGTAGATGGTAGTCGGTAATGGAACTCTGGATATCCCCTATGATCTGAAGCATCTCTGAGTCTCGTTTTACTTCGTTGATGTACGCAGATAGGTCCTGTAATTATGGCACAGCATTGAACCTTTACATGCGGAGTGATTAATAGTAATTAGAAGTGCAATGTTGATAGTAATCCACTATGACAGGTTCGAGTTAACTGCTCCAACAAACTGATCGACTATGAACCAGCGTTGTTGAATAGCTGGTTTTTGGGTCGGCTGCAGCGCAAATGGAACTGTTAATCGGCAAACTCTAAGATGGCGGCAAGTTTCGTCTGCCTCTTAACCTAATTCTCGTAAACTAAGAACCAGTAGAGATGTGCAGAACCGAAACTCAAGCAGTCCGTCTTGTCGTCATTCACCTGCTAATGATGAACGTACTTTGTAATTATATCAATAATGAGCTTCCGTCATACTTACGAGCATGGCTTCAAGCGCTTTCTCCAGTCCGAGGTAATCATCATGTTGGGGAAGTGTATTTTTTACTAGCTCCTTCAGAAGCAAATGGTATTTTAGAACACGTTGAATGGGTACACATAGGAGAGTATTCAATTGGTAGCGACCATCGTTTGTCTCTCTCTGGCACCTGTATTACAACGAATCGCAGCGTTGCACGGTGTTATTCACCCAGTGGCATGCATAACGTGTTAATTTTTCTATACCTAGCTTTATTTTACAGTTTATCTGAAATATGATTGATCGATTACGTGTGCTTCGCAGTGTCGATTGTTCTTCAAAGCGTTTATTATGTTATATGAAACAGCGCTCACTTGTCTATGGCCTGAGCGACGGTGTCATTCTTCGATTGTAGTTCCTGGAGAAGCTGCTGAGCTCGCGGGTAATTAGAACAATAATCCCCGTATACGATGAGTGAGTTTTTCCACCGTAGAAAGCACTCCGAGATGCGGCCGTTCGGTACCTGATTAGCTACGTGCAGGTCTGACAGAAGGCCTGTGTGCACCTCGCTGAGCCCTCGAATGTGTTTGAAAATTATCTGTTGCAAGTGATGACAAGAATAAATAAAAGAAAAAAAGGAATAAGTTTCCAGATAGTCACTTAAAGCTTAAACTTATTAGTAATCAAATAACCTGATTCAGTCTACGATAAGATGTACTTGCTTAAGTTTCCAAATTTGATCGCATAAAGATAATAACATACCTCAGCATCTTCTCGTAGTACAGGTTCCAGCGGCTGTTGAAATTTTTTCCGAATCATCTGTAGGGCTTGGATATAATTTTTTTCAGTTTCGAGAAGCTCCTGTATACATAGGTCACGCTTTTCCAAAGGAACCTACATTTATATTATTAAATATTGGCTTATTGTAACATCTGGCAAACAAAAGCACTAAATTAGGAGCTAAAATGATGCTTCCATCCATGCAGATGCCAAGGACAACCTTTCCAAAGAGCAATTTGCAAGGCCGCTTAGAACGTAAGTAAATAATAATAGTTATTATTAGATTGGATAAGAACATGCGTAAATTCCGCATTTCCACTTAACGACAAAACGCAGCGTCTCTACCAAATTCTAACAACAAATGAATGTAATACTATCATGTATTTGTGGTTACCCTTCTTGATGTTCTCTCATACCTCAACCAATTTATTTATTTTTTTTCGTCACAAGTGTTCAAACTTGTCATGTTGAACCTGTCCAACCAAAAAGACCCTCTCCATCGTCAAATGTACGGTTACGAATTTCATTTGCAACTAATTGGAAAAGGCAATAATCCTTCGCAGCGAGGTCTAGACAATATGGTGGGTGCAAAATGCCTTTCGCTCAAGCTCCTGTAGGGTGACTTTCGCAATCTTTGACTAGTATCTCGGCTTAGCATTGTCGTTGACTTTGCCTTGTCTATCGGATTTTTGCCACTGAATATCCGCCTTCGCCTGGTGTAGCTGGCTTCTACACAGATCCCTGTTGTCCATCTTGTTCTTCTTAAGCACCCTTTAGTGTACAAGATCTTTCCAGTTTCGCCAAACCGAACGCAAACCATTGTCTTCTCAAGATGAAGACCTGGTTTAACTCAGAACTGAGGTGTATCCTTCAGGGTCAGCCATTACATTTTCCATCTACTTCATATCGACGTAGTACAGCTACTTCTTGCCACTTGTAAGAATTCTTGTGAGTCACTTGTAAGAACATAACCTTGTCATTGCGACTGGGCGTTGCCCAGTGGGGTCGAAATAATGAGAGTCAGCGAGAAGTTATATCTATCTATTCGTGCGCTTTACCTAGTCCATGACACACCCAGGCCCCTAATTTCCGATAGAATTTCGTACATTCATGATGCCTTAAAATAATCTGGCATTCGCAGCCTACCTACTTGGATGACTTTTTTTTTTTGCCACCTGAGCTAGTCATTGACCGAGAGGCCGACTGAAGTAGAGATTCAATCCTAGAACCTAGCAAGCTTTCTCGAGCATTCTTCTCAGTCATGAAGCCTTCTTTATGTGCAGTACAAACATCTTAACAACGCTTTTTCATTTGGAATCTAAGTTTTCGGCGATACGAAATTCTAGGTTCTGCACGATGACACTGCTATGCACTCACAAAAGGGAGAGTAAATCAAAATGCAGACATAAACAAATAGTGGAAAGGTAAAAGAGAACGAGAATAACAAAACCAAACGGAATTGACTTGTGTTCGAATCTAAATAACAACTGTGTTTCCACATGACCGTGTACAACCAGCAACATAAGTTTCACACATAATTCATCAATACTGATGTGGCTACCAGCAATAACGGTTCTGTAGACCTGTGGTGATCCCCCAGCGACCTTCTCTCGAGCAAATGCACTAAATGAACTACCCCTTCGAAATGAGATTTATGTTACCTAGACTTTCTACTTGTGCACGAATTTTCGTGTGTCCGACAACACGGCAATTCAATAACTTAAACTGATAAAATTTATTCGAAAAACAAAGTACACAAACCGTCTTAGGTTTCGGCGCGCTCCTCGGTACAACGCAGATTTTGTGATAGATCTCTTCTGCCTCGGTAATACGTGGACTCCTTGGTCCACCAGTTAGCTCACCATTCATGTTACAACGCCTATTTTGGATTGCATGACCGTCGCCATTTGTCAAAAGGCGTATGAACATACAGGAACAAAGCGGATGAGAAATCAAATACAAAACGAAAACATTCACGCAGAACTTAGCACGATAAAGAACTACTGATTTCTAGCCGTATGCGTATAAACATGAACAAAAATGAAAGCAAATTAATTTCCAAAATAATAGCAGCCTGAAAAAAGTATTGTTAGTCTGTAAATACTCCGATCTGGCGGAAACAGGCGGGTTGGGGACGGAATCACAAACTGGATTCTATTCGTTTATGCTGAACGGCTCAAATCACTAGCGATCACGTAGCTAGGCGCCATGCGTTATACAGAAATACATCCATTCCATTCGTGTATCGTTCGCTGGTTTGCCGGTAGCAGTCGTTCAGAGTCTATTTAGCTACCTGAGTCTTAGGTTTGAGTTTCAGCGATACATAGCAGAGCTCCTCGTAGAGAGCATCAGCATGGGATCGCGTCCGTGAATCCCCCTGGATAGCGGGGAACGTAAACGCCATATGAGTTGCTTCACCGTCGCTGTTCAGTGATGCCCAGAACAGCGAGAGTCCAAGAGTGATGAAGAAAGTTGTAAAGGTGCACACGATACGGACCGCCGCGTATTCAAACCCATGGCAAATGTGTATCGCATACAAAGTTGCCACAAGACCAAGATGGAATCAGAGGTAAAGGCAACATAAGGCCAAGACACAGATGAAGGACGTTAGGACATTAACAAATGGCGGCATTATACTTCAACTACAAAATTTTTAACTCAGCAGACCCACTACTGTTCAAATGATTAGTGGTTAAATAACGAGCCTTTTACTTTTCAGACCAATTAGCTTTAGAAAACGAATAACACGACACAGGTGTAGACACAAAGGAAGTTGTCTGTTGAATACAAGAAGGTAACTTTAATACTATAAAATCAAGCAGTACAATACTTAGACTAGTTTTATCTCAAGGATATATGTAGTAATTAGAGCTAAATTTTTCATCTTCAAGAATGACCCGGCCAGTGTTATTCAATCGAATAGGAACTGTATACGAACTCATTTGTTTGTCATTGATCATTGTTTGCCACTATATATGCTTATGCAGAGGAAGATTGGTAAATTTAACTCGTGAGCGAAAACACGAAAATTATAGCATTACGTACCCATTGTTGTCAAATGATGTACCATTTGGTGTTGCCGTTTCATTAAGAAACATGCTTTGATTATAATAGTCGCTGTTACCAATTCCCTTCGGGGCCTTAAATCCACTGAAATCAAATAAGTAGAAAAGTACCGATCATATATGCATTAGACACAAACCTCGAAGAACGTACGCCAATTCTCTTGTAGTATACTATCAAAGACTGCGCCGGAGATTCCACGTCACCGTATGGGGATCCCTACTATTTATTAGTAAAAGAGTTTCAACATTAGTTGTATAAGCTATTACGAAAACGTATGGGAGAGTGGCTAGGAGCACACTGCTAAAACAACCTCAAGTTTAAGGACAGTTTTGAGCATTTAACCAATTGTTTAATTTAACCCCACTGGGGGAGGGGTAAAGCGCTAAACACATCCATATCTTTAGCGGATACTTGACGATTCTTGCCAGCGGTCACTCGGTACCGTTACATAATCGACTATGTTTTTGGTAAGAGTATAGGTATTGACGGGAATCAACCCGGTGCAACTTGCGCATTTGGGTATTAACTAGCTTTTATATGAACGCCGAAGGGCATTTTTTTTTCGGTCTGGAGCTGACTTACATAACTCCAGATTTTAAAGCCGGAGGAGAATTGGACATGGCCGCGAGTGTGTGAAGGACGCGTTTGAAATCCGTGTATTCGAATAACATCTCGGGCTCAAACAGGTCTGATGGCGACTTCAGATCTGAAAGCGAAACCACGACAAATGTACTAATCTGGCTTAGTAACGTAGTTTATAATTGGCAACGTCACAAAAGATAGTATTAAGTGAGTTAAAAAGAAGCTGTGGCGAAGGGTGAAGAGAACTCACCGAAGCTCGTGGATAACGCCTGTAGGAATGCTCGAATGTTTTTATTACAAAGAAACTGTGACTTTTGTGGCCGCTGAGACATGTCCTTGTGGTCAATGCAGCCTGGTTGCAACTGTAGAGCGAGATTGCACAACACGACCCCATCGCGAAGTGTATACGCCAGATGTTCCACCTAAAAACGCCACCGTCGCAAAAATATGTTTAAACGTCGATTTTTGGAGAAATACATAGTGACGGCATCAACTAGCGTGCTCGTTGTCCTGAAAAATGCTATCAGCTTCTGAGTTCAAGCATGCGCCCCACATGCCATACTGCATAAACATGGCCGCAATCAACTACTATATACGGACAAAGCTCAGAGAGAGACACAGCTGTAAGCGTGCAAAGTGAGTTATAAACTTGGAAATCTCTCGCTTAGTTATAACTGACGTCCATGTTTATCGCATCTAATTCGCAGTCCGACGAGTTTGGTGTGGCCGAAAAGGCGAATATCGAAAAATCCTAATTCCAGATACTTCTAGGCGATCGCTAAGTAATAGCCCGTTTGCCCAACAAATTTCAATAGAAACGCTAACAATAAGAAACTTAATAGTAGTACGAAACGAATACGACTTGAGACTACGATTATGTGGCTCTAGAGCGAATATACATAAGAGATATAACACGTAAATCGGCTCACTTACTCCGGCATCGGGTGCCATGACTATATGATCTTTCGGCAGCATGTCCAAGTCCACGAGCCACCGAACCGCCTCCCGCCAAAGCGTATCGTCTCCGCCAGTATCAACTGCCACTGGTGGAGTGGCGCTTCCGGCAGCTTCGGTTGTCATCACCGCAGCGGACATCCTACCTATCCTGTTGGTCCTTCCGTTACCTTAGGACCTTAGCTCGGGATCCTCCACTCAGTATCCTATACGGCAGCGTTTGCTAGTTGTGGCACCTTAACCTTCGAAACGTTTCAATACCGTGATGAGGCATGCGTTGCTACTACATCCTGCGCGAACAACGATTGCAGAAACAAGTCACTACAAGCTATCTAACTGAGTGTTTGCACTACATACGTGATGCGCACGGTCAGATAAACTGAATTAGCTGATATTACATGTACATACGTAGTATAACAGACACGCAGATATGTTTTGTTGAACTAATCATCATATTAGACACAGATAAGGCCAAGCTCAAAGCAATCAGCACCGTCTAGCGTCTGACGTTGCCTTATCATCCTGTTTACTATGTAAAATTTTCTGAATATTTTAAATCATGACATAAGGACTAACTCTGTTGCTACTATCGCAAACTTTGTGATTCAACAAGCGCTCTACCCCTTCCGGCGTTAACAGCTGGAACAAACTTTATTTTTTGTCTTTAGTTGCTTTTGGAGTCTTTTCGATAGACTGCTTAATTATTAGGAATTCGAAGCTTCTGGAAAATAAAATGACAAGCGTATCACGAGAACGAAGTCAACAACTTGATGATCTGAAAATTGCGTGACGAATCCTTTTTTAGTAAAAGGCAAATTAAACTTTATTCCGTTAACACGCAATGGCCAGTAACAGTTTTAAAGGACAAAAGATAATTAGATTTCAACGTATAGGCGGGCAGTAACGAGTTCTCTGCTCTATTAATCCTATATAAGAGCGTACACTAATGGTGCATGTTTAACTCGCGACCGATATACATAATTAGCAAATATAAATGTGCTCTAGGCGTTACGTTAATATTATACTTTTCTTATAATTGTTTAAGGAACGTGACTATGCGGTACGTTAATGGTGATTTTTTTCATTTATATATATTATTTTTCAGTTTATAAAACTATATAGATTGACTGATTCTGGCAAGTATCAATCAGCTATAAAACTCTGACAAAAAGCAATGCGAGCAAACAAGTTCCCTGGTCTTTCACACTCAGTCTACCTCGGATCAGTATTATACGTACATGGCTATAGGAATAACCAAAAACATGTATCACCCTAGCTATTAAACTAATTTTGCTTATTGTGATATATTGACGCGACGGGCGTACGAGGACTGGCGGTGATAATTTACAGCTGTTGTTTTATATTAGTTTTAACGTTATCGTAAAAAACAATGTTTAGCGGCTGTATGCTTGATGTAGAATTTGAGACGGTTATTTTTATATGGGCTAAACGACGAAGCATGACTTGTTCAGTAATGCTTTATTTTATGTGTTACTGTGCTGATTCGACGTACGTACACCGACGATAAATCACGAGCATCGATGCCGCGAGGACACCCCTGAGCGAAACTCGACGGAATGTTTTATTAAGGATTGAGGTGCAGATACTTCAAAAGATGAGTATCAAATATTGTCAGGCTCATCGACGTTTAAAGTTTGCAATTATTATGGCAGATAATAATTCAGAGCACCATTAAGTCATTATAGTGAACAATGTACGCAACTGCAACGAAGACCAACTCTACGGGCTATATTAGAAACCTTCTAATTGCACATATTGGCGTAAGTGGAGACGATGCGAAATCCATAAACCCAATGAATTCCCTCAGACAAAACGATCTTTTACTTTTAAGTATATTCCGTTGCTCTCAGAAAAAGGCTTTGTTGAGAGCATGTGGTTTCTACTTAATTAAAGGCAGCGCGAGGCCTGTTTCAACCTATCCAAGCCTGGTGTTGCTAGAAAGTATGCTATATATATATATATATATATACTTATTCATGGACGAAGCATAATCACTGCGGGACTCGACCGACGAGTCGAGTCTGCGGTTAATGAAACTGCGTCCGTATATTGGACGGCTATTGCAACTAAACAAGCTCAAGACGGCAGCCCTTTATGCTACCAGCAACGCTTCACACGAAGACCTCATTTCAAGGTTAGTGTCTTAGGGCCCAGAAGCCAGCTAGAAGGGACGCCATCTGTCGCAAGCGCCCGCGACAGGCATACGTGGGTTCGAAAATTACGAACACATGGATAGGAGATGCAAGCCGTTGCTCTTGATGATTATAATTAGGTTAGCTTAGGAAAGCGATACGCACTTCATCTTCCTTGACATGTGCTACACATAGAAAACGGCCATGTGATTGACAAACTCAATTCTACCCTTTCCTTTTAAAACCCCATCATAGTTACTCAGTTAAAACAACATCGCGATTTTCAATACAAGTTCCTCCTAGGACCATTGAAATTTTCACGCGCTTAGTAAATTATAAACGCTTATTTATTAAAACATCGTAATTGGTAAGGACGCAACTGCGTAGTCACAACGACATTATTAAGCAATGAGTTCATAATCATGGACAATATATGACAGAAACATAACCGACCAGCCTATCTGTAACTAGTTTAAAAATCGATTTAACATTACTACAAAGCACAAACGATCACCATATCCTTTAACGCGCAAGCGTCTATCAAACATTGCTGCTTTTTTTTTTTTTTACTAATTAGCGTACGAGTGTCCAGAGAAGCAGAGCAAGCCTTGACTTTTTTCCAGAAAATAAGTCAAGCAGGAATCGCCAGAAAAATAGTTCATAATAACCCCCCGATCTTACTACAAAAAGTTTAGCGACACATATTCACATTTTTAGTTTACTTGTTATCCTACCTTCTTTTTTGATGTCCGCAGTTTCTACAGATCTCTTTGAATTCATTATGAGGAAGTGGTTATATGTTATGGTACATTTGGAAGTAATGTGTGAATTAGTAGGTGAACGGCGTGGTGAGAATATAACATCATATGAAACATTACGAGACAAAAAAAGCTCCAGTAGAAAAGCTGCGCCTCCGTCGATGCCTGAGTCAGCCGCCGCATTGGGGCAGCCTATGCTAGATGACTTCGAAATTCAACGGCATCTACAGATTGCACGAGCGTAGAAGCGAAAATAACGAAAAAGCCGAAAAAATATACGATATATGAAAAGGGTGGAATGTTTGTTTCACTTGTCTTTCCTTGCCCTCGAAGAGGCGCTGTCATCCGTTAGCCCTCTAACGACATTTCGTGGAAAACGCAATTGCTACGGGAGGCAGAGTGCGACCCTTCTTACGCATGTATACGGCACGTACGCGATACTGGCTGTCGCATCGAGAAAAAAGTCAAGACAAAAAGATTTAAAACGCAATTTTTCAGAGCTACTCCCCGCATCTTCTCAATCATGCATGTTGCCTGCTGTTCACGTATCGACGTATTAACGTCACCCACAACAACAATGTTCGCAATCATATCGTCATGGTTGTCGTCATTCAGTAACTCCAGCGATGGAGAGGTCAAAAGAGACGCCTTCCTTGCACTCTAATGATCTAATCTTGGATGATATGGCCATTATTCCCCAGGGGCAATCCTTAAGTGTCACTGTGGCATATAGTTTCGTCCATGTTATAAGCCTGTATCTGCGACGAAGCAAAATGATATGAGACCACAGAGTAGGAAAACAAAACGGGCGCCCTTCAGAGCTCACAAAAGGCGAACACGTAATAACGTACATTTTCTCGGGGTCGCTACGAGACCAAAAGCAAATCCTCTATGAATATAGATATTGTAAATGTTTCGAAGATGCTTTGAAAGCACAATATGTGACGTCTAAGTGGCTAGCTGCTTATATATAGTTTGTTGAAATCACTGGACGGTCTGTATGTAATAATATATATACATACATCTACGGTGTATTTATATAGTTTGCTGTCTTTATTCGTTATTGTGGTGTCAACCCTTGAACAACGGCAAAATGTAGAAAAGTATCTATTGCCAAATAGCAAGGGTTACACTTTTCAATCGGCACTGTGTGAACCAACACATATATCAGCGGTCAAAGCAAATATCAGCGCGATACAACAATGAGAATACTAAACTTCTAACCCTTCAGGGATTGGGACATGGAATTAAGTGAAACGGGCCGCCGCATATATCGTTACGTGCTTGAAGATCAGCATAGGTAAACAGACACACTCACTTAAACTAGTTTTCAAATGCCACCCGTTAGTTTTGAGAAGGTGATGCCATGATCACTACCTTTCCTAATATAAAAATTACCTAAGAATATTAGTTTTTTCAGAATCGTAATCACAATGTAAAGTTATCGTTCACATTTAAGAAGAAGTCATAGTCCCCACTTTAAAGATCGTTGAGAAAATTAAAAAATAGAGAATTTCACGCAATTCAATGCAATAGAGCTCAAAATATGTTTAAAAAAAACAGGTTAATTATATATTTTCAGTAGTTACTTGATGACTGTTATCCCAAGGCTAACTGAGGCTTCCACGCTTTAAGGTTAACTCAACTAACGACGTAACGGAATACTGCACGCCTATATTGTCCGAGCAATATTCGAAGTAAGCTTCACCCACTTAAAGTACGTATTGAACCTGGTGCAAATATAATCTTGTAAACAGCCCGCACTATTGTGTTGTGCGCTGGGCTCATATAAAGACGCAAATCACAGGCTCAATTCCAAATTTTGCCGCTAATTCTTAAAACAAAATTTAACAAAACAATTATTATTATTGCTCATCACATATAATTCATAAGCATTGACCACTTCGTCAACCACACTAGATTGGATCATCTCGTCATTGCTTTAAACAGTGCAAACAGCCTTTATAACGCATTAACTTACGGAAGACGGATGAGCCTTTTTTCCTATCGTTGTTCCTGTGATACCATGTATTCATGGTCCTTTTTTTTCTACTGATTTAGTTTCTCGCAGTTTATATCTATCTGCCTCCTATATCTATTCCTGTGCGTTATTTTTATTCTTTCACTTCTCCGTTCTGCTTGTTTTCGCCAGTATCAAGGGGCAAACAACAAAAAGAAGTCTTCTATCGCCTCTTTCTTTGGGCCGCCCACCTTTCAACCCGGCTAACTGAAACTACGGTCCGTTGCAATGGTAACGGGGGCGATTTTTGGCTACAACTCCACCGCATCATCATATTCTAGGCGTAGCTGGCTACCAGGCGGCCAGTTAGTTGGCTCAGACTGCCTCTTAGGTCATCTGTTCGTTCGCTTGGTGCCTGTCGCTTATTACCGTTACCACCGCTATGCCAGCGGTATGATAAGTAGTCGTTGTTGCTATCGTCGTTGCCGTAGGTCAAGTTTCATCGCAGGCTCTAGCAGGTTTACTTTACACAAACAAGGCAGGTTGAGAGTGCAGAGGCACGATCTTCTTTTGTGGGCCAGAAAAAAGAAATAGAAAGAACGCGGCTAGGACCTTCTGCTGGCCATCAGAAAAAAACCGCAAGCGTTAACTGGCCTCCAGCCTGTCTTGTCTACCACCTCTTTTCGCGCTTGACCGCGCTTCAAGACAACCTTAGACAATTCAGGTTCAGCAGACCTTTGTCGTAGTGGCTGCGGACGGAAGCGTCGAAAGTTCCATTATACTAGACAACTTTAATAATATACGTCACGCTCCGTGACGCTAATTAGATTTACAGTAGGCTCGATTAAGTGGGCGCAGTACCGTTGGCGATTACGGCTTCAATGATTATACCGGTTTATTTAATTCATTGGGGATTGGAACAACTGTCAAGGTTCGCGTTGTCAAATATATGGATTCTATTTCGATTCCACTGTTAAAACTATGACAGTAACTATGTAGTGGAACGGTTTAGAGGTAGGTCTTATCCTTTACTTATATAAAGCATTAGCTTCCTCATGTTCTTGTGGATAATATATAACCCAGCTCGCTAAGGTTAATCAACTAAAGACAGCATAACCAAGTTTGAACATTATGCTTCCACAACAACAGCGAGTTCGTTTTGGCTGTCGACGGATGGCGTCTACACCGTGTCAACGAAAATTAATCGGACTATAGTCACATATGACCGGACGCAAAACCTACAATATTTTTATTAATTGTATACGACTCGCTTGGTGACCCTACGGTCAGCACCCCGAGATCTTAATCGGTTCACTTTTTTGACCCCAAGAAAGAGAGACCCATGTGCACGATTAAAGTCGGGTCATTCCATGAAGATAGTACGCTAAATAAACATTGCCCCTGGGAAAAGCTGTCAATAAGGAGAATGTTATTTTACCTCAGACTTATGACCTGCCATAAATATGTCAAAAGAAGCTTAACTCATATACTTGTGATTAGCAAAATCTCTCAAAGGTCTGACATGAGAATCTCTTCAGACGAAAATGTATTGACAAGGAAGTTACTGTAGATATGAAACATAGTTTCTTAAGACCATCAGTGTAATCATCGCGTTCGTAAAGGTCCGACGTAGACGACACGTAACACACGTGCTTGTTAGTTTTAACCAAGTCGCTGTAAATTCATTGGACGTTTACTGAAACCAATGCCTCATCTCTCATTTCTCTTAATACTGCTTCTGCTCAGCAAATGACATAAGCCGACCGCCTCTATATATAGCAGTAAAATTCGACATGTAATATAACCTTGCTATATGACAGGTCGAAATGGCTTTTGTTTCAACAGTTGTTTTCAATCTTCCACACTACTGTATTAGACCGTCAAATACTGACACTTACGCAAAGCAATGCAGCTTCGTACACGGGACTTGAATAAACACAACATTCTAAAGTCAGTGAGCGGCTAGCGATAGCTTATTGCTACCTGCTGGTGATTAGAAGTTGATATCCAGACGTTAAGTAGCTTAGAGAATCGGCCGTCAAGTGTCCATTTCTGAGAGCGAGTTTTATTATCTAGCAAACCGGCCAGCTAGCGCCCCATTAATATAACGCCCGTTAGTAACTAGGTAAACAAGGGCTTGAATAATGTAAAGACGCAAATACGCTGACAGCTCCCCATCCATCTCTAATTGCGCTCCCAAGAAAAAAGATCTACATGTTTCGATTTTAACGATATTGTGAATGCATGTTGTAAACATTATAATTGAGCATATTTTGGGTTCAAGTTCACAATTAGAGCTGCCTGCAATGCAGGTTGCCATACCGAGTGTTCTGATTTACCGAATATCAGGTATAGATTTTTAACGTAAAATAATTAATTAATGTAAAGCGGTTATTCAGCTCGAATATGAAATCGATTGTTTATATCTTATTTAAAAAAAGCTTCGCATGATCTTCCTTTGTCTTTTACTCTATGTTCGTTAGTATATGTCGAATCGCCGGTAAGCGGAGACCGAAAAACATTTATCAGTTCCTGAAAACTACTATCAGTGAGCCGTAGTATCAGACTATCCGATCGTTGGATTGTATACATACGGAAGATGACACCAGATTTTGTTTCTTCTGTTTTACCAAATCAGCCATCAACTAATGCATTATGTTAGCCATCGTTCGATATTATACCAGTGTTATCACCCAGATGTTGCAGCTAGCATCAATTCATTGTAATTAACTTCGGACGCAAATAGATCTTGTGGGCTGTATGTGAGCAGGAGCCTGCCTGTTTTTTTCGTTTTGTGTAGTAGGTTCGACAAACTTGTCTTGATCCTGTTATAGAATTGCAAATCAATGTCAGTACGCTCCTCAAGATAAGAATATTAAATAACTTTTACTTTATACCATAGAGTTTAGTCTGTCTATGTTTCTACTATGTCAATGTACTTCGGCTTCATTGTCGACCTGTTACTGGTTACCGTAGATGCCAAACGATGATTAGCGTCCCACCGATGGTTATTATTATCAAACAACCGATAAAATATGACAGTGCTGCTCACATATATATATGCATGTGTTGTACGCTGCTCGAAATCACTGCAGTGACTAAAGCATCACGCGCGAAAAAGCGAAAAAACAGAAACTGTTTGCCTACAGACGGACATAACTTCCGCGTAAATAAACAAAACTTTTTTTTAGCTATTTTACCGTCCGTTAATGACAATCGATAAGAAATAAGACATTGTTGAAAATAGAACCAATAAGATCATTTGATACGGTTTGTAAACCCTCAAGCCTTCAGCAGAAAGCCGTGAAGATGATAGCACCTGGACTTATGCCATCGACCCAAATTAAAGACAAGCTTCGAAATGCATTAGCTTTACACGTGTGAGGTCATTTACCTATTCATACAGTTTAGCTGTCAACACACGTCGTGTAAGATCGTAAAATACACGAAATTTCTAGTTTACGAAATTCCACTTTCAGCATTAAATGCTCTGTTTTCCAGCCCTTAGTAGGTTTATTTGTCGAAGGCACCGTCGAAAAGTTTTAAACTAAGCTACTCACAATTTACTGCTTGAGGAAATTTCTACTTCGGTTTGCTACATCCCGTACCTATAACGAAAAATAAAATACTCATCAAAATCTCGAGACTACTAACTTTGGTAACTTTGAATGATCTCTTAAAAGCGCCTGACATTGCTACCTGTACCAAATTGATATGTTCAGTTCTATTTAGAATTTCATTTGGCAGTTCTAATTTTTCTAAAAATCAATAGCTGCTTTGAGCATAAACTGATCTCTGTCAATTCACACGGACGGAAGGTCTACCTAAGCAATTTAAGTCGAATGGTCACTTTATCTGTTACGCATAGACTTAATGAAGTGTTCTTCAGTCCATCTTTAAGCTATAAAGTACTACATTGGAAATCAAAAGAATGTAGTCTCTCCTTACCACTATCGATCATCAAATTACTTTTACATACACCTGTTATCAGCTGCCATATAAGCAGACGTACCGCCGGTCCGATGCCTAATGTAATGCCACCTCTTCGACAGTTAAGTTATAAAATTGATAACTTTAATGAGTGAAGCCAGTTGTAGCGCGACGAATGTCGTTACTGGTTAATTTAAACAAATTCATCATTGAAATACTTTATTCAAATAATAAACAAAGGCCGCGATGAGTAGAACTCACGAGCAGCCTAGGACTCATATACTCTTATATAAATAACAAAACTATGTGTTTGCTATCCCAGTATATGAATACGAGCCATACGTTCACTTAGCCGGCCTTCGAAGCTAATAACATCCTATTGGCATATTAATAAGATGCCAACATTTTTCCGCGTGCTAGAACATTTCGCCTGTCCTAACAGATTCGAGGATCTTCTAGATTTCTTGTGTGAATACTGGCATATGATGCACACTGTAAGCAGTTTCGAGAAGACACTGTGTGATCGCGTATGATTCTATGGCTAGTGGTTGGACGGTGTGCCGTGTGCCTGTACCGCATTAAGAGTCAGCGCGACAGTGACTGCGTCTACTTCCGACTGAATCCGCCAGGTGGCGCCTGTTGATTATAGATGGCGGTATTGCGGACCGAGAAACCGGCTCGGTGCTACCACTGAAATATACGTCCTTTGTGGACCTTCTTCCGGACTTAGGACCAGTAAAAGCACAGTTTAATATGAGTATGGCTATGATTAGGCAGTTAAGCGGAAATATAAAAAAAATCGTATCCTCTAGCCGCCCACCACATACCGGATATGCTATATGGGGGATTATGAATATCAACCCGTAGCTTGCTACTAATCTAATATATTCATAAAAAATAGACCGGATTAACAAACAATGCAAAATATTTTGAGGGCAACTGGACCAAATCAGCTAAGACAGACAGTCAACCAACATGGTAACAAACCGCAATGACATGCTTAAAACGCTCAGACCCCAGTACGTTGACAGAATCTTTCGAGCATTTAGGACTGTCATACTGGTTCAGCATAAATAGTCAACAGGCTGGTTATCTGCTTTCTTCCATATTGAATGCTGACCAATTAAAAAACGTTCTGATAATTCAACGGTTACTCTTTTCACGGGCGTATTTTCCAATATCACCAACATCGACGCTAGCGTCGAACAAAAATACTTTCCTGTAAGATGCAAGCTTACGTCAGCCTCAACTTGATTCATAATCCGTTCAAATATCTGCTGTACCCTAACAATGCGTGTTTTTTACTACTACATTTCGAGAGACATTATAACGGCGTACTTAAATGTTCCGACAATAAACTTATATCAACATTAATGCACAACTCGACAACTGTATCTCTGGTAAATGGTGATAATGAATGCTACACGGAGCCTAAGGCTAGCGGAAGTTGACTTATCGACATTTGCGCATGTTAAGCAAAACTCATTATTCACACCGATACAACATAAGCCGCAAGGATTAAACACACTCGTACACAGACGTGTAAACACTATCTGCATTATGTGGTGCTGCTAATGCTAGCCTTGCCGCGGCCACGCATAGCCGACATCGTCGACCTCTAAAGAATTCAGGTTTAGTTGGGCCCCGATCGACATTACATGATAACCTCGGCTGAAGTCCTCATAACAGCCGCAATAATAGCTACATATCCATTAAGCCCGCTGACTGTTTATTCGGACTCAGGTGTAAATATACGTATCAGCCAGCAGTACCGCACTGTCCGCGCTGCTGTTTCCAAAGAAAGACGACATTGGCGATAGTATCGGCAATATAATCGAAATAAAAAGCCGTATTGTACGCGTAGATATATAAACGTATAGCGTATAGCGGCAATTCCGACCTTGAAGAAGCAACTGCACCATTTATAGGCCTTGGGAGTCGTCAGCATTAGATCGTTCTTTCAACCCGACTACCGCCATATTAATTATGTTTCATGCAATTCGAGACAAACGACAACGTAGCACTACGATGCTTATACCATGATTAGTGAAATCTTACGACATTCATTATTGAATTCTAACTAATCCATAATAATCCAACAAACGAGTCGCAAATGTCATTGACGCTGAGTAGTATATACCTTGGTTGCTCGATTTTAGTCATCCAAACATCGCCTTCAAGCGCTGCATCAGACAGCACGCACAGTCGTTTCCGCAACCTGTCACAGTCCTCGCGGATAGGGTTTCAGGAAAAAACTCTCGCTGATTTGCCCTTCATTGTATATAAAAAGGTTACACCACGGATCATCGACGTAATTTTGGGCCTAATACTGGGATCCTCGTTTATGGTAACGAGACTAACGTCCTGCTCAGCGGAAATCACACGTTACACTTAAATTGAAGCTGGTGCCAGTTATGAATACTCCAACGATAATATCATGCGCTAAGTATGCTGCAATACATACAATACTAATGGTCTATTGCGGACTTACAGAATCAAAAAGTTTCTCAAGTCATTCAACTAATTATGCAATATAGCGGAACATGTATTTATATACGGAGAGCTTAATCTCTCAAACATTAATTCATATTGACAATCTGTCGATATTATCGACGATTTGTGGCATCCCCTGTTGTGAAAATAATTTTTGTAAAATCGTTCTTAGCCAGTTAACTCTTAGGTTTTTTAAGACTCTGTCAAACATGGCCAGAGTTATCTCTAAAACTTCTAAAACTAAAATCTCTAAAACTATCTAAAACTTCTAAAAAAATAATCCTAGACTTTATTGTAGCGTTCCTTCGTTATTCACAATCTATCTGCGATTGATTTACCTATCAGCTCAAATAACTACGTCGTTTCTTTTGATATTATTACTAAATTAATCGAATCTTCTGAAAGCTTAAAATTATATAAATGCGGTTACGAGTCAGTAGAAATTAAATATTAAATTAGATTTTTTTTGGTTCCTGTCACATCTTCATCATTATTTGCAGCAGCTTAGCTTTGCCCACCTATAAAAGCATACTTTGGCAAAAGAAGTTGCTGCTTTACAACAGCGAATGTAATCTATTGTGGTCCCTCACCTCATATCGTATATAAATTATATAAAGCCCCAAATTGACTTCGAATCTTCAAATAATTTCTGTTTTACTTAAATAATTCAGTTGAGTTCTATTCTTTAAGAGTCCGGCATAAACTTTATTCCGATTATTTCAAGCTATACGCTCGTTCTAATAGAAATGGCCTGTTACTTTGGCGGGCACTCGATGCCGCGTCTGTTCGATGCTGCGGCGCCAGGGGTATCATCATCTCCGCCAAAAGTTTATGGCAATATGCATTCACAAAGGGACTCACAAACACACTGCAAATTACGTGACTATCCGTGTGTGAGCTCAGTAAAAGTCACAATTAAGTCGAAGCTTGACTTCGCTCTTCATATAAACCGGCTAATTAGATCAGGGTCAACTGCCAATAATATGTTATACTTTGTTGACATCCGAAACAATACATCCAGATAACTTTGCAGTTGGGAACTGATGACGGCGTCACAGGTGGTCCAAACTGAGAGGCTAAATATGTTTTCGTGAAAAAATGTCCATGAACGTTATCAGAAATTCTTCAAAATAATGACATTGGTACGGTAGTTGTACAGACTTCTACTGTGAATACTAACGTCATCGTCCGTACTGCTGAGGTATTTCAAATATATTAATAGTATATTTTTCTTCTTTCTAATGAAGGTAATTTTAACTTAGCTTAAACACCAAAGCTAGTAGCACGCACAGTACGAAATGCATTCGTTATTTAATCCAAACAATTCTGGTTGTTAATTCGTTGGTATCGATAACGTTGGCCAAAAGACAAATGGAAATAAGTCTATATAATAGGGTTACACGTGCTCCGTATTTAATGTTAATATGTATTTAGGTAAGAATATTGTTGTTAATATGTGTTTAGGTAAGAATATTGTTTAAGTCTCTGCGAGTAAAGGCTGCGAGACGTCCAATGAAGTGAGTAATCTTTTATCAATAAAACCTTTAAAAACCGCAGTACCATAGTATAACTTAAATGCCTTTTGTGTCGTAATCGTCAAGCATGCCAAATCCCCCACGTTTATAAGAGCGTTGATAATCTTCATCATTGTAATAATGTGTATGCCCAATGTACAGAAGATTTATACGGGCCGTCTTGTAGTTGGGTTTCACTTATTAAACATATAACCACGCTACTACAACCCTTTACTGTTGACACGGAACGCACCGCATGTAGTGATTTATACGTATCCGTTCGATTTATATTACGGTATAAGGGCGTGCATCACTTGTTGCGTATGACTCTGAGTAGGTTGTTCTACAGTACTCAGTCGAAGTTCTTCACTTGCATTGAACCTACCCTAGTTCTCGCAAGCAGGGTTTGTGCGCATCAACCTCAACGCGCGTATCCTGTTCATAGCATAGCCAGTATAACAATAACGATAACAACATGATCATCCCATTACGCTTATCCTTATTATCAATGCCGCTTCCAAGAGCAGCGGCAGTAACAAACGCGTTCGTGGCATTTTTTTCCTTTGATTCTAAGTTTTCCCATCAACACCTCGCTACAACGCTGATGCTGCTCGCGTTTCCCTATATTCCTCGTCAATCAGTTGCCGTTCTGCTAGTCATTTCTGCTGTGGAGGAAATAGAGACCGAAGGTAGGGTCATACGGCGAACAAATGCAGCGCTCAGTCGCCATTCAGTGCACTATCGCAACAGCAGCTCCATCAGTAGAATACGAAAGCTGTATGGCGTTCGTGGCAGCAACGACAAGGTAAAATGCAGGTTTTTTTATTCATTCTTATTCATCTTCCATTTCTTCTCCGTATTACTCATTCCGCCAGCGTCGATGGTGCAGGCGTTGACGCTAGTTGGCTCATTCATTGACTGACTTGACTGATTCTTATATTATCATACGTCTATTTCTTGTTCCCCCTCCTTCACATATTTTTCATCTGTTGTCAGAGTCGCCATCAGACGCTACGGTAGTCTTTCGTTCTTTCGTCCGCTGGTCGTCGTGAGCCAACCACGTTGACGGCCCGCAGTGAGGCCAACTACCGCCCAGTCGCTCAATTGTTTACTTCTGCTCAGACTGCAGCGGTAGCCATCGACCTCGCAACAACAAAAATGGCACTTCTTGCAACAGCGATGGCAAGATCTGGTCAGAGCTGGTGGATCGAGCTGCAGCAGCTGGCGCCTCCTGGCTATGATGCTGTGCCCCCTTTGATCCTGCCGTCGTTGCTGTTTCTGGCGGTGGCGGCGACGGCAGCACTGGACGGACGCGGTGTTCAGCACAGTCGCTGCTTTGGCGAACTTCGCATTTCGCGGTTGCAGCAGTTACCGCCGCTGCCGACGCAGCCATCACTGCGACGATGCCACCGCAAGCTCCGAAGAGTAGCCGCAAAAGCAAGAGCGGCCCTAAGAGACCGATCGACCGATTAACCGACAACGACGGCTGACTGCCGACTAAATCTCTTTGCTTTTCCTGGTGCGAGACGTCATCATCACCATGATCATTATTATTGTCGTCGTCGTCGTCGTCGTCGTCGTCGTCGTCGTCGTCGTCGTCGTCGTCGTCGCGGTCGTAGTCTTGCTGTGCCGCTTCGTTACCGCTGCTACACTATATCTTGCTGCTACTGCCACGGCGCGGTTCTACGAGGGTCGCCCAGTCTGACGGAATGTAAGACCGACAAATTCATAGCCAGGCAGACTGGCATATACATAGACACACTGCAGACAGACACACACACACACACACATGTATATATATATATATATGTTGATATAATGTTTGTCTAATACAACGGTAGCAGCAGGAACTAATGCTGCTGCTGCTGCTGCACCAGAGTAGAATTCTTCAATGTTCCCGTTTTGATTGTTGCCGTACCGTTGGTCACCAGCTGGCCCGCAGCACAGACACAAATTGCTGAAAACGCGCATGGATGAGCGACAGGGGCGGCTGCGGCGTTAGTCAAAGATGACGACGACGACAAGGACAAGAATAACAAAAAATCGAGAAAGAAACTACAAAAAATAACACAGCGGACAGATGTCTTTGGGTACGTATCTAACTTCCGCCAGTTTTGCTACATATATATTGGTATGTGATATTAATTTAAATATGACCTATTATCGTGCAGCTTTTCGTATTCAAAAACCTGTTGCAGACATAAGAAAATCAATGGACTAATTTCCCGCATTGAATATTATTCAATTACGTCTATGTACTCAGACTTTCACAAAGTGAAACTAAGCCACAAATTTGATTCTTATGATATTTAAAGAAACCCTCGACACATTGCAGATATCCTCAGAGAACGAGTTTCTCTTTACTCGACTGGCACACACAATCGTACACCCAAGTACACTCGTGTTATTACGTCTATTGTTAACACCTTTACTGGCGTTTTGCTTTATGAAGCTTGTATAAGCGTACTGAGAAGCGAAAAGCCCGACTGTGTGACTAACAAATAATAATTACATTTAATTCAAAATGGTATTATTTGTGTCTACTGCGCGTACCGATAAACGGACCGTTCGTCAGCTTGTTATACGGTCTTGAATGAAGCCTTTCCTGATGCATAGGCACCTACTTTTAACCGTCTTGGATGGTGAGTTGAGATTGCATAACTACTATGATGATTACTTCTAGTGTGAGTCGTACGCATTCCTCAATGACACATCTACATAATAATAACAATAGTAATAACCGTAAAACATACAATAGCTTAGCAAGGTTACCTTCTACTCAAACTGATCGTTGAGTTCTTGATAACAGAGATGAATCCATGAGTCGGTGAAAGGAATATCTAAGCAACAGTAACAGCGATAACAAACGCAATAGAAAAGAACGTATTAAACATGGATCGAACAAAGATGCCTTGCAAAATTGTCGAATTACAATCCCACTTGTTCCAGTTGTTCGGCACCGACTTCTCTCTCATGACACCTGTTTTGCCCTCCACGAGAACGATAACACACCTTAGATTGAGAAACTCGACGAAGTGCCAGCCATTTAGCTGGCGGCAGGCGGTATCAGAATTCAATAACCAACGCCCTCTTTTTACGAATGCTGAAATTTCCTTACGGCATAGCTGACTGTTTTCTTGCATCTACGCGCCAGTCAATGCACGACACTCGGCAACTGCTATCAGCTGAAAGCTGTTGTTCCTGTTAGCAAAACATTTGCAAAACACAAATTAGCGTAGCCATTGATGTGCGCACCATACGCACGAGATCGCCGCAATGGTTGATTGGATTCCAGGATTGAGGATTCACTCTCCGATGGTATTCATGCTATACTTCTAGATTAGTTCACATTTAGCGCCAGGTCCTCACTTTGCGCCCGCTCTGTTTCCTTTCGTCGGTCGACTGCCTCTTCCATTATATGTGAGAAATTAACATGACATCATTTTAGGCTGATTATTGACATTGCAATCCAGGCGCTACAACCAGTGGCGATCCGGAGGAGGACAGCGGCGCTCGCGGCGACGGCGGGAGCAGTAGCGGCAGCAGCATCAACTGACGCCCTCAACAAACTCTGCGCTTGTTTTGTTGTTCCCCGCTCTCTCTCTAGGCTTGATTGGCTGGTGGCGTAGTTTGTGCACTCTGCTACCCTATTGACACTCTCCACTCTGCTGCTAGCCAACACTTCTTCTATGTATCATGATCGTCTGTGAAGTATTTACAATACAACCAGACGAAACAGGCTGAAAACAGGAGAGGCAAACCTTGGCGCACGCCTGCCCAGGCACCTTCTCGGTAGTAATAGGCGGCAGCCTGAACTCCAGTCGTTTCAACGGAAGGCCGCAGAAATGAGAAGGCGAACTCGAAACTGCTTGTTCCGTATCTTTTATGACACCGACATACGCCTGTGTAATCCACTACTTACGATGTCACTTGAGCTGCTGCTAGCGCTTTGGTACACAAACCGCATTACGAACACAGCTTATGCTGTACCGATAGAGGTCTAACTTGTATAGAAATTTACATAGTCGCAAAAGTAATGAATTGTTGTTGCAGTATTTGCAGCATAGATTATTTGGCGCTACTTTTACTGCTGTTGCTGTTCCCGTAAAGCTCGTCACCAGTTTGCTGTGGACCGCAAAGCCACTCGCACTGCTTTTCCGCAAACAAAACAACAATGCCAGTGTGACTAGCCTGCTCCAGTGACGTTTCCTTGGCCCTCGTCCAGCATAGCTACTGATCGCCTGCGTATTACTGGAATGATCCACGACAGCCAGTTGCACTTATCTTCGCAGAAGACAGCACTAAGCGAAACGAGCAACGAATACAGCTAGAGAGCTGAGACAGTAATAATCCCACACACATGCTATATGAGAGACATACAAAGTGTACCCGCAGCAGCAAACACACACCAGGGAAAGCACGGCCAAACAGAGAGGGCAGCTGTGAGATGAAATTGCATAGAAGGTTCACTGTGTAGAACTGGGACGCCTAGACTTTCATTGGCCAAGCCCAACGATGGCAGATCGATCCTGACTAATTACTTTCAAGGATGACGTTGCGATACAGCTTCACCGATTTAAACAGGTTCAGAAACTCGGAAACAAACACGACACATTTCAAGCGCAGGTTTTTATAAGTTGGCCCTGTAAGTTACGCCATTTCTAGCTACCTGCTAGATGATTACTGCTGATTCTTCGATATAAATTCTTTGTGCACTATAAGAATTTACGCGTTCCGTATGAGACCTTTGATGTTACTTCTATCATCACGTTAAGCACTGTAATCGCTATAAATTCTAACTCATATTTTAAAGGAAGGGCTGGTTAAGCGCAAACTTTGTAGGACTTATAGGTGGTGCAAGTGAACGACGTTTGGCACTAATCTATCGGGCTTAAAGAAGAGACAAAAACGGTTTCCTCTTGTTTTTATTATTATTGTTGTTGTTTTTGAACAGTATTAACATTCGACAAAATTGTAATTTGACAAAATCAATAATTAAGTAATAGTTTGTGTACTGTTAATTTGAAACAGGTTCTTACTTAGATGAAAGTTTATCACTACAACACGAAGTTACGAACTACTTCTTAAAGGCGACTGGTTTGGCAGATCGGGATGTATTGTAATCTCCTTAATAACAATACAAACAAAAAAGTCTATGTAAGTTAAGTTTACACCACCTACAGGTCAAAAATGAACAAAGTCCCTATGAAAGGCCTGACATGGCAAAATACGCGTACCTGTGGTATCTAATGGATACGCTAATTAAATGATCAAAACTTTTATTAAAAAATAACATGGGCTAATCTGCACCCCGTAAATAAATTTTAAAAAAGTATTGAATAGAGTTCTTTCGGTACGACGATTGCCTTTGGTTCATTTACATATGGAGTCTGGCGCGCCAGTGATTGTCAACAAATGGGAATTTTAAATAAATTAACACGCCGAATCCAGTTTTCCATAGCATTGCTGCGGGCCCCTAGCAACAGTTAATTTTTACTCAATTATATAACGTCGCCGGCGAGCAGAAAATATTTCATCATGTCATGAGGATTCCGCTGAATATAGAGTCGAGTGTGCCAGTTTTACAAATGGCTATATTTAATGATAGCACATTTAATATAGCCTCCTAATCCTCAGGAGTGACACATATTTTCGACTTCATTTTAGTGCATTTGGATAAGGCTCTAGCCGTTGTGCACTAAGGTATTTATTAAATTACAACTTTCACAGTTGCGAGTCCGGCTTCAACAAATCAGGCGACCAAACCAGTAAAAATTTGGATATTTTTGGCCAGTACTGCTTTAACTAGCTGCCCCAGGTGCGAAACGAAATGTGCATATGTTGAATTTCGAACTCTGACTATCTTACCTACCCTTGAGTTTATCGAGTCGACAATAATATCATTGACTGCAATATATATATGTATATTGAAAGCTTTTTCGACATTATTATTTTGTTCATCAATGACTTAGTGGTTGCGTGATCGGTACTGGTAACTTGCATGAATCTTTTCATGCGAGTACATAAGGCAATAGTTTCGCTTTGTATGTGCCCTGAAAAACAAGTGGATTAGGCTGGATTTGCTCAGTTGTTAGTCACTTGCTCCCGACCCTCTGGCGCGCCGTAATCCGTAACGCCAATGTCGTCTGCTACAAGCTTCTAGGCTCATCATATGCTACGAGCACAATATCGATCGCAGCGCCGACGTTCGAGCAACGACTTCGGTAGACAAACATTAGTAGGCTGGAGCAGCTTGTAATACCAGTGAAGAGCTTCATCATTCACCGAAGAGCGGCAGGGGGGCAGCAGCTGCTTCAGTTATCCGACGGATGGGGAAAGGAACAGCTCGGGTGGCCTGCTAAGGTAGTGTAATCAAGTAGCCTCCGAGGAGTAGGCAAGCACCGAATCCTTATTAGCCGCTTGCGATAAGCAACAAAGGAAGAAGCAGCAGCAAAAACGAACAGTCGTTCTGGCTGTCCATCTTACTGTCTACCTGTCCAACCGCCAATCAGTTGGGCTTCTGCCACAAAGAGTACCAGCGGTAGTGAGTAACGGAACGAGACAGGGACTTTGAAGCACATAATTCATGAAAAAGTAGAGTGCATATGTTTGTACGTTGCTTTTTAGACAGAGAAGCCACAAAATTGCAGTGTTGTCAGGTGCTAAAAAGTTGGCAGACGAGATTTATATTAAGTATTGTGATTGAATGACAACCCAAAGCGACGAGACAGTGTCAATTCGTTCATATATTTCTGACCACCAATCAACCAATTACATTGAGTGTCTGGCCAATATTGGCATTCTTCATACAGCTGCTGACAACTAAGATGTCGCGAAAGCTTTTTAAATGCTCGTCATCGACGCCCGCTCTGCCTTTGTCGACGCCGTAGGGTTTGTCCCTAGTCCCTGTTATCTATGGGCAGCTGCTACGATGAAGGCGGCTGCTGTAAACGATGTGAAGTCGTTAAGTGTCGGATTTTTTACTAAACAAATTGAATGTGCAAGTTCGCTCTATTAAGAAACTAACGTCGATATTTACCCATCGGTTACCTTGCTATTCAGAACATGCTAAACGCACCATAGTCGTCAGTCATAGCAGGATAGGCAGCGTTATAAATGACTATGTTTATTTTTGCGTGTGTGCATTGTGTGTGATCTTATTACTAGTATTATTATTATTACTATTATTACCTACTGGATATTATTTCTCGAGTGGCCGGGAATTGAGTGATATAGTGAACATCGGTTGCCGTTGTAAAGACTTTTTCTATCCTTTCCTTCTGGCCCTCACCAAGAGAGATCATAACCTTCATCCCCTCCAGTTGCGAAGAGTGGCAATGGCTAGCGATCCTCATGGCTCGAGAATCAGGTTAGTCTTTGACGTCAAACAGAGCATTAAAGAAAACGTGATTGCAATGACGTTCCTAATATTTACTCAGTTCCGCAATGAGAGAATAGAAGCAAGGTGCTTTTTCTTGCAACGGAAGGTCTCTCAGCTGACTAGAGCAAATGGATGTTATACCCTATTCATGCGTTATATCGTGTAAAGCATGTGTTCTTTAGCCTATTTACGAGCTGATCATCCATCAGTGCGGCGGATAGCTGAGTGTGGTCTATATGTGCCTCGGACATTGCGGGTTATTTGAATGATCAAGTGCTGTCTTAGGCTTTCGGATTACTGATCTCATACAAGTGATTACCGCTTGTGTGTGTTTCCATATGAAGTGAACCAGATGGGTTGATTCGGTGCTGACTATTTTGTCTGCTCTTGAGTTTGTAATGGGAGACAGTAGTATATCAAGCAGTACTGAATTGGCACAATGCGCGTCTTTTGGAATTCCAGCAAAAATAGTGCCTCGACTTTTATTGATTTCTTTTATCGGTTATTATTTTATTTTTTGTTCTTATGTCGGCCTTATCTAGTGCTTTTTGAGTAATCAACGCTGTCACCGCGGTAGAACCGTGAGGACGATGTGCAAATTAATTCAGCTCTAACGGTTATGTCATAAAAATTTCCAAGAACGATTGTATATTTTTAGGTTAGCACCGGGTCGATAGATAATGGAATCATGTTGAGCGATATGTGTATATTATGAGCAGTGGATAATGATGTCTCCTTGTATTGCCCTTCTTTACATGATTTTTAGGTCGGATCCTGAGCGGCTGTACACCGTGTTCGCAGAGGTCGTTCTTCCGACACAGAATAACGAGCAGCCATGGGTGCTGCGAACATTCCCACACGATTTTAACAACCAGCAAGTACTTAAAATGGTAAGCAGACAGATGCTCCTTTTTCAAATAGATTATTCATCTGTCAAAGGACAGGGTCAGCTTACACCCGTGCGTTCTCTATGGCTTAATATGGATCGTAGAGGGGCGTAATCTGTTTGTAAGTTTTTTAGAGTCATCATTGTAGTGCTGTATATGTACCACACGACATATTGGCCCGCACTCAAGTAACGCGTGGGCAAAACGCAGGCCTGATAAAAAAAAACAACCTACGATAATACTGGAGCCAATGTTAAGGGAAATTACATAAGATGTAAAATATAAAACAGTATTATGCATTTTTAATCAGCAGTGTACTATGTTTACGAGATGAACTTGCGCCCGTAAAAGTTTGCATTTTTTAATGAATGAAAATCGGAGTTAGCTTGTCATGATAAAAAAAAATGAAGTATCTGTCTTATTTTGGTATTTGGTGAAGATAAATGCCGAAATATTATCAATATTATCAACAACTTGGTTTCTGTGATTTCTAAATCTAATGCGTGTATAATTAATGTTGCTAGTTTAATTAACGTATTATTATTGGTCCACAAGTATATAGATAATGTATTCCACGGATTTATTATAAGAAATATATAGGAGCTATTTTTGTTTCATTGAAATTATCGTATGCCAAGATATGCCAAAAGCCTTGATTCGTTCGAAAAGCCGTGAAAGGCAAAATACGAGACTATTCTAACATTTGAGAGCATTCGAAACCTAATTTCTCATAATCGACTTGTAATGCTCGCGTTTTATACTTCATAGGTAATGGAAGCATCTTTTTGTATTACTCCACAAATAATTTTATCTGTATTTGTTATTAAATCCTAGATCTGAACATGGCCCGACAAGCCGCTAAGTGACTTCGTTACTGTCACAGCTTCTTTCGGAGCATTTTCCTAAAAAAACAAAATACATCCAAGGCCAATAGCCATCTAAGAACATCCGTTTACGTCGATGAATGAATGAGGCTTGCCGTCAACCCTTCGTAGTTTTCCAAAAATAATTTATATTTATATACCATCGTAGTGAAGTGAAATATTTCAGTGAAATTCGCCGCAGTCTATAGGTGTATATGAGGCAATGACTGACCAATCAATCATTCACGAACTTCTAGACCCACTATCATTATGGCTGATAGTATACTAACTCTACTGTAAACTTATTAATGAAAACCGTGAATTTGACCTCAAGCAAACATCGAAGTTTGTCTGAAAGAGAAAAAATGCTGTGTTGTACTATGAAAATTGATGTTATAACTCTATTGAATGACTATTTCTTGGCCACTAATTGTTGTTGCACCAATGATTTGCCTAATTGATGCTAAATGCTAAGTTATTATAATAGCCTTATGCGTATAATACGCTCGTATAAGAGATGTATGTTCATAATAACAGAAAGCATGTTTTTTTGGTCACAAGTTAGTATGTATCTTCACAGCAGTTACATGAAAAAGAGTAGCAGATAGCATTTTTTATTAAAATTGAAATTTTTTGTTGTCTTAATTTGTGACACTTCAAAGTATGTATTTGACTCTCGCTATTCCGACGTGGAGCCGCTGTGTGTGATAATTCTCACCGAATTGGGAGGAAAGGTAATGTGTTTCAGCAAAGCTGTTTATGATATTTCCTTTGTTTCTTTCTGTTCTATTCGTCATTGTCGTCGCAACAGCGAGTTTGATAAACTATTGCTGTGTTACGCAATTGGCGTGTACTGCAATGCGTCTTTCATTCGTTCATAAATGGTCGTCGGTGCCTCTGCTCAATAGGAAAGTCTACAGAATCAGCAAATTACCAGATCGATTCGTCGCACACTGAATTTAGGATTCATATAATATCAACAATACATGACCTAGCACAGAGCCTGCTTCACACGCGCTCGTGTTTCCTGTCGAGAGTTGTTAAGACTTTTTTGGCCAGCTCGATCTTTCTGGAAAAACAATCGAATCCTTTTCCAATTGGCCGAAAAGAACATGTAGCGTTCCGTTGAAACTGCCGGATATCCAGATTCGAATCAATGGTTTTGCTATTTACAATTATCTAACACGTGCATATTGCAGTAAGAACTTTACTTGCTCGTAAGGAGAATAAGATAAAAAACGTTCCAAACACGATTAACCATGTTCGTTTACAATATGTTATCTAGTTCAGAATGTTGTCTAGTTCGGAATCTGTTGCTTGCCTTAAATAGCACAGGGACAACTCCTGCTGCCCCTTCGATATTCCTTTTAATGCGAACCTTAAACCTATTTTATACTATACATATTGGCCACAAAATCAAATGCTTGAGGTTTTAATTGCAACCACACGGAACGAAGGTTTGTTGTGTCACGAATTTAAAAATATAACTTAAAAACTATTTCATAATAAGACAGGCACTCAAAAAGTATGAGTTGGTGCATGGCCCGAAGTATTTGATGACATCTTTCGGAGACACGCTGTTTCTATTCTAGCAAGGTACGGTTAAAATTTATGCCTTTTACCGTAAGCATTACAAAAGTCTGTTTTTTAGGAGGTACTATATATGTAGGAAACCATGACCTATTCGACCGTAACGGGATAATTAAAAACGCCTTTCTTGTAAAAAGATTTCTCGGGCTATTATAGTAAGACCGATCGCCCAATCGGTCAACAAATGCCCTAGTGTAAAAAACCGTTTTTTTTACCTTATGGGCTCAAAGTAGCATTTGAAAGTGGAAAATATTTTAGCCACAGCTTCATACAACACACCGACTAAGACAATGATAAAAATCATTTTCATCCTGATTAAGGACTGCCTATCGGCATTCTATCTACGTTGGAACTGAATCTGTCTATCAGTTTGATAGTTTTCATTTCACTTTACTCCTTTTTCGTCACACTGATGTACTTTTTTTCTCGCACAAAAAATCAATAAGAACCAACCTTTAGGTGCTTATGCAGGTCAACCGGAGGCCATACCACGCGAACACGTGGTTCATATAGATTTTTGTGGCTGTTTTTTAGATTAAATGCGCTTTTAGTGACTACCTATAGTAGCCAAGAACATTTCAGCCAAATTTACATCTACCTGTCCCTTAATCGATTAAACATGTTCCAATAATTTCAAGTCTCTAGAAACAAATTTGTAATAGTCAATCCTATATTTAAAGCGACACCCTATTCTGATTGGCGCACGCTAGAGTAGCTTCCTATCCTTAATTAACCCTGTGTTTCACGATGGGGACGTGTACCTGCATATAAGCATGATACGACAATTGAATAATTGCGTGTAAAGATAAAGTTTACTAGCTACAAATGACCTCGGGTACAATTTGCCCTTTTGGGGACGCCAGTCATAGCATTAGGCATATGTTCACTGTGTCTGAGATTTGTCGATATTGTGATTCCCAGATTACGCATTTGGCTAAAAGCTGTTTTCAAGGTTTTCAATATAATACATTCTCATAACATTGTTTCACCTACATTGCATGACGAGCGCTTACGAATTGAAAGTTTTACAATAGATTTTATCGTACATGGGTAAATTTATGTCTAGAATGTAAATGAACGTTTGTAATCTTGTTTTTTGCGGCACAGCCAGTTGCTTCTCTATGTGAATAAAGGCTATTGTTAGCTCTAACACGAAAACTGCTGTTCTGTTCAATTAGGGAAGGTCCTGCTCTGTAGCTTGATATTTGGCAATTTCTTGTAGGTGACTGTCGTAGAGCCGAATTTGAAGTGGTAGAAGAAAACGTCAAATGGTGGCCAGCGGTTAGTGCATTGCGCCCAATCGTTCTGACATTCGAGAAGCTGAAAAGTCGTACGTAGTCCGGGCCAATATGAAAATTGTTTCGCGTAGATGAGGCCTTGTCGATTTGACTTCCGGTAAAGGGCTTTACTGATTCCGGTAAAGGGCTTTCCGCCATTTTGCATGGCACGGAAGATAATGACATGGGACGTTTATTACCTGCCTCAAACGCACAGCTTTTTTTTTTTAATTAGATGGATTATGACAAAGCTGAAGTGACTTGGGTCATCACTGACGCGTGCATTGAAATATCAGCGAGAGTGCAACGCATATCGTATATCATTACACTTATTTGGGGGGTTTCTCGAGCTGCTTGTACATGTTCTTAGCTTAAGAATCTACGACACTCAGAACTAAAAAATTTCATAACTTCAGCGTTCACCGGATATACCTGACGGAAGAACTTCTACTAAAAGGTTCTCTGCAAAAACTCTACCATTCATTGCTATCTAGGCTCGCTTTCGTTGACGTGGACTCCTCCTTTTTGTAATAATAAAACAGGTTGAAACAATTGCGGTTACTATCTGATTTCTTCGGTGGACTCATCCTCGTACAGAGCTATGTTGAGAATATTTCCTAGGTCGTGTTGCTGCCATATTAACGTATGGGATTCACGACACTGTGGACAAAACCGGCAGCACGTAAAAGAGAAGCTTCCAAAAGTACCATTTTTACTTTAAGGCAGCTAGTTTTTGTTTTCGGGAGCAGGTTCTTAATTCCTATCTACGTTTGGCAGATCCAGGTGCCCCCGTATATCATTTGTATTTTTAGCGTCACGTGTACGATCGAACTCACTATTATATTATATTCTTTTAGAACGTTCGTGTTGTTCAGTGGAAGGAACTATGCATAAGATATACACACTGTGTTGTCAGATGCGAATATATTAACAACGATCAGTTCTAATTCGTTTTCTATAAGTTTTACTCGCGTATATGGGTTTCTTTTTTAGACTTGGATTAAGACATTATTACCACCTTTTTGGATCTTACCCCCCCCCCCCCCGCGGTATACTTAAAAGTTCCTATAGAAGAGTAGTTCTACTACGTTTATACCTTCTGGTGGCCAGATCTCAGGGACATAAGCTATATTAATGCTTTAATTGTATATAAATTCTATAAATACAGTCATTGCGTAGAATTTTACCAATGAAAGGGCGCTTACAATTTAAAACTCTTGTATTCCGTAACTCTATGATACAGGTACCGTATGATACAGGTTGACCTGATTATTGCTGCTGCTGAACTAGTTAATTCGATGAAACTTGGATAATCGTGAGAAAGTATAAAAATCTGTTTCTATAGATTGGTTCGGGTTTATTCAGCCAATAGATTTATTTAAAATTTAGTCTATTTTTGTTTAGATGTGAAAATATAAGGATTTTCAAACTGTCAAATAACTTCTGTCCCATTCTATATCTATATATATATATATATATCTAGATATCTATATATATATATATATATATATATATATATATATATGTAGCGCGATGTCAACTTGCGACGCACGGATAATTATTATCTAAATTACAACCTGTACCCTCCGCTGGTTTAGGGAAAGGTGTCAAATAAGGTATAAGTCAAATAAGTAAACAACGTTACTGCTTATATTGAGCTATTACAAGCGAATCCGCCGGATTTTGAAATTGAATGGGTTTGAGTTAGTTTGGCTGGGATAATGATTTTTAAATGTATTAGAAATATTCTCCTTTATTTCACATATACTTACCCCAACGCTTTAATAACTTCTAGGCAGCCCTGTACTTACTGTTCGAGTTTCCACGTGTACCATTCATATATATGACTTCTTGAAGTGACTCGACAGTGGAAAATGTCTGTCCGCCAGCTTTTCTTTTTAGCGAATGGAAAGTCTCCTATTTACACGGACCTAAATAGAGAGAATAAACGAGTTCAAATCAAGTTTGGATATTCCTTTATCCTATCCATGAAGTAAGGCATGGCGATCGCCTGCTTGCGGTCCATGAGTCCCTTGAAGAACTCGCGATACCGCGTTGTATTGTTTCATTTTCAACGAATATATACTTGTAGCAGATGCTTTTGATGTACAGTGCAAGAACTACCATCAGTTTAGGTCCGCACCTTACTCGACATTGCAACCGAACCCAATTTTTCTCTAGAGCGACTTCATTCTTTTCTGTCTGGTCCCTCTCTGACTAGGAGTAGAGATCAAATCGAGCCTTGTCTCTATAAATCCGTATGATCTAGGCGTGTTTTCCGTTAACTGAAGGTCGCAAGTTGCCCATGGAAGACACTACACCAGTTCCAACTGCCTTGGAGATAAATCAGGAGAGACTCATTTTTGATCCAATTTTCGTATTCCCAATAACTGGGTTATAATTCTATGATACACCACATACACAATGCTAGTTTTGCTTGACAGAGCCCTCAGGCTTTGGACTCCGTTTTTGTAAAAAGCCTCCTAGGGTATGGCAACACATTTTTGTCTTTCGGGTCCCAATATCTGGTCGCATCTTGCTGATTTTCCATACTCCAATCTCTGTGCTTGAAGCGCTTGCATCATGCACGTATTGTGCTTTGGCTTGAGGCCTCCTTGCCAAATGTCTTTATCAGCCTTCGATGAATTTCGGCCGCGCTGTGGCTTTCGAGAAACAGAGAGTTGAGCGCTGAGCATTAATTTTCGGGACGAAAGGATGTTTCCTTTTCTGAACTCATTTTCCTTAGTGTAAACTTTGGTTCTCACTAAAAACTAAATTATTCTCCAGCCAAATTTGGTCTTCTAGTGACACGTAATTCAAAAGTAATTCACTTTGATAGGACTCGCTTATAACAGCTTAATAGTCGTACAATTTCTTTACCTAATGATAATATTTACGCAGTTACATAGAATATGATTGAAATGAAATAAATGCAGTCTGGCAGTCTTCTGTATAGACTGACGTATGTACGCAGAGGTTTTATTTAGATTTGCATGTTTACACGTTTAGTTAAGTCTTGGATCCTAGACACCCATGATGTGATAGCTATTGCTGTCGTTGTTATAATTGTGGGAGAGCGGCACCATAAGTGTGGCATTTGTGGGTGGTCGATTCCAATAAGATTTTCTCGCTGCTTCTGATATTCGAACTTGTGAGCATGTAGTAATAATGAAATAATAAATACTACAGGAGTAAAAAGAACAGCACCGCTGTAACTGCGTGGGAGGAAAAACTGGCGGATAATATGGGCTGGTCAATGCGAAAGTGCCGCTGACGTCGATGTCGATAAGTCGAAAATAGCGAAAAGACGGTAATAAAGAAGTCGAGAAATGAGAAGCAGAGGAAAGCGGAGAGGAGAGTGGTGGCGGACGGAAGTGACGATTACGACCAAACGCCTGGAGACGTTTGCATAAGCAGCGCTTCTGCCGCCGTCGCCGCGTACAATAGCGAACGGCAATGTCGATGACTAGTCACTACTCATCACCGATCAGCGTCTATTACGACGAGGAACGCCATTGCCGTCACGACTAGAGCGACACTGAATAGAAGTAATAGCAGTCACTAGTATCAGTAACGATGGTTGTTCTCCTAACTGCTGTGGCTCATGTACAGTATTATAGTCAGAGTTTCCGTCCGCGTCGGTGTTGCCGCGTGTCCTACTGCTATGGCTTCGTATCCACGAAACAACGGTTAAGTCGACGACCCAGCTACGCGACGTCCGACTAGCGGTCGGCCACGATGAAGAAATAAGACAACGTTGTTTTTATTATTACAGCTACCTCTACTAATACTACTTTTACCGCTGCTTTTTGTGATAACCTTAGTAATATCGGAGATCCAACGGTCAATCCATCTATCTGTCTGTCTAGTAGCAAGCAACCAATGACTGTGCTCCCGTCTAGTGATATACGCGTAGCTGGCAACGAGTTGTCCGCGTGGCAGTGGTAGGGAAAGTAATTGCCAAGCGTCGTGATTGGTTGCGTTTGCTAACGCGTTCGCTATCATCTTGCTACTGCTCCTGCCTAGAACCGGCGCTGTTGTCGACGAGGCACCGATCTGCGACCAATAAGCAAAAGCAAGAACAGGAAGCATTCGTTGACCAACGTTCAAGTGAGCCCAAATAGACAAATAACATTCAAAGGGACGGACGGATGGACGGACGGACGAATCAAAAACACGCAGATCACAAGAATCACGGGACAAATGTATAGAACGAGTAAGGCAGGGAGTAGAAGCAACGTGATCGGGATTGCTGTGTACCCTTTTGTTGAACATCTAACTTCCACAGAATACCTACGAAGGTTAACGTCTGTAGTTGTGATAGAAGTGGTCGTTATAGTTGCACTTGATTCTGGCTGTCCTGATACCCGATTCATGCTTGTGTCTGTCACCGTTGTTGTTGCTAGCATCATCGTCGTTTTCGGCCACTGTAGCATCCTTTTACCGCCTTTTTGCTAAAGGAATAAAAAAAAGTCGGCTTTTTATTTTTGCTTGCGTTGCTGCTGCTCCTGTTGATTTTAACATATCACATGACGCCTCGACACGCGTATGAAGTGTAGGCGATGCAAGAGCAAATGGTGCCCGGACCGCCAGTGCAGATGCAGCGGTAAGACCGACATCAACAATAACACTCTAAGCTATGGCTCATCATCACTATTTCGTTTCATCGGACAGATTGACAGATTATGAAGGTAAACTGAAAAAACTGTCGCGAGTCAACTTAACAAAAGCACATAACAACAGAATGAGCTACTGGCATTTTCGGGTAAATTTCGTATGTTTGGCTTTTTCATGTGTAGTTGATAGCCATTAATGTCTTGGAAAAATTTTCCCAGTGGTGCTAGGACAATGGAGTTGTGTTAATTTTATCGTCTAATAGTTTTTTTTTGCATTTATCCTTATTTCTTTGAAAAATAGAAATAATATTCATTACTCTGTCGCGAATGCTTGTCATTCGTAGACGCAACGCCTATAATACTAGCAAAAGTATCAGGTTGGATCATAGTCCTTTTCGTCAGATCTATTTCGGTATCTTATAAATGCAGGTGCGTTGGAAACATGACCGCTCGGCTTGACGTGATATTCTACGAAGAAATGGCGCGTATTGTCTGAATGTGTGCGCGTCTAAAATCAATTTACGAATGGGGGTTGGTCTATTATATTAAGGATGTTAGCACAGTCTTCAACTCACCGTCATCATACGTTGTGCTTTTCTCCCGCTAATTTACACTATGTGCCCTCTTACCGTACCAGTTTACCACGTAGAACAAAGGCACCCAGTACGCTGTCTATTAGACGACTCAGTTTGTCCATTTGCGTTATGTAGTTGTAAGGATCACTTGTTTTACACGAGATTGTTAACCTGGTAATACTCTCGTACTAATCGGTGCTGACCATAGCTTTGTCCCGATTAAGAGGAGTCACGAGAAAGTTAAGCGAAATCGGAGAGATCTTAGCTAGACATAATTCTTTCAGGATATATATATCGATATCGAATTATTTATTGGAAATGGGAGGTTAAATAAAATATAGCTTGCATTGGAAGGTGTAAGGCAGGGAAGAAATTTCTAATAGAATTTTACATTTGGTGTGTTTGTACTGTAAATATTTGTATTTGCATTTAAACTAGAGTTTAGCCAAAGTTCATTATTTCGTATAACAAACACTCATTATTCAAGGTCGATCTCAACATTGCTGTCGTTTGTAGCCATGTCATATTTCATCCAAATGAGAGAACGGCGAACAAGCGGCTAAAAAACATGTACTTAGTGTCTCTCTGCCAAGTAATGGTTTTCTGAACGAAGTGCACTACTGTTGCTCGTAACGTCCTTGAGCAAACGCGATCGATGCCCGTGTAATCCACCTGTGCTGCAGCTGCCGATTCACTGCGAAACCAATTGTTTTGCTCAACATTGTAGCGACGCAATCAGTCCCAGTCGGTACACTTCTTTCCAGTAACCTGTTCAACCCCCTTCAGCTCTCCCACAGTAGAGACCATGGGCCTAGATATGATTAAGGAAATAAAAGCTGTTATTACTAGCTTTCACGCACTAATTTTGTTCAATTTGTTTGAGTACTGTGTTCGGTACCTATTCAGGAGAACCTAGATATATATATATATATATATATATATATATGGTTAATGTCCGTCTCAAAGACGGCGCTACCCGTTTCTTTGCTGTCAGGCATTACCTGTTCTAAATGTAATTTACCTACGTTATTCTTCCTGTAAGATACCTGTGGACTCAAAGTACTAAGCATTGTGCAAATTCCTAGAATATTTGGTATTATTTTGTCTCAGTCGGTATTATTTTAATTTGAAATCCTTTTCGTAGTAAGACTTGCGTGTTGTTTTTTTGTTATGGATTTCTTTTGCTTTCTTTAACGCGATATCTTGAGCTAACCAGTATGTCCATGCGGTCGAATTTCCAATACCGGCTGCCAACACACCGTTTCGCGTAACTCCAGACATGAGTCTCAGAAGTGCCGATCAGATGGTGCTTAGCTGAAAAATATTTACACACAGGCATTTACATTCAAAATATCCCTATGAATCTACGGCTTATAACGCGTTTGCGTTCTGCACACCGTCGGCTGGAAATTAAAGCAATATACGGTAACTGGTATCGTATCACTATTAATTCCTTGGGTATAGCAGTTCATCGGAAGTAACAGCGTTATCGAGTCATAACTGGGAATCAGTGGGGGCTCACCTTAATGTCCTGTTCAAATTGACGTCTCTTCTACAGCCACTGTTATATTACGAGGTTCCGTCACTATGGCTGCTCTCGCACAATATAATAGCACCGTTCACCAGTGAGAGCAAACGTGATGACAAGAGCAAAACATACATCGTACGGAATACAGAAACACTGCTCTAATGTACGTATTGTTATATCGTTATGTAACGCTTCCGTAACTGACTAGACATGACGAGGTTATGAAGAAGCCATGTCTCAAAGCCTTGCTACTGCTTCACAACATTCGGAACAATGCCATTATACGCAGGAGCATCATGATAACCACTGTCGTTCCTTCGATTGTTATTGTTACTTCTTGTACTGTTGTTGATACCGATTCTGCTATTTCTGGGATTTATTATTGTTAGCTCTTCATGATAGCACCCTCGAGCTTTTCTGCTATGTCACGCTTACTGAGTACCAACTTCATCAGTTCTTCAGCATCCAAAGGTATCTTCTTCTGACATTGTTTTCCCTCGATTTGAGCGTGCAGTCTATTTATTGGCCGTACACGTATATGAACATGCATGAATATAAAAATAGATTTCTGTCCTGACCAATCTACGAAGCTGTTAAACAACTCGTCATTTTTGACTCGGTAGTTACCAAACATCAAAGATTTTGATCATATTAACCAATACTCGGAAACTATATTTCACTAGGGTGCGAACAGATTTTGATACTAGTAAAGGCTGTTGTTTGTTTCTCCAGAGAGTTTCACCTTGAACATAATGACATTTGTTTCCGCTCTGATTGCGCACGCTAAGTCGGGCGCATTTCATTTCTATTTGAATTAGACACGTGATAACCGTTGACGGTATATAACGTTCTATTAGTAGTTCATATCGTGCAACGATCCGTTGTCTTGGGCATCGATTGGAATAAAACAGAAGCTTTCTACAAAATTTCGAAAGATAGATCATTTAAACGAATTGTATATACTTTTGAGAGAAAAGAGAACTTTTTTGTCCAGTACAAACTTAAATAATGACATGAGCGCGTCTAACCTACTAGCGTAAAACCGCTAATATCACCCAGAAGTTCACATTTATACAGATATCTAGTAATATAAGAAAAACAAATGTGCTTCGTTCGTTGTGTTGATCTTTTGAATTTAAGCCAAAATGTTGGCATAATTACTAGTGTTAAATTATTTGATAATGTCCTAAATGCTTTGCTTTACAGGTAGCTCAGTCAGCTGTTCCGGTGTCTGCAGAACAAATAGGCTCAATCTGTCAGGGCATGGTTACACATTTCTCATTTGTGCTTACCGCACTCGACTCGCGATGGAGCTTCGGCTTCGTACGACATACCCCAAACTTACCCACTTGCCTTGTAAGTATATAGTTGTAAATGAAAAGTCACAGGCAGGTGTCCACGTTACCTTTTCTTCCATCATCTTACAGAGACCTATGTAGAAATGTTAAAAATTAGGAATATCTCATAATTCCTAACAGAATTGTATACTAAGCTCGAGTGTAATAAAGCTATACACACAACAGGACGATCATTTTTCTTGTGAGTTTTCTCATTTACAGGCTTGCGTTAATAAACGTCAATGTAAGCTGCATAAATTTTCTCCACTGTGGCCAAAACGCGTTTCATAACAAGCTTATTCGTTGTTTCGTTGACTGAAGTCGCATTCGCAGAAGTTTTTGGAAATCTGACATTTCTAGATGGCGCAGAGTGTTTGTATTATCTAGAACTATAAATGATTTGTGGTGCTGTACCGCTCTCACCGTATACTCCTATCTTTGAATATTTCGATTTATATTTGTCATTCGTATAGCTTTACGCTAAGAGTAGTGCCTTGCTAAACAAAATCACCGGAAGGATGGACCTTATTATGATTTTTAGGAAAAATGCCGAAACGATAGAAATATGCTCTTTGACATTACCGTTTGACTGAACCGTATAACAACGGTCATAATTTTCACCCCGTGCCTAAGCAGGGCATGCTCAAGCGACAACTTCCAAGCGCCTTGGATTACTTTGATCAGTTTCTAATTCCAGCATATTCGATAATGCTAAGTGTGCGAATGAATAGTGGTATTAATTAATCTCACCAAATGGCGCCGTGGAGCGTTCGAGCACAATTAATGATTCTATCAAAATCTAATGTTCCAGCACGTGCTGCGTTGTTCAGTTCTATACTTTGAACTTAAAATTTCTATTCGTTTCGACACGCGTAAGTATCAATCGGTTTTTCTTTTAATGTCTGTCTGACCCATGGAGCCGACTTTTTTCCCCCCTCCCATAAGGCGCCATGTTAATTTAGTTAGTCTCAAGCCGACATCAACGATTCTGCTTTAGATAGAAAAGAGCGGCAAGCCACGGTTTAAAAATACAGCAGCGAGGTACATCGTCGGCACCAGTGTATCATCGAAAGTAAAAAAATGCCCATGTTAAATACAACAAATAATCAAATATATATGACCAGTAAAATATCTCTGAAAAAAGCCTAGCTACTAAGTCCAACTGCACTGGATTAACAATTGTGCTCGAATTATAGAAATTGTATTTCTCATTTATGTCACGCGGCCACGAGTATTGCGGGAAAAATTTGATCTGTTCTATCGAGATTATATAAGCCAAGAACTAGCCGCGATGTTACCTTAGTTTTTATGAGCTTTTTACCTCTGTACAGTAAATAACAAAAAAACAGGTAAAATAACATGTGTTTTATATCAAAACGGGCATGGGGCGAAGTCCGCTAACCTGTATAACGCAGCACCCTAGGACAAGTCCTAATCATTATTTCTTCATAAAAAAATTGAACTATAGTGGCTAATAGAGGTGCATCATGGACTTACATATTTAACGAATTGTTCTGTTCGTTGACTTGATAAATCCCTAGGTAAGCGCAGCACGGCATGGGTCAATGACTATGCCTTATTATATCATGTTGTGCAATACTTTGGGCGTTTCCGCACTCGCATGGTTTTTTGGTATAAACTTTTACAAAACTACCAGTTGAGCAGCATTCATTTTCCTGGAGCGCAGCCTTCCATCATGTTATGTCGTCTACGTACATACAACATATTGCCGCAGATACAGAAATTGTCCGCCGTCCCACACGAGACGCGAGCTCGTGACTCGAGTATTCACGTGACTCAAAACAACGATCAACATTTTATAGCCGCCATACCTGTCATTTGATGCTAATTAGACTAAATTATTGTGATACGATTATTATTTTCTCGTTTTCAGTGTGAAGCTTTAATAAATGTGTATAGCACACGGTTTTTTTGCACTGAGCGTTGTTCAAATTGTTGCTATAGAAATAACTATAAGCTCGTTGTTGTTTTGGTATGCTTTGTGCCGGAGTATACGAATATATGTGTGTTTGACAGGTATGCTTGTTTGTCTGCTTTTGATTAAAATAGACATTTTTCACTAATAGCCGCATAACTTCTAGTGATAAAGACGCGCTAGACTTTGTTTTCGACAAAAGCCAAAATTCAGGCGGCATAGCGTAACTGGTTGTTAATTCGAAGCATTGCGGTTTAACTGTGAATAAAATATAGTAACTTCAAAAAAATAATTGTAGACTAACAGTTTTGTACACTAAATTTCGAATTTAGTGGCGTAATCGTACGCTGGGCTGAATCTATAAGCCGTAACCTACATTTAGCATGACTCCTATACTAACTGCATAATTGTTGTCTTTTTGCACAACAAGCGTTCACGAAATTCACTCACCCGATGTACTTATGGGCACTGTATTAAGTGCTAAAGTTCGATTTAAGTGCAATGTCGAGGCTAGTTTAGCTCAGTCAGTAACGGGTACAATACTTCACACCTTTTTAGTATCCACGAATCCAGTAAGAAGAATAATTAAAATACAACGGTTCAGTTTTTTCTACGCGCTTTCAAGACTAAATCTGAACAAAGACCTCCTACTAGGGCGGTACGCTGAGAACTGATCTGTGGAAGACCACTCCCATTAACAGTAATACATTAATTATCTCGCCCCCACAATCCTAGAACCTTGTGCACAATGGACGAATCCACACACAGCTGATTGTTTCTCCCATTGCCCTGCAGATAAGGATTTGCTATCTTTCGATTTTTTTTTTATAATTAACTCTCTTCTCGCTCCATAAATGCAGCACGATGCGAAAATAGTTATCAATATGGAGAAATATAAAAATAAGGATATTGGAGACTGATTTCTAATTGACCGATTTTTATATGTCATCACTCGCACTCAATAAAATAGGATAACTGATTTTGAGCTATGGGTCGCCACGTCACAGGAAACCCTCTCTCTCACAAAATGTACCGGATTCGCCGTTCCGGTCGGTTGTTCGGCATTCGAGACAAAGCTTCCTCTCAGCAAAAACCATCAAGTACTGTAGTGGACACCATCAGTAATAAACGTCTGAGTGATTTCAAAGCGAAGTCGAGTCTTTGGTACATAAGCGACTGTTATAGAAAATAAGAAGGTAACCATTGTGCTCCTTAAGAACGGCTGTATTATACTGGATGTCAAATGTCTCATTGACATCAGTCGAACATTATTACTATTACTACTGCGATTTATATTTGAGTTGTAGGAAATGTTCATGATTCAGAGATGACGTGGCGTCCTTGATCCGATGGAATTTCCAAACACTTGTTGGTGATGTGTCCAACACCTCTAGTAGCCACGACTGACCAAAGCGATTAAAGTTACTCGAAACACTGTTCCCTGTAGCCCAAAGATTAAATTGAACGGAGAACTAATACACTTCCATTCAACAGAAAATATATCGTTTCCCGTTTTTATGGCCTTAAATTTGCTTTTTCTGTCTAGAGGTCATCTTGCCCATCACTTTTCGGGTCGTCTTTTCCTCGTTTAACCAATTGAAGCTGTAACCTCTAAGTCTTCCCTTGTTGTTTTCGGTTGGCAAGTGGGGTAAACAATATTTTTGTTGCACGTAGGTGAACTATAAGTGCCCTCTAATGACCGCTTACCTTCCCTACCGATCGAAACACTTAGTATGGCTATTTCGTAACGTGTCAAATAAATTGTAGTCCTCAACGAAACGCGAAGTAAAGAATATGCCGAGAATGCTATTTTTAATTACTTGGAGCGTAAAGTTGATATTAATAAAATATCACAGTTTTATCTTAATGAAGATCACACAGAACGATTGTGAAAATCAAGAGCTTTAATATTATACGACAGTAAAACTACAGGAGAAAATCGGGTGCTAAAGTAATGTCTGGAAAGGCGCGCCTAGATCTGCCGCTCAACTCAATAGTGCCATTTTCTTTTGGAGTTTCGCGCTTTATCCTCCTGGCGAATTGGTAAACATTTACATGTGCATGATAGTTATTGTTCTCTGCGCTGAGCACGACTTATGATTAGTTTTGTAACATGTTGGTCACAGTATATAGAGCAATTCTAAAGCCATTTTTTTTTAATTAATTACCACGACTACAATCAGTGAGCAACCGTGTCGCAGATTAGAAAAATATAGAGTAGATGCCTATATTAAGTAATTGGTATGTATGCATCATTATGATTAACATTGCACCATCAATAATAACCTTTTCTTCATTCTAACCTTCATTCGAAGATGATACTTCATTGCCATTGATCGAAAGATTTGTTGAAGTATTATATATGATTTTTCCTTCCTTATACTGCTGTGGGATCCGGTATCCCGTTTGCACTTGACCAGTACACTATATTTATTATGAGCTAACCGACTCTGACACATACAGATATCTCTGCCGTAATCGCGGCCAATGTTGACCTCGGCCAACTTCGTAGCGAATTTCAAATTTCGCGCGTGTAGGCTGTGCTAATTTTGACGGTACATGTCGGAAATAGGCGAGAAAATCAAGCAGATTACTCAGAACGGCTTATCTTTACAAGAATTGTTGTGAATCTTTACAAATGAAGCAAAGGAGGTTGAATAATAATTCGTAGAATACGTCGGGGGAAGTTGAGCAGACCTATTTCTAGTACTCGCAAGCTAGAGAGAAAAATTATAGCTATGACGTGTTCTTGAAGAAAAAAAAATGGCGAAATCCGCATGCTCAAAGATGCAGTCAAATGAGATTGCATAGCGAGATCTTTTAGTTAAGGTTTTCGATTATGCAATTAAAACAGGTAAAATCTGTTGTTCCTTGTACTGAAATTTGACGACGTATTGTTTATAAAGAACAAGTTTGCATGTAGCACATGTAGCATAACTGATACTCCAATTACGTTAAGTTTTGATGAAAATAAAAACGAGTTTGTTTAACACAATGACACAAGTCAGCAACTGACCGATTTTTATTATGGCGTAGTTTATCTAAATAACAATGGTCAATGTATGCATAATTCTTTAAAAGACATTTTATCTCTGGAAATGTTCATGTGAGGGATAACTTTGATACTTGGCTTTCACTGTGGAGCACAATATGATCATTTTTCCCAAGGTTGGGCAGGTCACCTTCTTTAGGTAAGGAATTGGTTATGAAATATTCAGACCAAATGCAAGGGGACTGCCATTATATTTTTTTCATGTTCGAGACCGTTCAGCGGATTAAGCTTAAGATGCTTTGCGCGATGCAGATTGTTGACGGCTGCTAAGTCATCGTCGTCATCGTCACGGGTTTCAAGGTTGGCATAAGACAATTTTGAATTGTTTTTTTCGTGGACGGTGGGCACTGGTAGCAATCGAGGTGTTGAAGATAAATGCATCAATAAATGGCACATAAACGTTCGTCTTTGACTCGACCAGTTTGCAAGAGCTTCGAATATGTTGGTAGCGAATGTGCAAGTAGTGGCATGTGTTTACAAAAATGTCAGAAGGTACTCCTAGATTCTGTCTGCTTCAAAAAGTCCTCACGTTGCAAAAGCCTGTTCTGATCATGGATTAAATTTAGAACGTGTGCCATCTCATTCACCTAATTACGGTCAGCTTCGGAGAAAGTAAACCCCCCAAAACTTCACTTACGCCTGCCGAAAAGTTCACGCAGGGATTCGAGGAGCCATCGAATCTTTAAAATCCTCAAGTGTACCTTTTACAAGATGGCGAAAATTAGTAACACTAACAGCTCTTTCTTGTGAGTGCACATTAAGACAAGAACTCATCATCCACTGCAGCGGAACATACCACCTTGTCTAAAACTACTAAATCAATTGAAAATACAGTGTCGTAGTCGCCGTTAGCGACTGTTTTCACCTCGTTTACAGACCCCCTCTAAATTGAGTCTCCATTTTCCTGTTCTTCGTCGTCGCCGTCAGCATCAACAGCTTACTCATGACGTCCAGAACTGTGAAGTGCGCAGCATACGCCATGCACAAAGATGGATAATTTTTCATTTCTGGAATATTACTGACGCTTTGTCAGTAACAATTCCAAAGAAATCTTCGAAGGGTCACCCAAACTCGCCTAAAATTGTAGGCATAGTTACGATAAGATTATCCGTGGTGCTTTTACTGTAATTTCGCATTAGGCCAAGATGGACCATTTTGCAAGCAACAGGAAGAATCTCACTTGATAAATGCAAAGCCAAGCCCAAATACAGCCTGGGCGAAACGTGCACTCGTCTATCATTATACTAAAGACAGAGCCGTTGTTTTTCCAAAAGCAGAGTTCTACAGTTAACCTCTTCTTCACAGTAAACTCATACTGATAGCCTATCATTTGAACACGATTCTCATGTGTCGAGGGGATTTGTACACCCACATTTGGGGGGAGCAACCGTATAAAAGAACGAGAAGTCCTCCAATGACTTAGCCCCAGAGTGGTCACACACTTTGCGACGATCTAGTTAGAAGTTGGGGTCTCGACCTGAGTCGCTAGTTCTTTCGCATGGTGTGGCTCATTTTTCTACAGTCCCCTCTTACTATTGTGCTTAATCCTAACAATGCCTCTACCGGGTCAATAACAGGAGTTCCGAATATATTTAGCGTACTGAAGACACTTGCTTAAACGATAGCTCTTGAATATTTCGGACACTGGGAAGAATACAATTTATGAATCGTGGTGCACGTAAAATAAGCTGTGTAAGAGTGAGTACTTGATACACATTGAACAGACTAGTACTTATTGCCTACATTGCGTCTACTACAGGCCGACTATATGATGAAATCCAAGCCGCTAACAAGCGTATCAGTATAACAAACAGACGCTGAAATGCTACAAGTCGGGGGCTCATTACAGTGCTTCTCGGTTATTCCCGTGCAAGCCAGTTCGGGACATGGTGGGGCATCACGTGCGCTTTTAGCGTACCGTGTCGTACATTCATGCTCGGTCCAATGCTCTACCACTATACAGATTGCACAAATCAAGGTACCGCTTAGAGGCACTGTACTATATATTTTACCATGTATGGGATCGAAAACAAGGAGCAACCTTTTCTACACTTGTGGATAGCTTGTAATCGCCTATGCAATCACATCACATTTACCTGAAGAATGAAATAAGAACGTTTAACTTAACGAATAACACGTTTTCATTTGTCAATTTATCCCTCCCGACCGACTTGGTTGAGGCGCCCATATTTGATGACGTATATACCAAGACATTGCGTCTCGTTGCAACTGACAGTCGGTTTGTCTCTTCAACACAACAATAACAACTGTGATAGCATAAGTATAGACGATCGCATAGTTCACGTGCACCATACTAATGAGTACGTGCAACATTTAGAGTTAACCTCATAACTGCATGCAAATGTATTGCACGTTGCGCATCATTTCTGAATATCACTGGCTCTCCAATGCAAAAAACGATACGTGCGACGTCTTAGCGCTGGTGCAGCTGTGACTCGACAGCAAGAACAGTGACAGGAACGAGAAAAGCATATCAATGTCAATATTATCGTCAACAACAACCAACAAGATAATAGTAATCATAACAAGAACGTTAGATAATTTGGCACATTACCCATCAGAGATCATGACCGTCCGTCTGTTCTGATAACCGTAAACTTAATCACTACAATAACAATAGCGGTAACAGCAATTTGGGTTGACAAATTAGATGGAAGTACCACGAATAACAAACGGGAAAGTGGCCAAAGTAGATGACTCGTTCTCCCTCTCCAACACAACAATACGAGATTGGTAAATATTGACAATGGCAACAAGTAACGCATGCTAGCAGCAGCGCTTCACAATGAAGATGGGTAATATTGCCATCGCTAATTTATCACTATATACTATTTAAGAGTCATTATTACGCAATTAATATCCCACTATTTTCGTTCCTCAAAGCATCAGTTAATAATAAATGTTTTTTGCTATTACTGTCATGCATCTATGTTCCATAATCTCCCATTAAATCTGCTTAATAAGTTACCAATGTTATAGACGACTTGTATACGTCTTTAGGGATACTGTTTTCCCCTTTTCGAGCAATATGCAAATAATATGTATGTGTTTGTTGTGTACAGTATTCTCATTATCAAACAGAATTATTAAAATTATTATAAAAATAACTAGCAACAAATATGTAATTTCATAAAGGTCATAGAGATGACGGGCATTCAACTTTATGCATATAATGCCGATCTATTTTTGGTCCCTCTGGTTCTATATTAAACGTAAGAGTCAAGCAATATGATATCAAATCTTCGAGTCCGAAGAAAGACTGAATGCGCGCTGGAAAAGTACATGTGACTAGATGCGGCATTTTCAAATGCCGCATCTAGTCACATGTTTTCGGTAGGATCGTTTCACGAACGCCTTAGTCCAGTATCTTAGGTAGTTTGACTTAAGATTTCCAAATATAACACATATCATGGATTATATTGGTTTGTTGAAAAAGCCGGCGTTGACGTCACTTGAAAGGTGAGATATTAGATGTGTTAACGCTGCTGAAATGCCTTTATTTGGACGTGAGTCAGAATGCCTTGAGAATGAGTGAAATTTCTGTAAAAATTTGTTCTTTTACAATTTTATTACGGTGACGGCTGCCCAAACCCCATAAATAAAATGGGCTGTTTATGGTCAAAATGTCTTATTGGCTGCTCATTTCGTTCTGGAAACGTCGATGTGAAAGATATTTCTCGCAGTGGTCGAGCAATTACGAAAAAAGTTGATGAAATTATTGTGAAATTGAGCAACACCGAGTCGTGAGTAGCCATGATATCGCCAAAAACCTAAACATCCACCATCAAACAGCTTTAGAGTATTTGAAAGAAGCTGACTACAATAGCAAACTCAATGTTTGGGCGCCACGCAAATTGACGCCAAAAAAACACTCAATCGTATTTCCAGCAGCGGAACTCTATAAAAACGTAACGGAATCGAGCTATTTCTGAAGCGGTTCATCACATGTATCATCACACAAGTGGATCATATACGACAATCATAAACAAATCAAAAAAAAAAAAGAACAATTTGTGGCGAAGCCCTAATGATTAAGGGCAACGGAAATAATGTGATGTGTCTGGTAGGATTAGAAAGGTATGCCGTATCATGAGTTGTTGTCCCTTGATAAAGCAATTGATTCGGACCCTTACTGTCAACAACTAACCAGATGAAAACAGGCCACCGAAAAAAATCGACCAGATCGAGTGAATTAAAAAAGGCTTCTTCATCTTCGATCGTGATAATGCCCGATTACACACTTTTTTGGCTACCCGGCATTAATTGAGAGATATTAAATGAGACATTGCGTCCGCCGCATATCCCAGGTTTCGCACCGTCAGACTGTTATTTGCTCTACTTCCAGCAAAACTTAAACCTTTTAATAGTGTTATCTTGATTTCAATGAAAAAATCGGTTAATTATTGGGCACAATTTTCCCCTAAGAAACCACGAACATTTTACAGTGATGAGATTATGGTGCTACCAAAAAAAATGGTGGGAAATCTTCGATCAAATATAGCGCGTATTTAGTTTAGTAAGACAAAATACACGAAATATCACTTTTAATTTGGGGTCAAAAACGGCCAATACTTTTTCGATTACCCGTCAGTCTACGTCAAAAGTCGGTAATATCCCAGAAATAGTATTTTATTGCGACCGTTCCGGAATCGTGTTAATCCGAAACTTTAATATTTGAAGGGTGACTTCTATTACTAAAAGAATAGAAATATTACGTAAATTAATTGTAACTTAAGGGTAGAAGTTGCACCTTAGGAACCGGCGCGTCTGGTTTATTTGTTAATATGATCACAAATGAATCAATCAAAATCAATTGATTCGACTTTCATCTTGAATCATTGAATTAATTAGTGCTACGATTTCATTACCAATCTTCAGCGATATACTACTACTCTGACTAATAGTTGGCAATATAGATCGAATCGTTATCATATTTTGCATGATTCGTCATGATTCGAAATTATGAAGCATGCGTTTGATGAACAAATAAGTCGCCGGCTCATATGAACAGCAATAGCAGAGATGAGAGAAGCTAAACTTCGACCAATAACACTTTTGTAGAGGGCAATCGTTCATTCTATTTCAGCGTATTCCTATGCTCATTTGCTAACGACTCATCCAAATTGACAAGCGTAGACATCTGCGACGATACGACTGCGGTTCATAAATTGCCCGGCCGCAAGAACGGACGCTGTGTTGCCGTGCGATCACAATACTTAGTATGGCCATATTTTGTTTTAATCTGTAAAGTAACTGAAGTATGTTATGAAGTTGTTGTTGATTTGATTACTAAGAAGATAGGCGTTCATGTGTGCAGTCACTTCCAACTATATTCGTGTTTTTAAAAATAGTGAAAATATTTGATAACGAGTTCATCGAAACGGAGATATAACGAATTGCGCTGACTTAGTTATGACGATGCGGAGTGTAAGCAAGGGCATCTCGCCATGATTATTGGAAGTGACTGGAATACCGAAAGATGTTTACAAACGATATTAGCTTTTCCCTTAATTGCGACATATCGAATCGATGTAACTTTATGCCAGTTAGACGTATTCTCCTTAAAGCGTAAGAAAATTAATCTAAAAGTTAATTTTTGGTGAACTTCGTCCAAACAATATTTTGCAAAGTTCAGATCATAACTGTTTTAGCCAACATAATTTCTCTACTAATCTGTGCAGTATTTCAAAGTAGCTGATTACGTATTATTTAATCTGCATGATGGTGTACGGCGGGTCATTATTGCCAGTGACAATGCCGTCACGATATCGATTCCGAGGAGGCTGGGGAAAGCATTTCAAGCGCGGGATGTTTTGAAACGAACAGCACGTAGTGCAGTCCGTTGTGCATAAAAGGGGCCTGTCGACGGTGCTCCTATATTTCTATCAGGGGCAGTGTTGACATATATGGAAGGTTACGCAGTGAATGACTTAAGCCCTGAAAGACAGAACTAACCACGCACGTTGCTTACAGTACGTTACACTTTTTGCATTTCATTTAGTAGTTACCTTATTCAATGCCGTTTTTAACTAACACTAGTGGTACAAAGTGACCTGTGTTAACATGACCTGTAAGGTTATAAGCAGAATCAATTAATATATGTATTTTTTGGCTGATACAGGGGTAAACACGTTAATGTAGCAGCAGGCGCTTTTAGGGTCAGGTTTACCGTAAACGTAATTTCTAGGTTTTCAAGACGAGTTGTATCCTGCATATTATAGAATAATATTTTTCGATTTTCTTATTTATATACGTCTATATTAAATAATTAGATAATTCATCCAACCTAAAAAATTTAGTTTAAGTCGGGTGATCATGATAAGAGCGAAGGTTATAAATGAATGGAAGTTTCAATCTAATGTGCAAATCAACCAAAAATGGAATCAAAATGATATTTTTATAAAAAATAATTACATTCGTACTCGAAATGGCTATCTATAAGGGGAGGTTACGGGACTTCTATAAAAGCCTTATCAAGCATATTTATGTATTTGGCCTAAATACTTCGGTCACAATGTTTTTATTATTATATTACTACAAGTAGGAAAAGTAAATCGTTGGCAATATTTCTTTGACCGTAGGTCATTACCTTTACTCATCTGCAAGTGTTATGACAGCTCTATAATGAAGCATTTTAATTTCACTTCAGTTGGTTATGTCATAAGCCTTTAGCTTAACGTCATAAGTTCTAACTTATGACGTTAAACTTAGGTGAAGAATAATTACACGATAAAAACGTTGTGTTCAAAAATACGATGGTACCATGCTATTCAAGTGTGGACATGTTAAATAGTATGAAATACTAACTATAGTACTGCTATAGTAACCCTTAATTTACATCTCTTTAGCTATCTGTAGTTTTCTTCTACTTTCGCCATTGCAAAAGATGAATAAGGTCGATTACTTCATATAAATCGTAATTAGCCAACAGAAAAACCCTAGTCTTAGCTATTTGTTTGATTTTCTGTTCTGCCTCAACAGGTTCTAGTCTCTGATCTTCCCTGGCATGAAACATTTTACCGACTTTTGAATCACATCTCGGATCTAACGGCTCATAGGGAAGATTTCCTTATAGAAGATTTTCTGGATAACTTATACTCGTGCAACGTCCCACAACCAGGCTTCCAACTCGTAAGTATTATCTTCTAGTTTTTATGCGACACACATGCGCAATGAGTCAAATTCCTAGCACGGAAATTCTATCTCGCAAAATAAGCTCTTCCTGTTTTGAATATCGCGATGTGTTCTTCATTGGAGTACTGCTCGTCCTATCTCTTACGGCTGATACGATCATTTGTGCGGCTGACGGTCGGGACTGCCTCATAAAAAAGGCATCTACTCTGTTTGTGCTGTGTATGCACGTGTACGGCATGTTTTTAGATACCCTCAATAGTCTAACGTCGATGTAACATTAACAATCCTGTGAAGTTGGCATGTGTGTGCCATTTGTTGCTAAGGGCAAATGGTACAACCATGGCCCCAGTAATAGCTGGTTCTCCTTCATTGTTGATCTGCGCCTTTCACATATTGTCGCCAAGAATACTTGAGAATGTGACTAGAAGACTAAGATTGGGCAACCCAATGCTTCTTCTATGATTGCTGCCCTACTATCACTCTTTGTCTGCACAGAGTGTCTAAATAAACTCGTACGTATAGAGGGCGATGTGTAGAGTTTCGCTCTTGTAATTATTCGTGTAGTACTAATGGTGTTACTGGTTATTCTGGAACTTCCGAACATATTCTTTAAAGTTAGAAAGTCTTTCTTCTTCAGTCGATTTGAAAGTACCCGGTGTCGTTGCACGTATGCTTAACTAACGTTGCATGAAACAAAAGTATAATCTACGCAATCACACTCTAACATATTTTCTAGCCTTTCAGTTACGTGTATTGTTCTGGAACCTAATGAGTAAAGGATAGGAAGGAAGCATTACAATATGGCGTAGCATATTACTACACGATACAATTGAATTGTACATAATATTATTGTACAACAGATCTCGATATCATTATCAAGCGACAATATTATATCAGCTTAGCCTTTATCATCGACAGCTGCTGTATAATTAATTGTACGGTCAGACGTTAGACAAAATCATAAAATTTATGAGATTTTTACATTTACTTTGTAAGTTATGTCATTATTTCCGCCCACATGAATAGAATGGATCCGTATCCTTTTTTCGCTCGCTTTTAGTTAAGTAAGTTGTTATAATAAAAAAGTAGCCTAGTATTTCTATCAAAGCAGTTTTCTTTGGTTACTTAATAAGCGTGTTTACTACTAAACTGTCATCAGTTATTCTTTGCTATGTCAACAGGTTAGCGATACTATGATGTAACTATATATTGTTCTCTTTAAGAGAAAAATATTTTTGTGATAAATATTATACGCGTAGTATAATAATAGTTCATATATCCACAATGTTTGCGTGCACTGGGGCGGTCTCGAAGACCCAATGATGTGAATGGAATTTTCACATTGGTCTAGGATAGACCGCTAGCTCCTGTCCCCACATTTGGGTCGTTCTTCTTGATGACTCACCCGCACCTATCGTACGCAGGTGTGTTTATGTTTACCCTCTCTTGTCCAGTCTCATTTTGCAGTAAAATTGAGCGACTGCTGTTTATTACGAAGTTATTAGGTAAAGAAATGCTTTGGCATATGTGTTCTTTGTTTGCGTATAGTGCCACAAGTGTTTGCTCCTTTCGCAGTCGTTGTCCCCACAGTCAATACGAAATTTCCGCTCTTCGATTGCTGTTTATACTCATCTGTTTGGTTTGCGGTAAGCGTGAACCTAGTAACATGGATAGCCATCCATGTTACTGCGTGTTAGTGATGAGAAGGGGGACACTGGGGCTAGAGGAGCGCGAGATGAAGCAAGTTAATATAAACGGCTATAGTATCGACTAGCTATGGTTAGCGTTTGCGTATACACTTTGTACCTTTAACCTGGACTACAGGTGAGACCGATCATGCTGATGGCAACCGGTGGCAGCCGGTGACACGCTAATATATTGGAAGGATTCATTTGGCTAGCGACATGTATAGATACGGACGCTGAAGATAGAGCAAGCCCGAAAGAAGAAGCCAACTTTGCCAAAGTATATGAGCAGCATCTCACTCGAAAAAGGTGTAAAGTTTATTGCATCACTTTCTACAATGATTGTACGATTCGAGAAATGAGAGCAAATTATAGCGAAGAAAGACTAGCCGGCACTTTAGGCAGACCTAAATAATTAAAAACACATGTGTGCTGCACGTAACCTGACTGCATGTGTTAGGGGCGTGTTCTTGGAGTATTTAATGATTCGATTTAGACCTAAACGGGTAGTAATTTGTTTAAGCAATGGCTGACAAAATTCGGTGTCCATTGTTTCCCAACTCAAAATTAAAACGTCACCATGCTACGGCGGGGCTGTGAAAGGTGACTATTAGTAGTCTTCTATAGATGTCCACCTGCGTACAATATTTTTCTTGCTTTGTATAGTCGCTTTCAGCATTTCATATGCTACTAGATACATCTTTTTCTGCCTACTGTATTCGCGAGCTTAGTTCATTTTCCCTTTACTTTTGTCTTCAATCGTACCTTCTAAGTAAAATAGAAAAAAGCAAAATACGTGAGAAAGTGTCGTGTCGTCTGTCCCATTCATTTAAGATTTCACTGGGAGTCGCCATAAGTCGCAGGTAGTTGATTGAACATACTTGTTTAGTCTATACAAATCTTGACAATTGTGATATTCTGGGACGGATTTGTCGGTATTACGCGGAAAACGGTAAGCGGATATTGTTGTACAGGCATTATTAATAAGCTGCCACTTAAGATGGTTCTTTTCTTTTAACGGAAACCACCTTGCTATAGCAAATTGGACCAAAGCGAGGAAAAACATCGTGTCTGTTTAAATCGTCTGAAAGATTGATTATACCTGGGTATAACAGGGGTTAAAGGTCTGAATTTAGGTGTTTCACCTCCTTCGGCGAACGAGTTGGGCGACACTAGTGGCTACAAAAATTGCAGCCCCATGAGACAGTTTCGATTACAGAGAGCAGTCGTTGAAGTTCAAAGTCGAACACATTTTTGAGTAGAGCTTTACTAAAAGCTAGTGTAGTAAATCCTCCTACAAGCTGTACAGGGATCGCAATGGGAGCCACAGGACGGCTGGGGAGGACCTTTAGTAAGACAAATTCAATTTCCTCTGAGCACTATAAACGTGTGTTGAGCTATCCTCCTTAATTCGTTCCGGTTCCATAAAATCATCGATTTTGAGTCGTCCAGTTTCTTTTATTTGAGATATTCGCATTGTTCGTACTGCAATCGAATAACGGCGATCGTATTAGTTTTTACGTCGAGCTTGCATAGATTTTCAAAATCGAGATCTTTGTCGAATTCGCGATCACCAACAATTTCTGTTTTTTACACTATCATAGCTGAGTCCTGCGATTGACACCAAAACAACTCAGAAGGGCCTATGATAAATACAAACTCCTTTCCGAGTGTGAAAGCTTCAAGCGATCGAAAAATACTCATTTATTAATTAACAACTCCTAGCTGGCGCAGCGTGACGCGTCGAGAATTTCTTGTCGCAGTACGCCATTAAAATAGAATAATAATTCACCTAGTTTTTTCGCAAGCGTTTTCTACTTCGTTAGTAGTTTCGGGAGCCAGGCTATCCTTTTACGGCAAAAGTATTCTTCATCTACAACATTGTGGCGCAGCTCTACGTCAAACATCCCTTAGCCTATAATGCCAACAAGTCCAGTTATAATCAGCTGCCACGTCGTGAAGCTTTTGGCCAACAATACGTTTTAGACCATTTACTTACTAGCGGTAGGTGTCTGGACAACTGGTCATATCTAGTGTTAGTTCTTTCGACAAGGGGAACATCTTATGCCCTCGTCAGAGCACTACGTATGATGGTATCTCTTTACGGGTCATGCGTATCTTCTTCGTAACACTGAAATTCGAAAGCCGTTACCGGAGTCGATGCCAACAATAACCATGCAAGCAAACTAAGCTGCAATATATATATATATAGAGCTTACTAGTTATAGATTAAGTGCTTGTATATCTTTTACGAACACCCAGCTACAATGGTAGCCGGGTCGCTAATATCACAGAGTGAAAGGAACGGAGTCATCAACGTGTAGTTTTCAGCTATTCCGAATAGTTAAAGTTTTCTTTTTCTTTTGGAAGTTGTTACTTAGTTTTATACAGGGGTTCCAAAGAAATCGAAAAACCAGCTGCGATCAATCGACTGGCGCTACTATGGGGATTTTCATCGTTGTCCTTCAACTAAAGATCGGTTATGATACAGACATATTTTTGTATTTAGTGTAATTCAAGTGAACGAATCAATTATCTGTCTGCATTTTAGTTAAGAACAGAAATTACGTATGACTGTTATTTTTCTTCTAGATTATAATGTGGGCGAAATAATTAATCTAATTTTGTAATACATGATTGTCGAACAAATATCGGGCGTTTTTCTAGATAGATGGCTTTGAAACCACCTGTATTAGGCAGTATAAGTTGTGTCGTATCGGCACTGGTGTGGCGTTCCAGGGGTGATCTTCTTAGCAGTAAGTAATATGCTACGACTCTTAGAATGCCCAAGGTAAATTCCCTGAAAGATAAGTACAATGTCTGCGGAAATTCGCCGTATTTTACAATTCCCTTACGATGAAGGTATAACTGCTGCCTAGGCCCATAAATAAATTATGTTGTTTATTATCAAGATGGGTCATCGCAAGAAACGGCCCAAAAATAATCGTTTTTTCACTCTGCAAATTTCGATGTGAGAAACGTTTTTTTATAGTGATTCACCAATTACGAAGAAAGTTGATCAAATTATTATGAAAACTGAGTAAAATTGACGAAACTAAACATCTACTATCGAACTGTTTTAAAAAATTTGAAGGTAGCTGGTTGCGAAGACAAGCCAGATGTCTGAGCGCGACACGAACGAATTTATTCGGTTGTATTTGCCTCTATGAAACTCGAAATAGAGCCATTTTTAAATTAAGAGCGGTTAATAACAGGTGGACCGCATGTGACAATAATGTGCAGAGAAGATGTACTATATAATTTATATCTAGACCCAGACCTATTCCATAGAAAATAGTGCGATGTATTTGGCGGGATCGGAAATGAATCGTGCATTATGAGTTACTGCCATCTGGAAAAACAATTCATTCAAACCAAAAAAAGGTCATCAAGGTGTTAGTGAACAGGTAAAATGCCGTCATCTACTGTGGCAATGCCAGATCGTATACAGCTTTAGTTATTCGGATAAAATTAAGCGAATTTGGACGGAGTATCTCAACGCGTCCGCCGTATAGCCCGGACCTTGCACGGTTAAAGTATTATCCATTTCGTTTTCCAAAAAATTTCCTAAATGGTGCAAATCCAGTTTCAGTGGACGGGCGCAAAAGTCATTTGTCACAATTTTTCGCTCAGAAATTACAGAAGTTCTACAGTGATTGCATTACGTTGATATCAGAAAAATGGCAAAAATTTATCGATCGAAATGGCGCATATCTAGCTTAGTAACACATAACAGAAAAAAAATAGTAGCTTTAATTTTAATTTAATGTTCTTCTGACAGTCCAATGTATATCTGTCCAGAATGAAGGCGGTTTGGTCCAAAGTTATGGAATTGATTAATTTTCGTGTTTCTCTTTTGAAAACGAGTGATAAGATAAGGAAGAAGTAGGCCCCTGGCTAGGTGCAACATTAAAACTGAGTCAGGGTTAAAAATAAAAAGTTACTCATACGAACGTGTATGCGGAGTTTTTCAAACCAGGAAAAATATCGTAAGAGAAAGGGCCATGAATTAAAAGCTCAGAATACTCAGAAAAACAGAAAAAAATATTTTTACTTGTTCCAGGTAGTGGTCTATCGGGTCAACAATGACAAATTCAGACCATATAAAATTACTATATAAACAAGTACCGCAATTGAAAGTGATTCTTTTCTAAACGTCCAAGGTTAGGAAGCTAGAGCTAAAAATCTCTTAAGTAAAATACGTTGATAAAACCGTTGACCATGCATCATGACAAATAAATAATATACGTGCAGAACAATTTTAATGTCTTATGATTTCGACTACTGCAATTATGCGACTATACTTAGGCGCTTACTATCCATATTATTACTTTGTATAATACTGAATGATACGCGCTGTTGGCTGAGGAGCCCTCAGCAGGAGATTCTTAATTAAATTAGTACACTATTACAAATGATATTTCCCATTGAAACACCCGATCAAAGCCGACTGGGCTATTAGTCGAACTTTCTGATCGAACTGGGAGCAAAGGTGTTTTTTAGCGGGTCACATCTTCGGAATTGGTGATTGATATGATCATGCTTGACCGTGTGGCATTGCCTCTCTGTACAGAACACAACCAATCAATAACAATAAGAATAACACCAATAATAAGACGTTAACGATCACGAGCTAAGTAGGCAATAACTGAGCCTTTGCATGCTCTTCGTTGCCTTTGATGCCGCTACCGGTGCTCGTACTCAACGTTGAACAGTGATGACCTGCCGTTACCGTTATAATGCCGACCAAAGCTCCTGATAATAACCACTTTTGTCGTACTCTATACGAGAGGGGCTGCCGGCGAAGACAGATGGCGGGGTCCGTATATCCTCGGACTCCAAGACACTCGGAAATAATCAAGGACGTTGGTTACTCATGTATTGATTGAAAATCATGTTTCACTGCCTGTTGCTGAAAGCTGACATGGTCTGCACAACCGTTGATCATTTGTTACTTTTATTATTAGTTGCTATTTTTCCACATGGTGGTAGTTTGTTTGCAGCGGGCGAAACTGTCAAATTGAGGGGAACGCAACCAAGAAGGCGGATGACAAGGGAATGCCGCAGTCTTGCCAAGGCTTCGATCATCCTAATCCCTACTAAAGCTAGCACTGTTACGTATTGTTTCCATTGGTAAGTTGAGTCAGGTGGGTTCGACAAAATACGCTGAACGACGGAGGATTGGCGCTGGCACCAAAAGCGATTGTGGGACACCAAAAGGAATCAAACGATCTCGATCGAAGAGGAGCGCGACGAAACTATGAAACTAATAAGCCAGAAAACGTCTGTACCAGACACGTTCGTCCTCCCGCAGTAGGCCCGCTGCTTCGCTGTCACGAGCGATTACTTGCCACTCTAACTAACTGCTCGTCGTCATTGGCATTGACACTTTACCGTACTCGAAAAAAATCGTTCTTCACACATGGCACGCATCTTCACCCGCCCAAGCTGAAACAGCTACAGAGAAAGGCAACACAAACACATTATAACGATATACACAACATACAATAACCATAATGATAACTAGTATTCTTACAGCTGCAGGATCCGGCTGAAAGGAGGTACGCTATAAATGACTGAAGGACGTAAGTCGATGCGAAGGTAAGATTCTGGCTATTAATGTTATTTGTCTGATTCTTTGTTAGGTGGTCAATTATAATCGAAGCCGATCAGCGTGGTCGCACATCTGCTGCAATCATACTATACCTCCATCGATACCTGAAGATCGTAACCTAACAGAATATTATAACGCTTGCGATCACCACATCATGGTTCAATTGTTCACAGCGATGCTTCATGAAAGACGAATCGTTATCGTATCACGGTAAGATTAATCTTACGGCAAAATACGACCGATTACCTTTGCATCAAATAGCCGTTAATGTTGGATTTGTAAATGGTGCTGATTGTAATTATGCACTATGAGCGCGTACAGTAGATAACCTGCGGTGTTAATCTTTAATGAACTTCAGCCGATTGAATCGGTTATCGTCGTGCGTCCAAGCGGCGAATCTGCTTATCTACCCTATGCAATGGCAACATCTCTTCATTCCCGTACTGCCTCTCGCTGTGGTAGACACCCTCAACGCACCAATGCCCTACCTCATTGGTAAGTTCCTCTAATGTCAAAAATATATTGTTTTTCGGTGGTGGACACTGGCGGACGAATGCAGAAGATCTACAATCGTTACTCATTAATAGACTAGCTACGAATACGTTTAATAAATTCTTAGTTATCTTATGGCAGTCTACTGTATATGTCAAATCGTCGCAATTTCAATATATCTCCGGTACATCCAGTAATATCAATACACCCCAGTAGTTTTCACCAGTTCCGCTTGATTCGATAACTGATTCGTAATCAAAGTTAGGTCCGTCCAGTTGTTATGCTAGTATTAGACAGTTTAAGGCAAATGTGCACATATTCAAGATAAAAAAAAAACCAATACATCTCAATTCGAGTACCGGGACCAAGTGTAACAACAATCGCACAAAAGCTAATATCATCCATTTTGTTTGTCGCGCTGCCCATACTTTTTTGTGTCATGACACTTGCTATTATTATAGACATTTCGAACAAATTTTATTCAACACGTCTTATGTACAGAGTCCGAAACGCACCGCACACGTAACTGTCTATACATAGTTAGTGCCATCGCCACGAGGTTGAATTATACATGTTTCAGGGCACGCAAAATCAACAAGGAACCTAAGATTACGGGTTACGTTGTCGCTGGTAGTTTTTGTTGTAACGATACCCCCTTTTGGCTTTGAAGGAGCGACAGGTCGCGTTGATGCGCGTGGGCCCCACCTTCGACGGCCGTTGAAAAATACACTGTTGCTGTTACGGTGCCGCTATTGCTCATTCTTGCCCTTTCGACGATTCTGTCTTTCTCTACATCTCTTTCTTCAAGTGTCCCGATTCGCCACTCCTGCTTATAGAGCGAGCAGGCGCTTTGGCGTTTCCTGTTTCTGCACCTCCTGCTCGTTCTGTTCTTTTTTTAGATTTCTGTTTGTACTGAGCTGCGATTGACCGCTACGTATTGAATTACTTGTTGGTTTAGCAACGGCGATGGCAAAATAATAATCCGCTGGTGACCTTAGCAATAATGTTACATGACGGCTGTTGCTTATCTGCTGCTACTTTATGGTGGTCATTACTTGCTCTTAATGAACAGTTTTCTTTCTATACACTTACGTAATGCTGAACGGAGCTTATGTTTACGGATGACGATTATGTGTGGAGAACTTCAATCCGTTTTGGGGGTATTTTGGACTTCGATTTCTGCGAATAGGGATAGACAAAAGGAGAAAAGCGATCGCATAACATTTGCAGATTATGTTTGCCTCTTAGATTATTATATATCATTCCAATAGTAAACTTGTGGTAATTGTACGGTTAGTGTAAAAATCCTAGAGATTTTACAGGGTCAACGAAATTTCGAACACTTTTGGATTAATAGTAACCAATGTGCACAGCTATGTGCTATCGGTGACTAAAGCCGAAATTGAGCAGTTCAATTAGCGTAAGGCTCAGACTGCTGTCGAGCTCAAGGAGAGCACCTTGGTCGAGAAAGAAGTAGAGCAACATTAAATTTAAACATTTAATAGGAACTATTGGGAACATTGCTACTTACCATTCTGTGGAACTGAACAGAGTTGCTTCCCCCTGCCGTTTGCGCGCTCCAGAGATGCGATCGCCTCTTCAGTGTGACATCCCGTCTTCATCTATGATAAGCAAAACAACACAGGCCATAAAAAATGGAAAATACCCGTCAGGTTTTTCTTCCGGGTGAAATCTCTGGCCTTCCACAGTTAGTCGTGTTTTTGCGACATTGCGCACCGATTTCAGCACGGTTGTTGGCAACGAAATAGTTAAATGAACGAGTCGCGGCGTATGTCACTCATACATATGTCTACTGTTTTTTACTTTCTGAACATATCAATCAACGATATATAAAGGATTTGAATATACTGTGAGTAGATATTACCTTATATTACTTATTATCCTATATTAGTATTTGTCAATTGAAAACAAAGAGATGATCATCAACAACAATTTCGTTGTAAGCCTCTCAAATGTATATTTTTTTAGGCTTTAAGTACACTCTGAAAAGAAGCGTGTTCTAAGTACGAAATTATAGATGAAAATATTTTAGTACTCCTCACTCAAAATTTATATAAATAAATAAAAAGTCGCCTAAAAACCCACTCGGTCCGACTTTTACACAAATATACATATTCACATCGAGTCGGCAAACGGTGTAGAAGAAAACAAAGCATAAAGTGGCAAGAGGTTGTAGTATAGCACCAACTCGATTTCAATATCATTGTCTACAGCATCGATTTTGGTGGTTTTGTTAACTAAATAGGCGTGCCCTCCTCGACATGGGAGCGCGTCCGCCAGTCAGAATTAGGGGATGTGGTCGTATATCACGCCGATCAGAATAAATTCTCTAATCCTTTTCGCGACAGTCTACCAAGCGAGATTGAAGCAGGATTGAAACGAAAACTCAAGAACCAGGACGCGCAACTTGGTAAGTTCTATTGGTGTGTCCTCGTACAAATCCGATATTTACCCTAATCCTAAATAAAGAAATACTAAATTAAAAAAATAAATAAATAAATAAATAAATAGGAGTTATATGATCAATATGATGTAATGGCTCAGAGTGTATTTGTTTGGCTTGCACGTAGTTAGTTGGCATATTAATAATCTGCAAATTTACTACTTTACGTATGAGTAATCAAGCAATAAATCCCATAGGGCTTCTCTTGGCCCTTGATCCATTAGCGACAGGCGATTTCTTTGTGTGCATGTACAGTTCACTGTGCAAGAAGTTGCACATCAGCCAACGTTCTTGACTAAAGTAATTCGCTAAAAGCTAAACTCGTAGAGGGGACGATGCGGTGGGCCGCAGGTAGAACGCGTTTAGGTCGATCATGCCAGCGGACCTGCGCTTGTAATTAATGATCATGTATGTATGAAACCCTAAGAACACTTCACCTGCCAGATATTTATCGTACGCGTTTACTTCATATTTCTACGTTATTCTTAGTAGTAGTACGCGTGGGTCAAACATGGAGGTATCTTCGACTTGAAAATCCCATTTGAACGCATCTATACTTGTATAAAAGAAAAGATAGTAAAGAAGTTCAGCAGGGATATGATAGTTAGGTACAGGTGAGTCTATTCGAGGACCTAGTGATATTAAATAAAGCGTATATTCAAACCCCACCCGGTCAATGATGTGTGCTGAGCATTTTTTTACGACGACAAATGACTAGAAACATCAGTGATGATTTTCGAATTTGCCACATTCTTTCTCAAGTGGTCATTTAGGTGGTCTTCCAAAGTGACTTTTTCATTATTGGCATTTGTATTCTTTCGTCACGTCGATCTCTCGTAGCCGTGCAAAAAGCCTTGAACGTTGAAAAGCCACTGAAGTCTACTTTGTAAATTGTTTCGAAAGGCTCCTACGGTAGTTTCCTTGACTTAAATCAAAATTTAAAGATTAACATCCCATGATTACAATCGATAACAGTGACTGCGCTCGACACAAGCTAAGTTCACAACGGATTTTTTCGTTCGTTACTTACCATGTGCAGCCAATTTTGCCACTACTACATGTACGTTTTGAATTACCAATTGATATTTTCTTCATTTCTGAATGACAGTGTCGCGATAGAACAACACTAGTCTAAAATTGTCTTCATTTCTTCTAGATGAATCTGTTTATTCTTTTGATTTGTTTTTAAGAAGTTCAGGGCAAATGCATTATACAAATTAGATTTTAGGTCTAAAATATTTATCCGGTACTACGAGACATTGCTGGCCTAAAATCGTCTTCTTTGTCTCATAAACGAGCCTTTTTGTTTTTTTTTTATTTTTATTGTAAATATCGAAGAAACGTTCATTTAGTCGATTATTACAATTGAATTTCAAATCAACAAGTAATCATGATTAAGGGAGCTTGAATACTGCTGAAATCGAGAAGATGATCATAAGCTATGGTGCTGTCTTACGTTGATTTTTTTCATTATTCGATGAAGCAAGCTTATTCTTCTCTCGATTCGTTTTGCGACTCTTGCGGGGCTTGGCTATAAACATTAGCGATCGAAATCTTATAGTATTAGATTTCCATTGGTGACACGTTATCGCTGGACGATCGTAGTATACTAAACATTACACATGACCATGTATACGCTTATCGTATCAGCTGCTTTCTGCTAACATTGGATGCATACGACGTTTCTACAGTTATAGGACGTTGCAGTAAACGTAAATAAATTATGGTACGCTACCATCATATAGAAGGCAATTTTATCCGAAATGTTTTGTTTATTAGTTGGATTCGTTTTAATCCTGCTTGAAATATTTGTTATCTCGCGAGCCTCGATTCAGTTACTTAGATACTTACAAATTAGATTTACTGACCATACAAGCATGGCTTTGATGGTTGTTTTTGTTACTAATGTATATTGTTTCAAGTTGTTTCATCTTGAATTGCATTCATATAAGGCCTACTATAGGTAGCGTTTTTACGAACATGTTATTAACATAAAATGCAGCAATTGCTTAAAACGTATCCTTTTTTTAGAAAATCTTTAACAGAACTATGCGTGCTAAGTGTGAGCATATTGGAATATAATAAAGCAAAGTTTTTTTAGATGCCTAAATATCATCAACCCTCGAAAAAATTGTTGTTATTATTTGACATTATTCGTTTTCAGGTGACGGATTCGCGCAGGCGTTCATGCACGTTCTGGTCATATTGATCGGAGATTACCGTTCGGGATTCCGACAAAACCCGCGGACAGGGAAGGTCAGCTGATTTCTTCGTATATTTTGCTAATCAATTTTGACTTGCTTTGGTAGCTAGGACAAAGCCGTTCGCCAGGAGTTTTCACTGTATTGGCAGAGCCGAAAATATTGTTTTTTTCTTACCATGATGACCTGGGCCCTAAACAGGTGTGAAATGTTAGCCCGAACCATCCCTAAAGTTGAAAAACGAATTTTAAGAACTTGGCTGATTCCTGAAGAAAATGTTCCGTTGGATGTGGCACAGGGTAATGATTTAGTATCAAAGACATGTCATGGTAGGATCAGCTGCTTCAATATCATAAGGCGGACGGAAAGCTATAACGCGATGTATGAACTGATCAAATATGTCAGTTTAAACATAAACACCCTCTCGCTGAATTGCTGAATTCAAATGGTTGCTTAGAAAAACAAGAAGCGCAAGAACTTGAATTGGCCATACCCGTACTCCTCGTATAAATAATGCCGTGATAAATCGACGGATTTAGCTTATCATATTATAGAGCACACATATTTCATAGTGTGCAAATGGCTTTAGTACTATTTTGTTATAACAAATGTTACCCTCTGTGATTTCTGTTTTATTTCCAGTTGGACTTCGATAAAGAACGCTTTCTGCAGGCCCAACCTTCTTCGCTACGCCCATTTCTAGAAGGAATGCTACAGCTTCAGATATTCGCTGAATTTGTTGAAAATCGGATGCGGCGTGTAAATGAGCCTATTTCAGATAGATTCGAGATCGAAACGGCCATACTCAATAAAAATAGCCACAAGTAAGTACAGTTATTTCTTATATTATAATAGCCCCATAAATGTCACTAAAAAGAGGAGAAGCGTGGTAGGGAAGTTCGGAAAAAAGTGTGCGTGGAAAGAGACAAAGAAAAGTAAGCAAAGCTAGTGAGGGAGAGAGCAACGACTCGTCGAAAAGAAAAAAAAGCGGTACATAGATAAATGGGCTGAAGAGAGGAAAAGGCAGAGAGGGTAAATAGAAAGGGCAGTGGGATAGAGTCATAGAGCTTAAAAGAGAGAGAGGAAAAAGTAAGAGTGGTAAGATGAGGGAAAAACATGAGTAAGGTCATTGGAAATGGGTCGACGAGCCTGCTGACCTCATTCCACGGGATATGATATAGAGTCGGCCCATTGTTGGCTTCTAAAATTTTATTAGAAGTTTTAATTTAACTAACTTATATTTATTTGTTCGCACTTTCTTGTTTTGTCGTTTCTATAAGGTTCAAGTATAAAGAGTGGCTTCAGCAAAAGCCGGCATCTGCTGTTCGATCAGCGTACAAACAGGTGAAGCAGACGGGAAATCTTGTGAAAGACAAGAGCCGTAAGGCAGTCAAGGACATCCAGACTAGAATGAACAGTGGTGCACACAATGGCCATCACATGGGCCAGATCTCTGGCCCGCATGACAAGCTAAGGCGCCACAGCGCCAGTGGTCCACCACCTCTACAAAGAATGCACACTTCACCGAATATTCGTCTGACCCAGCCAATTGAACGAGTCGTCCCTCCGGAAAGACCAACGCCACCAAGACGTCCTACATCACCACCGCCTGCAGTGCCAGTTGTCAATGACCTCATCTGTCTTGACGATTCGCCAAAGAAACACATCAGTGGTCTGCCGAATGGTAACAGCGTCCTCGATGGATTCGAGGACAGTTTCGTTCCTTTAAATGGGCATACTAGCGGTGCAAATGGCCAGCAGCCGAACGGAGCGTCTGCGCAAAATGAAGTAGCGAAAGGTGCAGTGCACATGCGTGGAAGCACCAGTGCTCGAACCGCTGGAGGACGCTCTACTATCCCGCCGTTAAGCAACTCAACGTTTCACACATCAGCTTCCGACAATGTTCTCATAAGTAAATTCTACTCAGATTTTGACTCGAGACCTTCACCAGTGTCTCCTGTCAAGGTGCAAGAACTAATTGCGAACTTTAGTGGCCTGCAAATGAATCTGAAGAATCCAGTTGGTGCTGACCCAGCTGCTGGCGAACTTCTAAATGGGAGAGACGCAGCAAGTTCTCTTCCAGTTCTACAGCCGCCGCCACGAAAAATGGATTTGAAGAGGCATCCCCATCCGTCTCGGCCACCGAGAGCCCACGTTCTCCATCTGTTGAATGAGGACACGATGGAAGGGGGAGTCGCACCGCCATCGGCTCTTTCCGAATGGACGGCACCTCAGAAAGTTGCACCCACAAATCCTTTTTCTCATCACCTGTAGCTTTTTGAGGTCGAGGACAATACACAAATCAAAGGATCGGCGGTTCCATTTGACGAGTCATTTGTATCATTGTCTTTTTCAGTGCCTACCAGGTACATGCCAAGAGACCCTAACCCTCTTCCATCTTTTTGGCAGTCATCAAAATAGAAAGATACGTAAGACCTATTCAACGTTGGGTCATCGTCTCAACACTGATTGTTATGTACACGCAATGGACAAAAACATGGCCTGTGATGAACTGCTTACAAACAGTGCGTATATGGCAAAAACAAGAAGCAATTATTAGTAATCAAGACTGACTTGTTCTATCAAAGCCTCGTCTTCCTCTTACCACAAAAATCCCTATCAATATGAGATTCAAGATGTAACGTAAAAGCTTTTGTCGTCTTACTGTACATATATAGGCTATATATATATATATATGTATATATATATATATATATATATATATATACTGTTAATGTTATTGAGTGAGGGAGTGTACGACAGCAACGGTTGTTGCTAGATGAATATAGCAAATAAATATATAAAGTAAAAAGCAGAAAAACAAAAGAGATTTTATGCGCAAAATATATAAAAGTATAAAAATTTATTTTCCTGTGCCAAATTTAAACCGCGTTTTTATTTAAACGATAGCAAAAATCTAAAGCGAGCGAATTCGGTGAATTACACGATGGATAACACAACACATGCTTGGCAAAACTAATTATGGACGTGACTAAATCAAGCAGTGTAGAGCGAACAAATAGAAAAATAGCAAACCTGACCTAAAGTTATGTATTCAAATTAATTAAAAAGTTTAGTGTGTATTCATCGCAGACAGTAATGCATTTTAGTACATTACTGCTAGCCCATTTAAACAAGCAAAAGTTATTGCCTGTCAAAAATATTGTCTGTAAGGTGCATTCGGAATCTGATGGTATCAGTAAAACTAAGAATATTCCTATGACGACATCTGCGCGGAACAAGCGTCGCTTATTCGCTAATTAACGTCGCTTTGGCTGCAGCAAAGATGCCTAGTTCTCTTCGATTGTATGCCTTCAGGTTGAATAAAACTCTGGACGTCATCAGGTCTAAACGGTTCTGGTAAATGTTCATAGACATTCCGTTTGTCCGAATCTGTCAATGTTAATGCCCTAGAAACTGATGCCTATAGGAAATAGCCCAATACGTTTTTGGTCAAACCAAAAAAAGTCATGCAAAAATTGAGTGGTCTTGAATAACACACTACGCATGTAAACTTTAATGCAGTAGTTGCTATATTTTAAATTCGGTGCAAATCCGTAGCAGAAAGTACGAGATAAAGTTGTAACCTCACGCCAGGTACATAAAACGAGTAACGATTGAAGGTTCAATCGAGCATGTCATGGTGCTAGTTGACACAATTATACAATGGTCCTAACAGGTTGTATTTAGTTGCATTCGGTGCGGGTTGATTACCTATGCCGCAACAATTACATTCTTCAATAACTGGTAATCGGTAAGATGCCCACAGATCATTCATTCAAATCTGCCGCAGATTTTTGGCTGAACACTTCTAAGATATTTGCTTGTAAGCTGCTATCATTAGCAGCACCTTTTAAGTTAGTTTCTGTATAACATATTTCTAGACGCCGATAGCCTCATTGTAAAGAACTTCAAAAGGATGAAGTGCCCCGATCATGTCTAGGGCAAGACAATATGCTGTGTTTAATAAAAAAACGTTATTGACTTTAAAGATTAGTCGAATAGCTACCGTGAAACATTCATCAGTCGATTGCAAGGAACGACGAAGCACTCTATAGTGATGTATCTTGTTCGAATAGCTTTAATAGTGTTTACGGTGTATGAACCGTGTAACTGGGGAGCTGCGCTTCAGGTGTATAATACGACAGAGCAAACGTCGATAAAAAGTATCAACAATGAAACAAATGAGAGCAAGCTTCAGACGTTCGGTCAAAGTCAAACTTCAGAACAGGCTTCCACAGCACACAATGCCGAAGTCAACACGACAGAGGACGATAGCGGTCGAATGCCACGATACTTGATTTTTGTGATTGACTACTTCGTGAATTTGACCTCGTTCAAAAATGGTGATTCTAAACAAGCTATAGACTTACCGGAATCTTCAAATCTAATTCAATTTCCTTATAATTTAAATATGAAAGGATTCGTAAATCCATTTAATTCTAGCGTCTTGGCAGATAATTCGGGATCGCGGAAGGCACAAGCCGCGTTGTCAAGCAAACTCGCCGCGAGAAAGGCCGAAGATGAGAGAAGCGAACAGAAGCGTTCGGACTCTAGTCTCTTGTTTCTCATTGAGGTAAAGAAATCAAAAATTAGTTGCTAAAATTCTCTTTTAGCAGAATAACGGTTTCTTTAGTGAATCTATGAAAAATTGCAGTGTATACATGTAGTAGCCTTGAAAACCAGCCTGAATATGGTTACTTTAAATGTGAAGAAACAAATCAAGATCGAAGGAAATTTCTAGCAGCTAAAGATTATATAGAAAGTAGGTTTTTTAAATATAATATGAAACTACTAATAATCCAAGAAATTGAAGGAAAATTATTGATTATAATTAAAATTTTTTGCGCAGGTTGTCCTCGTCGTGACGGTGTCAGCCGTCGTTCTTAGCTTGCTGCTGAAAAAACCCTCCGCTCGCCCAGTTCTTCCCATACTTGGTGGAGGCAAACCTACTGTGGGCCTACCTCCGTATGTTTAAAAAGAAATTAAATAACTCAACCAACTAACACTCGGTAAAAAATGGAAGAACGAGTTTACTGAATCAAGTGGGCGGACCTTTTGTCTAACGACAGTTGCATGTCGAAAGTTTTTGACAAAATATGACCATTTGCATGTGATAAACTGTGTGTATTTAGTCTCTTAATAGATCTAGCAATAGCTTTCTTTCGAAAAGTGTAACGTCTACAAAAAACGAGTGGTTCTGCAACTATGTAAATGGAGCCACAATTGCAAAGGATACTTCAGCACAAATAAAAGCTCGGTTGTATTGTTCAATATAGAACGCGAGTCCCATTGTATGTCTCGTCATAATCACGATCATCATCATCAGTGAGGACAGTTAATCAACAAAATCATAAGTGCTAGACTCGCACGAATTTGGGTTAACCTATAGTGTATTTTTTAATGAATTTAATATGATGAGAATAAGAACGTTACTACCAGTAATTGATTTGGGTATGTCTCGAGCGACATGTGCCGGCAACAATTGAAGTTTCGGTGGAACAAAACCCAACTGCCAAAAAATGGATTTGTTGTGGAAATTTCGTATAAAATTGCTGTATGAAAATACCGATATACCGATTCACTTCAATGATGTACCAGTATGACAGGTGAACGTTAAAACTTACTAATATAACCCTAGACATAACTTAGAGCGTTTATGGTGTACAGTAAATCGCAACAATTGGTACGTCAATGCAAACTTACTCTAGATTTTATAGACTAAAGAAGAAAAGTGATTCAAATAGTCAGTCGAATACCAGTTTGGTGGAAGGAGGTGCTTTGCATGAGCATGAATATTCCGCGGCAGTTTTAGGGGATCATATTAGTCCCTATTTAGCCAGATTCAATTAGTAACCGGACAGCTCATTTGAAACAGAGCGCAATAATTCGTACCGTTGTTTTACTAGGTTCGAACAAAGTGTGATAGTACGTAATAAAAACCAATTGCCTTTCAAAGGCTTCTATGTGAATATTAGAGGATATGTCAATTAATGGATAAGTTGCGTATTTTATTATAGTGCATTTTTCTCCTGATCTTATTACAAGAGTTGAATTGCCTTTTGGACAAATGATAGACCTTCTGTGTTGAGTCACTGAACAACCAATGGTGAAGCTGCATTTACTCCAGCTATCGGTTAAGGCTAGGTCACGAATATTAGCTTTATATTTTATTAGCAGAGATATTAATGTAGATTTTTTTGCCGAAGACAACGAAGAGGTGGTGAAGAAGATTAGAAATAGATGACACTTTCCTGGAGATGCAAGCGATAATTGTTATGGGAGAAGTAACTGAATTTGGCAAGGCATGCTAGGATTTCAAAATATATCGGGCCAATTTGACAGTACAAATAGAGCAATTTATACTTAATATTCGTATTATACTTTAATATAATATGCAGTATTTCTAGTAATGTACCTAAATTTGAAGTACGGTTTAGTCTAAAAGTGCACATTAAGGTCGGAGAAAACGCAGGGCTACATTCTATAGTACAGTTTACACTATACAAAATAAGTGTGCCAAAGTCAACGATTTTCATATTGCACTGTATATCTAATGTTAATATCCTTAAAGGGCGTCGTGCAACAAAAATTCTTTGGACTGCTATATTTGACGGCAAAAAAGTAATGACAACCTGGTAAATCACGGTTGTCAGTCAATAGATTCACTTCACCTCGACATTTTAGTTATGCCTTTCTCAGTTTATTTGTGAAGTAGGTTAATTTTATCATATAAATTTTATATATATTATTTTAGCTCTATAAACCAGTTTGTTTAGCCCTCAACAACTGCTTACGTTCTCAGTTATGTCTGCTAGTATTTTCATGCGATACGCAAACGATAGTATCTGAATGATATGAAGTTATAAGCATCTACACTGCTATAGCGAAGCGCTTCATTCTAGGTTGTTCCATATCGATACACAGATAAAGGAGTCTCATACCGTTGATGTGCGCGTTCTTACTGTGAATCAAGTACTACATTGCAAACTTTTCGACTTCGAATATTTACCTCGAACAACTGGAAACGATGAAGCCTGAATGAACAACTGAAACAATAGAAGATTGAATTAGTTTTCAGGCACTTTGAATGTGAGCCTTACAGGGCTTAAATTGAAGTGAACCGAAGATTCTTGTGATTGAATTTCGGTTCAGTCCTCGACCAGAAAACTGCTGATGTGTTCGAAGATTTCTCGGCGAATGGGAACTCAACTCCTTGTTTTCATGACAAAAAGATCTGAGCATAAGTAGTACATCAAACCGGTATTCAAGTACTGTTCATTTTCTGACGAGTCTATATTGCTCAGGTGCATTGAGCAACAATTTTCTAGCGTTAGTACAATGGGTTGGTGGTTTTTTCCAAATCGCAACGATGACCACACAGTACTCGCGAAATATCTAAGTGGGGGACCTTACGGACTCGGGGACCCCAATGATAAGAGTTTGCGAAAGGTTGAAAAAGAAATTCTAATTCCTAAATTGATGCGTGATCGGACGAAAGCGGTAAGCTACTGTCGGAGTATTCAGGAGTCTGCAGGCATCCTGCAGCTCGTCCTGCTTTATTTCCATATTAGTTACAATTAGCGCTATATATCGGTATCCTAAGTTTTTGGGGATGATTCATCAAGATTAGCTATGTGAAAACCCTCTAGCTTCCATCATATCATGTTGACAGTAATTAAAATTTTGTCATTAGAGTTGCGTAGGTTGTTTTATGATATGAGAGAGAAATTTCAGATAATAGAAGATGATGAAAGCATGTCTTAGATTGAGTTTGGAGTACTATATTAAATGAACAAGTCAGTCTATTAATTTCCTAATTAAGGATTCCTAATTACGTATTACGCTTTGCACTCTTAACCCAAATTTTAAAATAAGAAAGGCATTTGATAAATTATGACGTGAGTCATTTCAACCAAAAGCTTACTATAGCTTATGGTATGTGCTTTCTAATGCTCCAGGAAAAGTGCGCAGCTGAGGTAAAGGCATTTGGCGAATGTGCTAAACGTGAAGGATTGTCAGTCGTTTTCAACTGTCGAAGAGAAAATGACGCCATGAAGTCCTGCATGGTAAGGTGGTACACAGACTCCCAGTTCAAGGAAGAGTGTACCCAGCAATATTTAGCCGATCGGACGCATTATCGTGAAACTGGTATCAAAAAGAAGAGAATGCCAAGAGGGGCCGTAAGGCCTGATGCAACCCCCGAAGTACCAACGTAATGAACGGTGCTGCTTATCCTTACAGGCTTATTATATTAGTTGAATAAAACTTGACATTTTATAAGTAAAAAAAATAAACGAGGACACTCTACTAATGTCTCTAGAAAAGCATTCATTTTAGTAGATTCTACAGTGACGTTTTTTTTAAGTGTGCATTAAAAAAGACTATTCTTTAAAGTATTTAACGTAAAATTAGTTGTGCAAAATCAGTAAGAGGAACAAATACAAACCAGGAATGACCGAGTCATACCCTAACAGAAAATAAAGTCAGGACATTTTCGCGACGAAGATCCACCGATCCGTAGTCCTATCATAAGTATTGTAGATTTTATGCTTACGAGAGGTTTTATCAATGAGATATTCATCTAGGCATATTTTTTCCTTGATAAAATATTCAGGAACAGTAAGAGTGAACCTATCTCATCCGTTTACTCACAGGCTTTTGCCAGTGTTTCTGGGGCTGTTTACCTGTGGTTATCGAAATCAATGCCTTCCGTACAGCTCGATTTTATCAGCCCGGAGTGTGAGACTCAAACATGCGGAATTTGCTCGCGTTCTGAAAATAGGTTTAGTTCAATTTCTCCACGGAGTTAGACTTCTTGCATAGCCATGCTAAAATCGCTTGAGCAGAAAGCTGCGATAAAATTTGACCCTTCCGTGTAGGCAAAAAGGACACCGGCTGTTTCTTGAAATTTCTAAGAAGAATCTAACTCTCGGCTACTGATACGACGTTCTTAAGAGGATCCATCTGGACTTTGAAACTAACTTTTATGCTAATAGGAGCATGAAAGTTATGTAACGTATAACGTACCAAACGAATTAAAGTACTTAGGCTAATGGTCCAAGTTTTTAGTCAGATGGGCGCAAATACGCCAGTGCGGTTTAAATTCACACGGGAAGTCAAGCAATTCTTATCTGGCGAAGTCAAAACAGCATAATTTACTATTTGTATACAGGAGCTACGGTTTGCCACAACCTTCGCACCGTCAATATCAGCGAAACCGGCACTGCCAGTGCTACTAAATTTATGGAATGCTCAATGTTAAAACACTTAACTGTATGGAGCACACTATGCTTTTTATAAAGTGTCTCCTACGAAAACGAAAAGCGTGTGAAACGTAGAGAAACAAATTTTGCTAAATATACCAAGAAACACTCGCTTTACTACACTTTATCATATATTTATACCATTACATTCGTTCCAATATCTGCATTCTGCTTTACACTAAGTTCCAGTTCTCTTCTGATGTTCCTGTTTATCTGGTTTTAAATTTCCGTAATCAGTACAATTGACGAAGCAATTACACGCATTCCTCATGTTCAGTTTAAGGAAACTTTGTACACCGCCGATGCCGTCAAACGACGCAAGCCCGGCTGTAGGTGTTGTCATCTGCTTATCAGCCGAGCTCTGACATCCGTCGTATTCATTCTACGGCCAGTTAGCACCGTAGCCTGGCTGCATAGCCACTCTTCTACTTGAATACAACCGTATCAAGCATAGCTCCAAGACACTGGACAATATTGGAGGTCATAAGAACGTTGACCTTTTCTTCGAGATGTCTTTTTGGGTCTTGCTTGCCCACATTCTTGATAGCCAGCTGTTCGGGTGTCATTTTATCCTCTTCTTCGAGCGCCTTATGATACGCCTTGGCAAGCTTTAACATTTCATCCACAGTTGCCTTATTGTGTTCACTATGTTCCTAAAATATAGGCCATTTCAAAGAAAAAAAGGTAAAACTCTTGCTTAATACACAGTAACTAAAAAGAAAACTATGAGTAGATATTATGCTTAAGAAAAATGCAAGTGCACGCTAGTATTATTTGGTTGAACTTATTATATAATAATAACTTGTGACTATAAGCAAGATAGAATTACCAGGTACTATTAGCTTCCGCATACACGGAGCACCTCGGTATGCCGCTTGAGCTATCCTACCTTATATTCTTGCAAGATAAGCCCCTCTTCCCAGGACTTTTTGTTGAGGTTTAGGAGCATCTTTTGCTCTAGCTCATTTTTCCTGTAGTTTATTGAGATTGAATAGTAATGCCGATTGAGGCCGTGGATGAGAGCCTGAATCGACGGTTTATTCAGATGTCCAAGATTTGACGTGGTTTGTCGAGGCTCCTGATTAAGCACCATCATGTTAGCCTGAATCAATCTGTGGAATCACCAAAAAGATGCATCAATAACGTGACATGTCAGAATTATTTAAGAGTAAAATGAGAGGCCATTTTTTTTACCAGACTAAACAAGAAATAAAAGCCTATTTTCTTTTATTCTGTGGCTGCAATTTATTGGCCAGACACTGTGTTTTATGCGGAATACGACAGAACATTGCGATAAAGCTGAAGTTTTGGAAGCTCTGTCCGTTCTGCGTACCATCAACAAAACCAGTAGGTCAGGTTATCTAGGTGATGGCCCAACATTTCAGCGTCACAAGATAGTCACTGCCTAATTCGCGGTGTGGCATTCTTTTTGAAAGCAATGATATTGACTAATTCAAAATAATGCCATAACTATAGACTTAAACGTCAGCATAGCAAAAATTACCTCTTAGCTCGACTAAAATATTCAAATATCGACGGTGCTCATATACTCAAACTTACCAAATAGAAAGTCAGTATTTTGCAAACACTCGCCTTAAATGTCGAGACCTTGATGTTTAGGAAACCAGCAAGTACCTACCTAATCGCTGCTAACGACACAAACTTATAAGTTGGCCAATTTTTGAGTGGACTTGCGACTATAGATTCTACTTTATTGTTGAACAAAAATGTTTCTGAACTTTGATTAGCCTTTAGATCAACTGGTTTAATCTACACAATGTTCTCTGGAAACAAATGCGACTGATCAGTTTGCAGTTGTCTAGTGAGAGTGTGCGATGGCATATGATGGTTTCAGAGAAGTCCTTAGCAGTTTAAATGATGTTGGTCTGCTCAGCTGGCACGATCAGCGACTACTATTCGAATTATACGTATTGTATTTAACTGGAAAAACATTTTCCGCAGAACCTCCTATCAGTAAATCGGCATTTAACTTGCTGAGGTAAGTACTTACCGGAAAGCGTCAATGACTACTTTTCCTTTGACCGATTGAATCGGATCAATAACAACTGCAACTGCGCGATCCGTTAACTGTTCGAATGACTGTTGTGTATTGATGTCGACGCCGGAAAGCCAGCAACCAAACCCTGGATGCGAATGATACCATCCGACGACCATTTCTGGCCGACCTGTCTGTTTCAGCATATCTAGCATTTTTGCCTGAAATACGGGATCGACAGCTTCCACGGAAACGCCAGTACCTGAAAATCGGTATTACGTATGCAAAACAAATACTTGAATAAACAAAACGAGCAAGAACAAACCTCTACCTGTAACATGATCTTTAAGCAAAACCTAGGTTACTTCTCTCCACACGGAATTGTTCAGCCATAAAGCAATATCAAAATTATATATCGATACATTTTGTGCTTGGCTTCGTGTTCGAAAAGCCAGTGCCATCGACGTATTATACGCAGTATATGGTTGAGAAAGGCAAGCTGAAAGTATCTGTAGCCTATAGTGGCTTTCAAATGACGTACCTGACTGTGGCATGGCGAAGACATCATCGACGCGAACAGTATAGTCATCAACAAACTCGCCCAACATAAGACCCATAACCTCCATGGGCACACCGGCCCGACCATGCTTCAACATTTTGAGAAGGGCCAACGATGAAATATACACTTGTTCAGCGGTGTCAACCACTGGACCATCTGTATTTGGAGGAGGCTATAAATACACATGGATAAATATAGCAAAAATGCACTACATCACAGAACTGCTAAGCAAGTATCGGAATAATTTTGCACTGGCGGTTTATAAGTGTTTTTTTTCTATATTTTTTCTGGCACTCACTCCCTATCCATATTATTTGTATACCCACGATTGGCGAAGCTGTGCGCTTTGTCGTAGATATATTAGTTCAACTCCCTTAGGGAAAAAACTGAGATGGAAGACTGTGTTTTTTTATTTACTCATACGTATATCAATGTTTCCTTTCCGCTAAATATTACTGGGTGGTGGCTGCTTAGGGCGAAATATACCACATAGCAAAAATCCAATAGAAACCCTTAATCAAATCAGTTAAAGGCGCTGTGCTAACAGTGACTATGCTAAGAAAAAAATAAGCACAAGAATGATGATTGCGTTTCAGGCTACATACGAGATGGAAGCATCAGCTGTCATGTATAATGTACTGGAGTGGCATTTACAACAGGAACATATACTCCGAGACCCTTTTCGTTTCTACTTGGAGATAAAAGGTTACCGAACCATTACTGATACTAAACCGTTTGTTTTGCTGTTTCCTCATTCCTGTACTAATTGTTTTCCCAGGTTTTTCAAGCGCCACCAACCATTTTCCAAGAGAAATAGGAGTAGCTAAATACGTCACAAGTTTCTGTCTATTGTTATTATTAAGCTATTAAATAACCTGCGATTCGACTGCGTATCAACTAATAAGCATAAGTCACAATACAAGAATCTCGAATAAGCAAATATGAAAAACACGCCATATAGGTAATTTGACAGCAATAAAGATTGTAAACAATCCCTAAATGTGTTTAAACACAGGCTATTCGTGAAGATATTAACCTTATATGGCTAATGCGACAAAAATTTGGTGATATTTTCAGATGCAGGATTCATGTAAAATACATGACATTTATAGATACAGTATTATCGGTTTCAAAAACTATTGTAAATGGGCTTCACGCTTTTTTGATATCTTTAACCTGACTGAAAGAAAACGATCTCTTTTTATCAGTCTAAGAAAAAAAACTTTTTAGAGTTAGGCAGCCTCATCGACAGGGTTTTGTCGCCAACTGGAAACTTCAAGATAGAAACAACATTTTGTTTATATCGAGAAACTTTCGAGAATATGCCATTGTGTGCTCAGTTAGGATCGTACATCACAACGACATGAACTATAAAAGAGTCTTAATTAGCAGATTTAAAGCTGTTAACATACATGACATTCTGTTCTGGGCCATGGCTTGTCTTAACCCGAAAGCCAGAAATCGTAGCGAATAAACTCAATATTTTCTTTCTTTAATCTAAAATAACACGATTCTAGGACTGCTCCAAATAATATAATAATTGTAATACTTACTTGTCCAAGTCCCGACAGACCTCCGCCAAACCTCAAAATTCTTTCCATAATGACAAATTTTTCACTAGCCTAAAAGCACTTCTTACACTAAGGAACTAGTTTGCACACACACAATCAGACACGGATTAAAAATAATACACCGTCGCTAACGATCCTAAGCTTTCAGTCCTATTGCCCACTCGTACCCTGCCTGTGAATAACAAGCCGAAACCACAAAGTGTACGTCGTACACTTTGTGTTTCTCACAGTGGGTGAGTGATTCTGCAAAACCGGCTTGCAGACAGCTTTAGCTCGCGGCTCGCAGCCCGGACAACAATAAACAACTTGATAACCGTCCGTAGAGTACAAACAATATACAGACTAGATAACTCAGGGGGTCTGGACGTACACTGTACATTTGTTGCGCTAGATCAGTAATGACAATTCAATGATACTACTATACCAAGTCTAGTTGTTACTTCTTGCAGCCTGTCCAAATACCCTGTCATACAACGCTTAAAACCCAGTCACATCAGTTTTTCCCAATGGTGTATCCCTGTTTGAGAGACCAAAATCAGCTGACCGTCTCCTGATTTATCCGCTGCAATTTCCGAAATCTAGTATATCTCTCTCTATTTCTCTCTCCATTTCGTTCATCCTGCTTCCCATACAATATCATCAATGTACTAATCATCATCGCCGAGGTTAGCAGTCGCAGCGGCCCTGTCGTCTTGGGGCGAGGGTCTTATTGCAGTTTCATCTCATAGTGTGCATAATATCTGTCTATGTAATAAGAAGTTGTGCGAAGAGTCGGAGTGCTGTTAGCAGCGACGGCGCCCGCGGATACGCGGGAATTACCGCTAGCGCAGTTGAAGTGAACAACCAATCCATCGCCCCTTACCACCGCCTTACGATAGCGAAGGCAACAAGAACAACACCACACGGTCATTGCTTACCCTTTTAGTCTGCCCATTGGTCCTCCCGTCGAACCTCTATATAACTAATTTTCTCTGCTGGGGACGTACAGACGGATTGGCTCATTTCTATCGCTAGTAGTGGTAAGTGACAAGTGACTGTTATTCGCCTACACGCGCACCACTATCGCTGCAATAAAAGCTGTATGTCTTAGGAGAAGCAGTGAATGTCTGTATTCGTAGGCGCGTCGTGTTCGATTCTGTGCCTGTGTGCGCTTCTCGTGCTCCATCCAGTCAACGCTGTGCTTGGAGCGTTTGTGTATTAGGTAAAAAGACAACAACGTAAGGTGGAGAGGTTGGCGGGTTTCAAAAGTAAGACTAAAGAAAAAAGCAGATGTCGTTTTACAAAGGCAAAAAAGGCTTTTTACATCGAACCAAGGAAGAAAGGGACTTAATATTCTGCGCTGATATTGGCTGCTTCCGCAGCAGCTAGCTTACAGCTGGTCGACCGAAGAAAAGATTTATCTGGCGCTGATGCTCTGCGCGCGCGTACAGCATTTAACCGACGTATACCAAAACGAGTGTAACGTGATGTGCAAGTAAACGACACGTATATGGTGCGTCATGAAGTGACAATGCACTGATGATTTTTCTAGCGTACTTATTCTGTAGTGTTCTGTTTATATTCTACTTTGTGAACATCATTCAGAGCCTGCGTAATTTACGAGGGGCGAAGATTCGACGAAATTTAAAGGAAGGCTTGTAGGTATTGATGAGTCAGGGTCGATTGCCCCGTAAAGCAGCATAACAACAACTAAGCAGAAGAATCAATGTTAAGCGAGAAGAGAGCTGTAACGGCAATTGCGGTAGCCGTGGGCAAAAATCAACTTTACAGTCTTTCCTACTGCTGAATTGTTCCGCGGCGGATATTTGTTTAGAACCTAATCAGAGGCACTGTATAGCCGTAACAGTGGCTATATTCAGCGTGAATTAAAGCGTCTAAGGTGTGTTTATTTGTTCACATAACATTTACCTTTTTCCCACTCACTGGCCAGTCAGCTGATCCATATACTGAGCTTGCCAGTGAGTGTAGTGCATTAAAAACATTAGCGGAGTTAGGCTGGTTTGAAAACAGATATCGTATATTTATATTGTAAAAGATCTGTTATGACTGTAACTGTTAATTGTCCTATCTACACAAAGAAAAGTGCGCAGTATCTGTATGGTAGTACAGTATTTATTCAAGTCGTAATAGACAGGCAAATAACTGATTACGTTGTTTTTTTGCAACGGGTATTTCTCGGTTTAGATTGTCATTCTAACTGGCTGGTTTTCTCAACAGTTCTAACTGCAAACAGGACTGAGAAACGCAAAAATTAATTTACCAATTTCCGTTTTCTTCAGTCGTTTTTCGATAAATAAATAGATATCACTAGGTATGTTGATGTATTGCAGGAAAATAGTTTGTTGACAACTGGCAATAGAAATTAGTAAAACGCACGCGAGGACATCGTGCATCATCTTTCTCTACTAGACAACAGCAATTGAGTGCTATGAGTGGTTGGCGAGTAAAGTATCGGCCATGTTAGACTGTTGCTGGAGAGTGCTTAGTAAGTGATTTCAAGACAAATTTTCAAAGTAGGCAACTGAGTGTATAAACAGGCACCAACTGACCAGAACATTCTTATTGCCTATAGCCCTAAAATAGATAAAGGATATATTACTCGAAAGAAACGATGAATGTGGTTTTAGTCATATGTAGATTTAATTATAACACCTATACTCATCCGCTACGATTTTATGTAAAACTCGTAACCTTCTCACTAGATTACCTAGAGTTCCGCAGTTGCTAAAAGCAAAATCTTTAGGGAAAAATTACGTTTTCCCTTTTACTTTCGAGACAAATTTGTTAGGCGATGTCGAAGCTATTCAGGCGTGCTTGTTAGTATTGACCTTTGCTTTACGACAAATTTTTTTTTCATGGGCATTGTAGCGTTTGTCAAACTGCACTGATTAGCTGCGCTCAATAACTAGCTGAAGGGTGAAACGTACTTCATTTACTCCGAAAGCGATATAGGAAAAATTTCAACTCACAGTGGTTTTAAGTACGATTGTAAGAAAAAACGAGTGCTTAATTAGCTTCTAAATCTGTATTCGCATATTACGGCACAATTACATTGGCAGTTACTACAGTTCTGATTTACTGACTCGAGATTGCAATTGCAAAAAGCTTCGCAGATGTCTGTCACTCATGTCCACATATCTGGAACAGTCTAATGATATCAAAGCAGAGGATCCAGCAGTCTATTGCTGCAACCACTGTCGTGCATATTACTCTGTTATTATCAACATAATCCGTTACGCGTACAAAACAAGACTAAAATATATTTGTCCTTTTAGCTAGCTGTTTTGTTGTGTTTGCCGTAACTGATCAAGACTGACTTTGCTAATTGTATTTTAGTATCTGTCGTTTGCGAGCTAATCTCTCCTAATCGTATCGCCGCCTGCGTAACTTTGAGAGGCATGCGCGATAATTTTAAGAGCGGGGCATTATACCGAACGAAACTATCAAGCAGTTTTAGCGCATATATCCATCTTGTTTGGCGAAATTATGAACCATTTTAAAAAAACGCAAGATTAAAACTCTGCGAAACCTTAAATAGTGTTTGAAACCAAAGTTTCCGAAAACTAGAGAATCCTATACAATGTATGGAAGACTCGGAAGTGTTAATCGTATACATAAAATTAGTTTCTCCCTATGATATTAATCATTGTTTTTGTGCTCGAGCTGGCCTATTAATAATAGAGTTGATGTAAAAGAGTATATAGATGTATATTCCCTATAGTATGTTTCCTGTAAAATCAACAACGCCTTTTAAATCAACATTTCAAAATTTACGTCTCAATAAAATGCGTTCTATTTTCTCGACGTTCTCCTCGTATATAGGCGTACGTTCACGTCCAAGGAACCAGATTAGTTAAACTGAGCGCGCCAGATGCCAAATGACTCCGTCATGCTACTATCTAAAACTGGAATATGTATAAAAACAAATGATCTTGTACATAAGATTCTCAACTTTCTAGAGGAACTAGGTGTCATATTTGAGTCAAATTTTATGAATCTTTGTAATAGTACTCTTGTTACATTCTAGAATGGTAGACCCTAACTTCAAGCAGACTCGCCATTCAAAATCAGACATGCTGACTTTCTTTCGAGTTTAGTTTTCGGGAAAGGATAATAAATTCATTGTAAATAGCTTATGCAGGAAAGACACTGTACGCTAGCTTTGACGTGACATATTCCACTTTGCAACCGTCTGAACCTAAAGGTCATGTATACTATTGAGATTTTCCGTTGGTGATAATAATGATAAAAATACTAACCTAAATAACAGACTAAAATGAAACGAATGTCCTATATAATGTTTTGCATATAAATGAAGACTACTCCAGCGATTTTAGTGTTAGGGCTTTTTTCTGAGTAGTAGACTAATGCTGCAAGTATTACAAGCCTTCTAGCGTTTCTCAGACATCTTTTATTTCGAAACGGCGTTTCTAAGTAATATTTAGGAACGGCACGATTTGGGTGTCTAGTTTGCATCTCTTCACGTTGCCATGGTAACTATGAACATGAGATGACCGCTGATTCAGATTTCAGCGTTGGCACGTGGTTGTCATAACCTATCGTCGTCATACCATTCCATAAGTCTTTCAGAAAAACCCCAAATGAGTCCAACGAAATCCATCCCGAATAGACCTTCTAGTGGCGGCAAGTTCTTGACACTATGCAGAATAGGCGATTTCGAAAATTTGGTCATAATAATAGAAATAGCCGAAGGCTCCAAAAAGTGGTATTGAAATTATAATGAGAAATTAATTATAGATAATTAAGAAAATAAACGAAAAAATGAAGCAGCTGGCGAAGAATATTTTGGACTAGGGATCATCGTCTGTTTTCCTGTATAATAATGTAATCAAAACTAGTCATTGTTCGAATTTAAAATTATGCTGCTTTCTCACAATAGAATTCAATCATAATTGCCAATCCGCAGGGGGTGCTCAAGGCGGTGGATATGGCGGGCGTTGGAGATAACTCTACAACGCCCAGTATTCATAATAATTGTGCCTCAGAAAGAGAGACGGTAAGTGTTTGGGCACCCAAATTTCATGAAATTAAATATTAGCAAAAAATGCATCTCGTTACACCATCTTTGTTTTAGACGACTAGGTGAGCTATGGTTAGGAATGAAATATGGTATGTGGGAGCTAATAAACACTTATTTCGGAAACAGCGCGTTTGTGACTTAATGAAATACAAAAAAATACTGAAAAATCTAGCATTTTATTGTTTCGGCTCACTCAGACCATCATGTGTGGTGCCGTTATTCAGTGTATACCAAGGCTGGCGATGGGTGGAAAGTGAACAATCTGCAATACATAGAACTGGCGTTATGATTTACAGAGATAACTCCAAAGATCGACTTCATTTCAATGAGTTTCCTTTAAATAACGTTATATATATATATATATATATGCGAGGCTATCTCTTCTCTCATATTCGCTCAGTCGAAGTCAAACAGTTCGAGATCCGATTCTCAATCACCCTGTGAGGAAGAAAATTTTCAAGGCGGTTATTAGGTCCGACGATTTGTCTTTATGATTTTTCCGTCGGAAGCTTCACCGTCAACAACTCTGCTTTATATATTCTAGAGGAAAGGTAGTTTAAAAGCTCACGTTCTTCACTAGTAAATTATGTTTCGACGGTATTGAAGTAGAGCTAGTTATTATTGGGAAACTGTGTCTGACATAATGTCCCAAATTATTTTTCATAAGTTCCACATGTTTTAAACATACGCATACGAATACTCAAATGTATATGCATTTCAAATGCGCATCTGGCTTATGACGGAAATGTTTAGTCTAATGAAACCTGTTTTTTTCAAGGCAATTTATTTAAAAAAATCATCCGCAACTAGTTGTTTAAAAATATAATAAATTAACACCATCTCTCGGGTGAACATAACGAAGCAAGTAATAATGTAATAATTTCGAAGATGATTTTTTGAGCATTAACATATTTTATTACCTTTTTCCGATCGTGCCTCTTTTCCTGTTAACCGTGCCTGTTATCTTTGAAAAATACTTTAATTTTTCGGTAAGCTTCTCTTCCATTTGTACAGCATAGAAGGCCACGTTGTCGAGTAAAACTTACTAAGGACAAAATCATCGAAAGGCCAAAAAACTTAATGGAAGTTAGTTTTATAGGCAAATGCAATTTAGCGGAAATACAGCGAGTGTCGACTGTATGCACTACTCATTTTTCTAGAAATGTTTGGCCGTGGAAGCTCGAAAGTATCTAGAAAACGGCTTAATCTTGAAGTAGCTATCCTCCTGCCGATAGGATGCGGCAAAAGGACCTACACCGTTCGTGATAACCGTTAGTGCGATGGTGTATAATGATAAAGTACCTGCCGCCTGCTTTCCTAGTACTTCCTTTAGGATTGTTATACACGTGACGCTGCCCTGTCACCGTTGGCAGATTTTCATTGGACACCATCATGACCAGTGAACCAGACTTATTACAACTTACATACCCCTTCCTTTGCAATGATTCATGTGAAAATGAATCTCTACAAAGCTGTGATCGCCGTTTAAAAGAAAGGGCATACTCGGTGACCAAGGTATTTATCTATGTTATAATTGATCGGACATCACTTTATCACTCTAAGTTTACATTTCCGAAGAGCGATACTTGCTTTGCTTTGCAAGGCGGCATGTGATTGCAATCATAGAAACTCCCTGTTGTAAGTGTATTGTTGTACTCCGCCGACTTAAAAAGTCGATACCATGCCAACTGTGTTTGGCACGATTTCTACGTGCAGTGCGGTTCTAAAACAGTGCAGATATGAAATCATTTTTATTTGATAGGAGAGGTAAATGCAAACTACTAGGGGCCAATTTTAGATTTGTCTTGTTAAGGATATATTGAATTTAATGTACTTGTACACCATAGTTATTAGGTTTTTTCAGGTCTGACTGATTGCCATCAATCAAGGCAAAAACCTCGGCCGACGGCACTTTATGAGACTGTCTGTACGTTGATACAGTGTAAAGTCAACTTGTGAAAAAAAAAAATGAAAAATGACCGCCAGAGCGTCACCAAAACCTTAACGTTTCAAAAATAACATGTGTCAATAAATGCTAATATATGTTATGTATAGAAATATTACAGATATTTGATATATTTTGATTGGCATATACATTCTGTTCCTAAACAAAGCTTAATAACCTCTTGAGTTTTTGTTGAATTTTTTGTTCTTTCATACTGCCATATAATATATTGATTATTTCCGGGATATCATAAAAGCTTAAAGATACAATTCTTTCCTTTTGATAATAACCAAATGCACATGTTACACTAATTGAAGATATGCAAGTATGTTTATTAGAAGTTCGCTTAACAATGGTTTAAAACTCTCTAGAAATGCGTTTTCGCTATTTTGTTGTATAGGCGAAACGGATATCACTATGGGTGTTTGCCCTTTTTTCTCAAGTTTTTATCCAACTCATCAACATCTACTGCTGAGAAGGCCTCTTTTTACACAGAACACAGTGTTAGCCATATACTTTTCAAATAAAATATAAGACCTTAAAGTTAAATTTACGTATTTCAATTCATCTCATCGGGCGTTATCGATTGATACCAACAACTACCACCACGTAGCCCTTTAGGCAATGAAAAAGTGTCATATTCGTGAAAAATCAATCGTATCTTTAGCGCTTTCCACTAGGAAATATCAATTTTAGCTATAGGAAGATACGTTTCGGTGTCTCTCTTAAGGACCTTTCAACCCGAAGGTTTGCCGTTTAAGCCGCTACAACTTTCCGATTTAGACCTATTCAGAAATCTGCTGGAATAAGCACTCAACAGTAGCTCGAAACGTATATTTACTCCTAATGGCGTACACAAGAAACAAATGCTACATTCGATTTTAGTTCGTTTTACCCTGAAATATTAATTTGGGCTTAAAGTTGTATCTTCAATTTTTAACCAGCATGCAGAGATCTACCAATATCTATTATTTGGTGTCAAGAGATAGGCACTCTACGTATAACAAAAAGTGTATTCTAGCAATGCCTGTGAATTTTGTAATTGCTAGCTCGCATTAATTGAACACAATACCGTTAGTACAAAGTTTACCGATTTGCGGTAGGCAAATGAGGTGGTATTATCCAACCAATTGATGCTGAATTTCATCCTAAGCACACTGCTTATCTGTTAGATGCTTGACGTTGCCCGGAAAATTTGGAAAATTGGCATTTTAGCGAAAAAGTTACTTCGATTATTCTTAATTCACCACTCTTCGCTAGTTAGTACCTTAAAATTACTCGGCAAATCTTCAGGAATATGGTTTACTGAGTTTAATCGTTGTTGTAATAACAGTTTCATAATTCAGTTTAGTAATAGGCAAGCATCTCGAAACGATTTCCTAATTCGTGTTATTGTTAATGCATTCATAAAACATATGTCGCGAAGGATTTTTGCTGCAGATTCAAGTGCGAAATGTCAGTATACCCACTATAAACAATAATAATGGTAATGGCATAGATTTGCCGTTGCCTTTGGGAGATGCGTCTGAAATAGTATGCTAAGTAGTAAATGTAAAATTTTTACCTTAACTTCTGTAGGGATTTCAGATATTTACACTATCTATATAAATATTAGATACTGACTTGTCTGACCGGTTTTTTTTCACACGCCAGGTGGCTTAACTAATTTTATCAAATGATATATTCTGGTTGTACAATTATGATTGTCATTAAGTTGAATGATGTAGGTATACGACGTATTTGATTCCCATACATCAAGCCCGGTCCGAGCAACGCTCGACAAATGTTACTACCGGAAGCTACATAAAAAAAACAGGCAAAGGCAATTATAGACGGCAGACACCAGTGTAATAATGAATCACGTTTGCTAAATATGTTGCACTGCGTATGAAATGAGCAATTGTAATAGTTTTAGCTGAACTACGTAGCAATTACTGCTTTCACATAGCCGTGACTAATATTGAACTTGGGTTCGCAACCGAAAAATGCTGGCCCGAATCAGGAGATACAACCAGTACTTTAATCCAAGTATTAGTACTCAATGAATACGCTGAGTTATAGTCCCGATAAATATGGATAGGGATCATGACTCCCCGCTTGTCACTGTTTTTTTCGTTTGCGAACGTATGAATATTTGGCTGTGTACCTGTTAACTTTGACAGCGCGTTAAGAAGACAAAATATCACAAGAAATATTATATTGCTACTTGATCAATTAGCTCAATTGACTAGGCAGTCACAAAGAGTAGTGAAATAAAAAATCAATGACAAAATACGAATGGAAACTATTTAATAAGTTAGGTTTATTTATAAAGTATCCCCTTGAGCAATATCAATTGATACCCTGTTAATTAAACAACTATGATTGACGTATGCCTTAAGATATCTGTTGCTTGATTCATATTGTCGCACACGACCATTCAGTATTTATATTCAAATATGTTTTTTAGACAGCTGTAAGGTGGCTCGGATCCTGGTCAGGTGTGTGGCCCAGGGCCATGATGCTGCCCAGTTGGTTGAAACCAAATGTGAGCACATTATGGGGTCCTTACGTGCCACATACGTGGACGTACTGGCTCGAGGCCAACTCCATGACCTTCCTCCAGATCTTCCTTGTAGTGGTCGCCCTTGTGCTGATCATCGTGTATCTCCACAACAAATTCGGAGTCAAAGAGCTCAAGGCCGATGTCGAGAAAATAATGGGACTCAACAAAGGGCCGAGATTCAGGTAACAAGCTTGTGTTTATCACATAAGTTCTGCTGATTTTCTTGTTGCTTTGATACCTACGAGCATCCTACCGTATCCGTTTCTAGCTAAACAAGCAAGCAGCTAGCATACAACTAGCAGCTAGGCTCTGCGTACTGTTAGTTGATAGTTTGCTGGAGGAAACATTGACGACGATAACAAGGTACAAAACTTGTGGTGATTAACTTTCTTATACTTTCGCAGAAAACGAGACAAGATGCTGTTTTATACGAAGCGAATGCTGAGACATGTGAATACGCTGGCAGCCCAATCAGTAAATACAACGAGTACTGGAGGCAAGGGACGTGTAAAGAAGCGTCAAATGGTGCTACGTTTAGCCAAGAAGATCATGTTCCCAAGGAGAGATATCCCTCAATTAACTGTTAAAGAGCCTTCGCAGGCATTCTTAGAAGAGGACCTCACAGAGCATCGGGAGGACGGTATGTGAGGAAAAATGTTCTGTTTTTAATTCTGCTATGAGCTTCAAGGAAAATTATATCTAAATTGTTGTCTCAATTTTTTGTTTAATTCTCTTATGACCACCTGATGTAGCCTATGCCCTAGATTATAGTGAATTACAACTCAAAGCTAAATTAGGCCGAACTGGAGTCGATACTACACCCTTCATTTATATACAATTCCGCTGTAGGATCTGTTAGTTAGTAAAGCACACTTCTACTGTAAGACATTTATACGTTGCGGCGTTTGCGTAAGTTTTACTAAGTTGCTTTATGGATAATTTGATATTCACAGCTAAACTGCCACCCGATGTACTATATCTGATCCGATCAATTCGGATTTTCGGTTTCCTCGAAAAACCTCTATTCGTTGACCTATACAAGCACATCGAAAGTTACAACATTATGCAGGGCGAGATGTTATTTGACATCGGCGATTCTGACGACTCGATATATACAGTCTACAGTGGTTGTATTAGCGTCTACATCAAGGTAAGTGTCAGAAAGTTTATAGTCACGTTACGCTAAATTAGTACGTGTTAAAATTGTTCTGAAACGTATTTGTATTACATGGTGGTTCATTTTGCTAGAACAGTAAAACTAAATAGAGTGCAAAGGCACAAATTTAAATTTAAGGTTTCATATATTTGGTATTGAACAGTAAATACGGCTTCTAGGTCAACTGGTGTAAAGGTTCGACAGGTTTTTAAATACCAGGCTGATATACTCGCTAGTGTTTTCGTGCGGAAGACTTTTCTTATTATCACGCAGGCTACAGGCAAGTGATTATACCACTAATTCCTAAATTGTTTTTTATACAAGCCGTCTGAAAATATGTAAGCTTACCTTTTTGTGCCTGGTTGTTTACCCTAAATGTTCTGTTGACTTATTATAGGAGGGCGGTGACGATCTTATGTTCAAGGAAGCACGGGCTGGGGACAGTATTGCCAGTTTTCTGTCCGGTCTCGTTGTGCTAACGAACAAGGAAAGCACATTTAAGTCTGTGGCGGCGCGAGCTACTGAAGACTCAAAAGTTTTACGTCTTAGGTACAAAGAGTTCAGTGATCTCTTGAAAAAGCACCCTGACTCTATGGTTCGCCTCGTTCAGGTCGTGATGATTCGTCTGCAGAGAGTAAACTTTGTCGCTCTTCATGAGTATCTGGGCCTTACCACTCAGATGATGAAAAACAGGCCTGAACGGAGCAAAAGCTTCATTAATCCTGCCAAAAGTAGCCCAGCGAAAGTGAGTTGCCTAAAACGATGAATTGCTAGTTGTAAGAAGTCAGAAATAATTTTGTATTTGATCGATCAGAAAGTGAGTTCACTTTTTTGCCCTAAGTGCTGCTGGCTGTTGACAGAAATATCTCTGCAAAGTTCATTTCTTTGTTTTGTATGGCCTACCTCCGCTTTTATAATGTGTACGTCTGTGTGTGGACAGCAGGGGGTGTATCTTGGCGAACGGAAGAGGCATCCACCGAAGCTAGTTTTTCTTAGATACCCACATTCTTCAGTTGTTTATTTTGCAGCTCGCAATGCATGAATCCGAAAACTTGTGATCTGATAAAACAATTTGTGGGCTATAACTAAAGCACCAAAAATGGTACAAGATTTATCAAGAAGTTTCCGAAATTATTATACATACTGTAATATAACATGATCAGTTATGCAATCCTTCACCTTTCTAAGAATGCGAACCTTTTAACGCAATTTGTCATCAGCATTCCTAAGTTTGCAATGTTTTGAAAATTCTTGATTGAAATTGAATGCACTTTCTAGATCTCCGCAAATCCTCTGATACCTTTCCAGGATTCAAACGTTTTTTGATTGTGTTAAAAGTACATATAGGTGTTCAATATCGATCTTACGCAAAAGTGGTATTTTTTTGACATGTAAAGATTAAGTAAATGCGTTAAAACAACAAACTATGGCACCTTAATCCAGTTCATGTGAAACATACTTTCCTGTCTTTAAGTTTATCTGTAGCGTACGTAAAGGCAATTCACAACAGTGCGGCGCCTGGCTCTTGACTTCGCAGAAAGTTTTTTGCGCGAAGGGGCTAATATTGTGCAGTGGAGTTCGCAGTTTATCGCTATCAGCTTCATAGGGCTATCCAGAGGTGATTTGTGATTTAAATTCAGATTTCTAAAAAGTTCTAAAGTGCTGAATCCAGGTGCTGTAAACGCTGTCAGCTAGTGCTCAATTTCTTCCAACCTCACGCGCCAAACATGTTGTCACACCTGCATTTTATCAGCGGGGCAGCAGCGAATTAGATCGTGTTGACTTTGCAATTTTTGCTGCCCCATTATTTAACCGTAAAGAGAAAGCTATTTACAAAGCCAAAAAAAAATGCACGTTAAGCGGGAAACGGAGTGCTCTACGCTTCAGGGGAAAAGCGTGCAAAGTTTCCAATAGGATGGGTAAACAAAAGTTACCAGAATCATCTTCTGACTAACCAGAAACATGCAGGTCGAATTCATTTCTAATAATTATCGATACGGAAGTAGGCAATATTGACTCTGATAACATATTATCGCGTACTGATAATATACTAAATACCATCTAATGTCTTTGGCCCACATATTCTTAGGCTAGTTACGAAGTTCGTGTAACGGTATTTCAGGTACCAGTTTCACGAAAAACACCAGGTCTTCTCCCGCAGTCATTGCCTCATACTCCGATCCACGGACCTCCACCAGGGTCGTTACCTGCTGCGCCAGCAGTACCAGCAGATGGATGGCCCACAGAGGTACCTGAAGAAAATGTTACGACGCCAGCCCCGCCTACCGTGGAGAGCGAACCCGTCAGCGTTATGCGGAAAACGAGTAATATTGTACATCGGATTGCAACGGGTCAGTGGTTTCACCTATATATTCATCGGACTTTTCCAGTATATCTGTTCTGTTAATAACGATGCATGTTACGGAAAACACAGTGATAGCTGAGTATAATCAACTTCAGTGCTTACAGCTAGTGTTCAAGCTTGTCTTTGATTGCAATGATGAACCAGACATTGGTAATCAAAACAGCTCACCTAACCGAGACCTTGCTTTATGGCGAATGTCTGCTCGTTAATTGCACGTTTGGCACCATTATCCGCTTTGGGCTTCTTGATTTTATTTTGAGTAGCCTATCGAATAGTTACTATAGCAGAGTAGATGTCTTTGACTCAACGACTATTCAACCGAACAATTACATATAAGTGTACTTATTGTTCTGTAGGGTGATTTCAAATCGTTTGATAACTAATAAGTTGTAAAGGTACGAGTAAGCCTCCAAATTCGAAGAATTGTATATGTAGGTTTGGGGAAATATTTTTTGCACCTATGTTAGAATCTTTAAGTTACCCTATATTTGTTTCCTAGTTTCAGATGAATGGTTTTGGTGAAGTCTTGATACTTCTCAGCCGATTCAACTGTAACTAGAACCACTTTCGAATGTTGTCTGGTATTTTCGAAGATTTCCAATAAACGTGTTTTATGTAGATTTTTGGTTGCTTCGTCCTTGGTAATGTTTACGCATAACTCACAATTTGTTAGTGGTTAGACGCTAACCCGTATTACGGATCTGCTTTGGACTTTTCTATCCGTGTAATATTTGTCCACATGGACAACTTCCTCTTCCTTTTCTTCTACCTTGCTTTGAGCAATCTTGCGGGTCTGTGATGGTTGACTACCATCCGCCGTATAGGTTCTGCGGCACTTCTCATTGATGTTTCATCTGTCGGACAATCACCACAACCGGTTAGTCAGAGTCTCCCTAACCAAGCTAAATCAAGCAGTATGACCGCTATTACTTCCAAAGGGCGGCGCGCTTCCGTTGTCGGTAACGTGAACGAGAACACAATGCGCGCTCCGGAACCCAGCGAAGAAGAGTGTCTGGCCCAAGCAACCCGCGCTTTCGCTCGCATTCTTAACTTGTCCACCGAAGACCAACTTAAAGACAAACTAACGATTCGCGACTACAAACCCGGCGAGAATATCACAAAACAGAACGATCTCGAACATATCAACCATCTTTACTACATTATTTGGGGTAAGTTTCCAAAAAAGCCATTTGTTGAGAACACAGAAATGCACATTGGTACTGCTTAGTCTTTAAATATCGCCTGAAAAACTGCTCCCAAAGAGAAGCTTTAGAAGCGTCCCGATGAGCGCTTGAAACTGACTGTTATAATGGACACAAACAAATTGCATGGCTAATGGAAAAAATAGAATAACAGATGGAAATTCAATGACTTGGGGGTAAGCCCCATCATTATTTTGAACACTTATTTTTTATGCAAAGAGAATATTACCGGTTTATGTAATTTAATAGAACAGCCAATATTGTAACAAAATCATCGAACTGTTTGAATTAACGGCGGTGGCAATCGGCCGCTATAGTGGAGCTAGTGGTGCGAAGGGTTTTCAGCTCATTTTGATTTTTTGTGTGTATTCTTAATTGAAATAAGACGAGTTTGTGTGACGTGTGGGCATTATCTTCTAGGAACGGTTGAGGTTCGCCAAAAGGCGTCGCATAAAAGCAGCGATCCTGATGAGATGTATTTTGCTCACGCTGGTGATACTGTGGGCATTTTCGAGACGCTCACATCAGAAATCCCATTTGTAACCCGTGTAGCACGCACCCGTGTTCGTGTAGCAAGCGCTCCATCATCAACCATCTATTCTTTACTAGTGAACAACCCAGACGCAGTCCTTCACCTTGCAGCAAATCTCATAGAGAAACTTTCATCGTTTGTCAGGCAGATTGACTTTGCCATGGATTGGATTCAGGTGCGATGTGGCGAATCCTTAATCTAAAGATTAATGAGATTGTATATATCGAATGTTAGGCTACCTGTTAATAAATTCTAGAGTAGGATCCGCTGATTTTTAAATGATATGAACGTGCATGCACGCGTCTAGAAGATTGGTTCATGTACATGCATGTCATCTGAAACTCAGTGGATTCTACTCACTCCAGATCTTCTTTTGCTATTCAACACTACAAGTAAACTAGTTTAACAACTGGCTCCATGTCAACCGTGGACGAATTATTTTAGGTTGATAGCGGACGAACGGTGTATCGGCAAAACGACACGTCAGATGCTATGTACATAGTTCTGAGCGGACGTCTTCGATCAGTAACGACTGCGGCCGACGGCAAGCGACATCTCGTGGGCGAGTACGGTCGTGGAGATCTGGTCGGTCTCGTTGAGGTTCTTACAGAAGCTCCTCGCACCTCCACTATGATGGCTGTCCGCGACAGTGAGCTGGCTAAACTGCCCGTTGGGTTGCTCAACGTCATTAAGATAAAGCATCCCGTGGTGGTGACTCGTCTCATTCAGCTGCTGGGCCAACGGATACTCGGCAGTATGCGTCGTGAGTCGGTGTCGCCTACACAGGATGTAGTACCTATTCGCAAGTCGCAATCAAACTTCTCAACTATCGCATTGCTGCCAGTCACCGACGACGTACCTCTGCATGCGTTTGCCATGGAGCTTAACTATTCAATTCAAGGTCTCTCGTTACGTTTGACATCAGACTATGTGAAGAAGGAGCTTGGTCCAAACGCACTTGACAAAAGCAACGAGTACAGGTTGTGCTCGTGGCTGGGACAACTTGAGGATAGACACAAAGTTCTGCTTTATCAGTGCGATAGAGATTTCACTTCTTGGACTCAACGGTGTATTCGACAGGCCGATTGCATTCTGATCGTCGCGCTAGCAGAGAGTGGTCCACAGGTAGGACAACTTGAACAGCAGGCCGAAACTATTGCGAAACGTACCCAAAAGGAACTTGTACTTTTGCATCGAGAGGGTGGACCGAGTCCCTCGAATACAGTTGAGTGGCTCAATATTCGATCATGGTGTTCATCGCATCATCATCTGCGGTGCCCTAAGCGCATATTTAGCAAACGCAGTAAACTACTAGATGTCTACCGAAAATTGGAAGGGGTGCCATGTAACACGCATTCGGACTTCGCCAGACTAGCCAGGTTTCTGACAGGAACCTCCATCGGACTGGTTCTGGGCGGTGGTGGCGCAAGAGGCTGTTCCCACGTAGGGATGATTAAGGCCATAACGGAGGCAGGCATTCCAATCGATATGGTAGGTGGAGTGTCTATCGGAGCCTTCATGGGTGCGCTATGGGCTCAAGAGATGGATATGACGCCCTTCACGCAAAAAGCCCGTGACTGGGCATACCGCACGGTCTCGCCTTGGCAGCAGATATTCGACATTACGTATCCGATAACGGCATGGTTCACGGGCTACGCATTCAACAGCGGTATTCACGCGACTTTCGGCGACAAACAGATCGAGGATCTTTGGCTACCGTACTTCACCGTAACGACTGATATCACGAGCAGCTACCCTCGGGTACATAAGCATGGTTCGCTGTGGAGATACGTTCGAGCCTCAATGTCCCTTGCTGGAATTTTGCCTCCGTTGTGTGACCCGATTGATGGGCATCTGTTGTTAGACGGCGGTTATGTGAACAATCTGCCTGCGGACGAAATGTACCGACAGATGGGCGCCGAAACAATCATTGCCGTCGACGTGGGAAGCCAGGACGAGACAGACCTCACTAATTACGGCGATACCCTAAGTGGCTGGTGGCTCCTATGGAAGAGGTTAGTAAACATGGTTCTTACTTATGGCTAATTTGAGGTAGAATTATTTCTTTACACTTACGGTGAGTGCTTATACGTTGGAAACTTTGTTTTGATAAAAACGTCTATCATTAAAGCACAATATTAAATAGATTAGCCTTCAAAAAGACTATACTTGCGTAATGTATAAGTTAGGTTAACACAATGAATAGACCTGAATTTAAAAGTGTTTTTGTCTGTGTGCAGGACTGTGCCGAACTTTGGAGAGCCTGTAAAGATTCCGAATTCAGCTGAAATTCAATCGCGACTTGCGTACGTGTCATGCGTGCGCCAGCTCGAGGAAGTTAAGACAAGTGACTACTGTATGTATGTCCGGCCACCGATCGATAAGTACAAAACTCTGCAATTCGGTCTGTTCAATGAAATCATGGAAGTCGGTTATCAGCATGGCCGTACGCTGTTCGCCGGCATGAAAGCTGTCCAGCATGATCGCAAAATGAAATTTTTCGTGACAGGCGGCGTATCTAGTGAAGATATCCCGAAACAAGCTCCACTAAAGCCGACGACGTTTACCGATCTTGCATCGATCGTTTGCAGGGTAAAGAAACCTGTTAAAGAAACCTTTGAGGAAGATGATTTACATTCAGATAACTTCGTTGACGATACCGACTTTAGCCAGGAGGAGATCTGATAGTAAGATCATAAGCGAATAAACGCCGTAACACAAGGGTGCCTAGCTAGAAAAAGCACTTGTCTGTCTGGTCTTTCACTGAAGAGGACAAGAGGAGAAATCAAAGGGTTCACGACTCCTGAAGTGAATATGCTGGGCAAACAGCATCAGATATTCTACAGATGAATATTATTTAAGTTGCGGACAAGCGTGGCGTCTCGTATACTATGGCGTAAAAATCGAGAAAAAAAAAACCTGCCTGCGTGTGGAACCCTTAAGATGTAAGTTGTAGTAGCTGAACAAAAGGCAGATTTACCTAGGAGGGGAAACAACGCTCATTTCTATATCCTTTGATTTGGAGTAACAGCTTTAGACCGTCAGACTGCATATGTAAATGACGCATTGGTAAACAGCGAATCGCGAGGCACCGAAGGCGACACCTAAAAAGAAAAGTAGACAGTAGCAACGGCAAAAATAAGCGTATTCGTAGTACACCGCGCTATACTTGCGATAACTAGTGGCTAACGGTTGAAATGTGTTATCTCATCAAGTCTCGCCCAATCATGCCTACACCAAAGCTGAGCGTATATAGAATCCGAACGGACTTCATATAATCATGGTTGATTAATTACATTTATGTATAATTTAATGGTTTTACAATTAATGCTGTTATTTTTATTAAGTGATGTATAGAAAATGACGATTGCGACCTGTAACGAGGTAAATAAAGACGCACGAAAAGCATAAAAGTGTAAAGCTCACAAACATATATACATATATAAGAAAAATAGCAAAAAAAAAAAAAGAAGAAGAAAGTGGTGAATTTAATCAATAATGTAAGTAAACGAATAATCGTACATGCTTGTGTGTATGATGTTATATGTATATGAGATAAGATGATTAAACGAGTTGTTTAAAACAACTCGGGTGTAATTTATGCGGTATTGAAGGTATTGAGCGATTTACAGCGCATATAGGAATACTTGAAGTGTGTCATTTTTCGAGTGAGCTAAGACGAGAAGTAATGCTATTTTAAAAAAATAAATAAAGTCAGTAGAATAGGTTGTCTTTAAGGGACGCATGTTTTATTGCTAAGCTCACAATATCACTGCGCATATGGAAAGTATATATGCCCCAATTTCAATGCTAGAATAACAATGAGCCTTTCCTATATATTTTCAAACTCAATATCAACTGATGCCTTTTGTAAAGTGAAAAAAAATTATTTTTGAGATAGGAACGGGAGCATCCCTGTGAAAGTTAACTTGTCGAAGCTGAATGTTGTTTGTTTGCTTATAGGAATAATTTCAGTTCTGAAGTTAAATTTATGACGAAATATGTTTGTATATAAGGGTATGATGAAAGTGATGTTTAGTTAACATGATGTGTAAGAACGATAAAGTACTAAAGAACATGGGTCCATTTTCAAATAATTGACATGCCCATGCAGGCAGTAGCATTTAACATTCGTTTACAACAACGACAACAACAAGGCACCTACTGCTAAACTCGATAATGACTGGCTGACGTTTGTTGATGGACAATCAACGACAAGTTAACTATACAGCATAGAAAAATATTATATATTATTAAATATATGTAATTCATGCACTTATTGAGCATACATTCTACAAAATATAATCGGCGATTGTTCATTTTCAATTTTTTTTTAAATTTAGACATTTACATATTTGTAGTCGACTGGTATATAGGCTACGGCAAACTTCAGGTCGGTGCACTATATTGTGTTATTAATCATAGTAGTTTTTACAGACACATCGTCACTTGGCCCCTAGAAACCTGCGACTACGTATCATTTACGATGGCTTTGCAAAGCAGTGTATATACCGAAATAATTAGCGATATAATGCTTAGTTTTTTTTCAGTTCATTGCATACGTTAGCTCTAATCGCTCCAGCGTTGAAAAGCTCTACACGAATGTCGGCGGCGTTTCGCAGCGTTTGAGGAAGGTTTAAATGGCTGAGAATTCGGAACGTAATCTCAGAGCTCCACAACAGGCACCAGCCAATAGGTAAGCGAGTCGATACTTTGCTTTATGATTTATCGACCTAGTATGCAAAAAAATCTTCATCCGAATCAGCAGGTCCAAATAAGGCGCTGGGCAAATAGGGCTAGATCCGTCAGCGATTTTCAGCTGCTCCTTCTATTTTACTCCTACTAATTAATTGAGCACTTTCGTGAGGACGTTAACATACGTCGAAGTATTCAGAACCTAGCCAGCCCCTGGCATCTGGTCAAATATAACATGGAAATGAACCAACGTCATACACGGAAATTTTGTAACTTACCGAAATTGCTTTCCCAATGTAGGCTATGGGAGTCCTGCATGTTGTTTCAATCGAATGCCTTCTCAACGCAACCTGTGTGTGTTTTGTGATAGTTTGCACACTCTCCAGATAGAAAGAAGATCCCTTGCTCGACAACCGGGTAAGAATATTATAGTAAACGCTCTTCTTAGCAATTCTGCTCCGCCGCGACAGAGGTGTTCCTTAATCATTTTTCTTCGGAACTGTCGGAAGAGTCGCATCTCTGCCCAGGGAGAGGATCCGTACTTAGACACGCACGTGAGAACATTCGCTGTGCGACAAGGGGCTATTTTGAGGTTGTCTTGAAATTCTTATTGCGAGCCCTGTGTAACTGACATTGTTGGCTCTCCAAGGTCTGTAGAAGCTCTTGCAGGACGAACTTCCGTCCAAGTAGGTGGCGCTTTGGCGGCCTTCTTACATTGCTCATTATTTCACCTGGTTGCAGCATCTCCATAAGTACCGTATGGCCGTCGCGAATATTTTAGCAAAGTTTTTGTTCAAAAAGCAAGTAATTCAATCAAGAAGATCGAGTTAGCTATTCGTGAAGCTGTCTTCGGCTCGACTTCGATAACTTAATCATTTCCAGATAATTGTGCCGCTTTATAGCGTATTTAGCTGGACAGCTGATAAAAATGTGCCCTAACAACATAATTGTCAGCATCCTAAGGCAGGCTCTTAGCTTTTCTTATCTATGGGTGTACATTAGACCCTGTTAGAGAAGCATTAAAAGATTTAGATATCAATCAAGGGCGTAACCGGCGTTGTTTATCGACTCACATTACTACCTACTCAAACTAGTGCAAAAGTAAAGTGCTCAAATAGACGTAATCCGCATGACTGGGTTACTTTTCAGCGCTTCCTTGGTGTTGAGCTGTGATTATATAGCGCGAATGAGAAAAGAATATAGATACATTTGTTAGACTATCGCGTGTATAGAGTAAACATTTACATATACAAGTTAACGTTAATGTTACTATTACAAGTATACAACAAACTAGTTTTTTTTAGCTATTGATTACCATTATCACAAATCTGACCGCTTTAAAGCGCCTGTTGTTTCCCTCGGTCTTCAAACGTTTACGCCAAGCAAGCCTTGAAGGGCAGACGCGCTGGCAGGTGACATTATCACTATGCCTATCACTTGGTGAGAAACAATGTCGCTTTGAAATAAAATAAGTAACACTTCCGAGAAACGCGGAGCTTGTAGCGCTGAGCGGTAAGGTTGCAAGCCATTCGGCAAATGTTCGTCCTTGTCAATTCAATAAGCTTATACGGTGCTGAATGAATGCATAAAATAGAGTCTAGTTGATCTCCTTTTCTTTGGTGTCCTCCGTCTTCGATTTCAGAAACAAAGGAATAAAAACTACGCAAGCATATGTATACATTGAGTACCGGCGTCCCTTACCGATCTTAAGCAATCACACAGGAGTCACCGAACGCATTTCAGCATAGCCCCATCAAAGGGCACACTCACATACATATGCCCCATGCCATTCCTGTTTCCCGCTATTCTTGTCTTTTGGCAAGAATTGTTGCTCGTTGAAGGATTGCAGTGTCTAGGTTTTGTCTCCGATTTACTACTGCCAAGACGCACTGACCCTTCATCCGGCTTGTCTTGGACTGCCCAACGGCTTTTTCCAGCTTCCTAGCGCCAGGCGCTATCGCGGAGTGTAGGAGCTGCTTTACCCAGAGAGGCAAAAAGGGAAACAGAAAGAACTTGCGTTAGGAAAGAATACTGGGGAGTGATGTATTGTATGAATAATGTGCCCCAGTCTCCTTTTTCTGTGGATTTTGGCATAGCACTGGTAGCACCTGACATCTGATATCATTGTGCGATCGAAACGTTGACTACACTAGTTTCAACCGGGCTAGGGAAGATCAAACGCCGCCTTTGGCAGTGAACGTCGTCCGCCTCCTATTTGCTAACGCTACGCTTTTTCGTCGTATCAATAGGAAAGAAGGTTCTTTTCTTACTTTGCCTGTTCCGGTAGCCCGGTCGTTGAAAAATGAACATCTAACGAAGCATCTATGAGATGTGAGATTCATTGTCTCGTTAGGCTAGTGCTAAATTGATGAACGTCTTTGCCATGCGCTATGTGTTTACATCTGCACAATTCGCCGAACATTTGTATATTTAACTATATGTTATTAGATTATTGCTCGTTTTGCTTGAATTTGTCATGGTCTTATTTTTTGTCTCACGCTTTCTGTTCCGCCTGCGAGCCAGGCTACATAAACACAATGTTTTTGTTTCCTATTTGTTGGCTCCTTACTGTAAATCAATAGTCTCCTTGTATTCGTATGTCCATAATTTCGTGCGGTGCAAGCATTCCTAAATTGCTGAGATTTTTGGCACCAAATACTGTTATTTTGTTTTATTTTTAAATCTTGCTTCAGGATCACAGATTTACTATTGCATTCGATTTCGTTTGCTGCTTGTGCTCATTTATAAAATGGCTTCCAGCTGTATCGAGGTTAATCTTTTATAATATTGTTCATATGGTCCATGATAGTTTCGGTAAATGCGTGTAGTCAAGCGATCTGTTTCATGGTCGTCTCGGTACTGTCGGTTTCTAAAAATATCCTAACTCCGATAAATCGGTCGACAGCCCTTTTGGCGCTTGTCTTTACTACCAGGCTCGCGTAGTTTGACTGACCCCCCACTTGCCCTACGTAAGACCGCTTCGATGAAAAGAAATCTTTGCGGTACGTTCTTTTTTCTCTACTGTATGTTTTGATCTACCCCACGAGCCCGAGCAGATAAGAAATCACCTGAAAAGAACAGGACACGGCGAGTGGTTTTCTGTAACACCTTATTGGGCGGTCCTAAAGTGTACCTAGGGAGTTCTTTTCGAAGCGAGGTTTTCTTCGAGGTCATCTTCGAGCTTGCCGCAGGATCAGGAAGACGCGTGGTGAATGTTGCCTGCCGTTCGACCACTCCGCAAAACTATGGCCTGTTTCGTACAGGTAACCTGGTTTATTAAATTAACAAAAAGGTTGTTCCTCAAAACGAAGCAGTTCTGACCCACTTCGCGAATGCGTTCAGACCCCTTAATTAACACTTTATCCAATATACTGCCTTTGCTTTTCATACGAGCCTGCGTCTACGCAGATAGTGCTGCAAGAGTACCCGACTCAGTATCCTGATCGACCCATTAAATTACAGCTACCGACACGCGCCATACTGAATATATGATAATGACACTGTTTAAATCGAACGGGAGGTTAAAATAATTTTTTTTCAACGTTGTAGGATTGTTTTATCACAATGTGTTGAGTATAGTTTTACTATAGGTTGGCCACGTCGATATCTAGAATATCAGTCAACACGAAAAATATCTATACTATAGCATAAGTGTGTCTAACATCACATTCTCATTATTGTTATCGGATTGCATTGGAATTCTTCGGCCTTGTAGATGTAGGGCCGGTCATCGTTCTGAAGTTTTACGGTATGTCAATCATACAATGACAACATCGTATCAGACCGAATTGGAATAACATCTCTATTCGCAGGTACTGCCCCGCGTGTGTTTTGTTATTAAGCACATTTTGCCTTACCCGTGAGATTAAAATTTAGTTATATTCACGTCGAAATAACACCGAGTAACAATCCCTAACAGCTATAGCTTTTTCCAGAATATAGTTTAACCACAGTCTGCTGTTGACGTAATAAAATTCCTACATTTATGTTACATAGGCACGAATGATGCTGGTGGCCGGCCATAGATGCAAACGACGGAGCTTTCAGTCTTGAAAAATGCGAAAGAACATACGGTTTATAACCACTTTATTCTACTTGTACAGAGGTAAAAGACTAATTATACTTATGACAGAAGTAACACTTAATAAGTTATAATATAAATCAGCAACAAATTGTTCTACAATTTAGTGCAAAAACAGTTTTTCACGCTACACACATTGAGCACACATGAACCCGGCGATCGCAAACCTGACGGGCTTTGCCTCGCCTCGTGGGGAAAGAGGATTTGTATGTAAAGCACGTTGAGGGAATTATTGCTGTAGTGGGTTTATGACCATTTGCCCCTGCCGTTCACCCGCGCCAGTTCCTATATGCGTAGATAAGAAGAATGTGCTAATGCAGGACAGGTATCCTGCAAATATATTTCAAGAATGCCTAAAGGAACCAAACAACAAATTCGTCCCGCTAGCTCACTAATGAGCAGACACAAGTATGTAAGTAGTTTAAGCGTGCGTTACTAACTGTGGGATAATACCTTCCAACGTAATTTGCTACAAGTTGCGGCTGTGTAGCGTCAAAAGTGCGGCAGGGTGTAGGTAGACCGTTTAGAGCAAGACGTTTTGAATCATAATGTTTTTTGTAGTAATATTGCCTTTAAGGAGCACTTCAATGTTTGCGGAACCACGAACTCGTCTAAAAATAATGTAGCTTCGGTCTTGGTCGAAGATCGGTTTATTCGAAAGAAAGATTAGCTATAAATTGGCCTTGTTTTTGGTAAATGGTCATTCCAAAGCAAAATCCTATTGGATATCAGCGACAGCTTAGTGGTTCATCACCATCTAGAAAAACGGTGAGAGTAACGTGTGAGAGCAGCACGATCTCATGTTTGAATCGACTCGTGATGACTTTCGATGCAATGAAATGCGGGTATACACCGTGAATATTTATCTTGGTATCGTTGTGTAGTTTCGGAAGGCCAAGATTTTTCATAAGGATAATAATAAATATGCCTTTCTCAAATTGCATAGGCGAGAGCCTGGATAACTTGAGACTGTCGAGGAATATGGTCATGGCATGAGAAAAGTTACCGTCATCCAAGACATGGTTGGGCACCTCGTACATCGTGGCCTCCTCGGAAAGGAGGTCGACGCTGATATTGGTAATATCTCGGGCCATTCAACTATTTATATGCATGTTGTTGAGAAGGTATCCATCGGAGAAAGAGATGGGTAGAGACTGTCGATGCATATGGTAATACATTTGGGCAGTATAGTAGTGTTAACGGGGAGAATGATACTATTACTGGCAGTTTTTAAATACCTATCTCCTGCAAGATTTAACAGTAGTTGAGAGTAGATAACGTCATTGGTGAGCCGCGCTGCGTTAGCTTATACATCATAAAGTGCCTCCACAAATGGGAGTGCTTTATGCGTACATGTTTAATGTTAACATTGGCGTTACGCCCGATCACAGGTAGTAGCTGCACGTCATTGCAGGACATCGTATAGATTTCGCAGAATGGCTCGTCAGTGCTGTGTATGTCGTTGAAGGATCGGTTAGCGGCTTCAAAGGCTTTGCGTTTAATCATAGGGCACTACAACATGTGTTATTAGGTGAGGAAGATCGACTGCTTTTCTGTTGTTTTATATATTAACTACATAGCGTGTTTTCGGTGACCTGGATCTTGAAGCGAGGGAGCGCAGCATAACCGTCAGATATTAAACTTGTAGCGGTGCTTAAATAAGCCATTGCAGGCGCCATTTTTCCGTCAGGGCTCATTTCTGCGAGTAGAAAATTATTGAGAAAGGCTTCGGTGAAGCCTCCAGGCGAGTCGACAAACATCATTTTCTATAAACTTAACTAGTTAGACAATGTAGACTACTCTCTCGATGGCATATGAAGCCGTTTATATGTAAGTGCGAATTAGTGAAATCATATGGATGTTTTTTCATAATGTTGGTCTTTAAAACGTTGTTCTGTGGAAGGGAAGTTGAAGAAAAGTTGAAAGTCTTATTACGCTCTTCTAAGCTTGCCCTGGAAATACGTCACTTCTTGATCGTGGTAGGCGTTGGTGATCGGGAGAGTCATACTGCGCGTCGACACGCGTGTGTTATATATGAAATCTTTAACTATGGCGTTCTTTTACAGCATTAGGAACAATCACAGGATATATATAGAATCGCTTGTAGCATCCGTATGGAGCCAGCATCTGCTGTCTTGTGGCCCCCTCATTTGTTGTTGAGAAAAAGCCCTGTCTGTATGTAGGCTTCTTTGAATGCGGCTACATGATCTACGCGGATTTGGTCAAATGCGTCTAATGATTTATGTTTACAAAAGTGACAGAGCAGAAAATGCAGGTAGTGGATCTCGCCTCAGCATGGGTTACCTGTGTAAATGCTATTAAAAATACTCACCTAATACTATATCGGGAAGCAGGAAACCTGGAAACCGAACGTTCACGAACTGTTATTCGTTTACGTGTCGTACCTGCGTGCCTCAACATAGAATATTGTTTCAGTGAGCTTATTTTGTTCGCAGAGCATTACGAATGCAGTGAGCAGCGTGGCCTGTTCTCACATCTCATCGCCGTCGAGTATTGTGCCCTCACTGAAGAACATTCGCGGATCCTGGGGATGCGAGTAAGGTTGTCCAACAGAGGGGTTCTGTTCATGAAGTAGGAAGATCGGTGTTTGTGAGACAGCTTTGCACGGCCCATGTATCGGCCGTTACGGTGTCAACTTCATCAATCTTGAGGACAGCACTGTTGCTAGCTTTTTGACTTGGTAAAGGAGCATATTTCGACGTTCAAATGTTAGTCGAGGGTCATGAGAAGGTCGGTTATATATGGAGTAACCGATTGCAATGTTATGACACGATTAGCATGCTGTTAATTTTCTTTATAGCCGACAAAAAAACCACCTATGACAAGGGAGCGAAACTCATTATAATGTTTATCTAGTTACAAACAATAAGACATTGGCAAATATGCAAATGTACATCATCGTGTCCTGTCTTTGTATTACCGTGTATCGTGAACCACATTCCGCTTCCCCACGAAGGCAAGGTTGTCAAGCAAAATCATTGTCGATTACGCCAGTGAAGTTCGTATATGTCGTCCCTCGAATGCATTGAATAAACTGTAGCTTTCCCAACTCAGTCTTCACTTCAGTGTCGACAAAGCACTGTTGGTGCAGGCGGCCAGGTACAATGGCTAAATGCACTACCCTGATTCGTGATACGGTACGTGCATGTGGTTGGTTTTCTGTTTTGAGTTGTCGGTAGCTAAACCTACTAGCCGCCGTCACCGAACAGTAATGGTCATCGATCTGGATCAATAACGCTACGAAGGTCACAGATAGTTTCCTTTGCTGTCGTAAGCTAACAAATATAGGGATTCGCCGCTCGAAGCATTTAAACAATAGCGCGCAGTTCGCAATGGTCCATAATGTGCAGCGGGCACTTGATGGGACCTTGAGGATCTGAGAAATAGATTTGAACAAACTGACATGACTTGTCATGCGCTAGTAATAGTGGATTTAAATACAGAACAGATTGTAAGCGTCCTTAGCAAGACGTCCTTGTCTGCTTACGGAAAACAGCGTCATCTGAAAAAGCATATTGTATTACTGCCTGTAGGCCGCACAAAACGCCTTGGCCGTAGGCCTGCTGGTTCTGTATAGCGCGTCGATATTAGCGGGCAGATTGCAGTCATTTATCTTTATTTTACTTTCCATGCAACAAAGATATGTCTTTTCATCTGTACACGGTGAAGCTTTACATTGACCGTATACCTGATTCTTTAGACGGATGCTTGTCGATAGGAGGCGCCTTTCCTTTGCTGAGCAAGCCGTTAAATAACAACCGGTAAGGCGTCATTGATTTGTGGCTGGGTAGAAATTGGTGGTGGATTCGGATGAGTTGACGGGAAATTGTCTACTTTGTGCTTTGTTGCCGCACCCTTTGCGGTGTGGTTCCGCGCGTCAGGAAGCTGCATGTCTCATGGCATGCGAGGGAGTAACCCACTTGGTAAACGTGGAGTCAGCGTTTAGCTCCTGTTTTAGGTCAGGGTGGGAGAAGTCGACGGCACATTGGTCAGGACAATCCGGATGTCGATCATCAATCGGTTGTGGTAGGGCCTGGACGGGACGAAGAGATTCGGATATTTTCTGTGTAGCTTTGCATGCTCTCTTCGCGGTTCGATACCTAATGGAGACGAATTTGAGCCAACGGCATTGCAATGCAGGCGGTTAGGTGTCTTGTGCGCCTTGACTTGCTGTTGGCTGTCTGTGACAGTGACCTATCCGAATCAGTTGGAACAGCCCTGGAGAATTATAACACAAAAACAAAATGTCTGCGGCGTTTAACTACAGTGTCCAATAGTTCGGGCACGCAAACACGATGTTCCACTTTCAATACGTGCGTCAGCATTCGACGGCTACTCTATCCAGTGACTGCAGCGGATGAACGTAACGCTATCGATCAGAAAACGAATTTTTTTTCTAAGAGCAAATTGACATGCCGGATAAGTGAATGAAGGTAGATGTTTAATGATGGATCAGCACGAACGATGCTGGTGGTCACTGTGGCGTTTCTAAGCGGTGCTACGGCGTTGTTTCTAAATGTAGAAAATAAAAAAGCAATTGGTGCCTCGATTCACGACCAATTTTACGTTCTGTTGGTAAAATCAAATTTATTTTACTATTTAGTTTAATCGGTCCCATCTTCTGCATTGCCCTTTTCAAAATGAAATTATAACAACCGTAAGCCCGCTACTCTTTTTTTTAGTTTTAGTGTCATCAGTAATTACATGTGGCTGTGACTACCTGGATAAATAGATGGTGCATTTCTTGCCCACGGCAATTTATAATACTATATTCCACTACATTTACTGGCATTGGTGACGTCTATGGGGCGCATTTTTGTCTTTTTAGGGTGTTCTGCGCGAATTTTCTAAGAATGTGTGAATAAGCCATCATTCAGTTGGTTCTGTTAGCCTGTCAGTTCACCTGATCGAATAGTATTTTTCTCTTTCACAAGCGGGCCAATGTAAAAGGGGTTTTTGTTTCTAACTAATCGAAAACTCGCGATGGTCTCAGCCCAACTAATCCACATGTTGCTATACGTATTTATGCATATATATATATATATATAAACACGCCTTCACGCCCAAAAACGAAGCGATTGTAGCAACGCTTCTTTGTCAATTAAGATGACGTTTAAAATACAGCGCCACCGTCTCCGCAACACCGTCGCATAATAAGGAAATTAAGATGGCAGCCATTACGAGTAGTGTTGGTCGTGTGCTCTGTAGTCTAATGGTGCAATTTTTACTAATATGTATATGGTTAATTATTGTTCTAGCAACAATCCAACGGTACTCGAGTAGATAATTTAAGGTATGTTTTTGATATGTGGCGATAATGGTCATCTGCTGGAGATATGATAGTAAGAGGCTATAAGTAGACTCAACAGCAATTATGTCTTAGGTGAGGGGCTTTTTTTCCACGGAACGATTTGGCACAATTGCTTCTCATGGTCAAATGGTGTTCTTGGTTTACATTAAAGTCAACGTAGAGAGTGGCTGTTTATGACATTAACTCAGATTTTGGATTAGTTTCCATAACATTCTGATCCAAACGTCTTATGGGAACGTACACAGGTTCATAAATAAACTAATATTTCGATCTTTACGTCCGCTGCTGGCGGTAAGTATTACTTCAAACGGCTGGCTTCCCAGCATGAAACAAATGTCTCTACGGTCAGTTTGGAGCTTGGACGACTACATGTCCTAAAATTGCTAAGTCAACAGATTCCAACTGAACAATCACAGAAACACACGAAATCATCTACGGTTGGCCAATTAAGCCAATCCTAGTGTATGGTTCTGTCACCTTTGCCAGATTCCAATAGTGTCAAAAGAACACGGTATTGGCTTTATGAGTAATCGCTTATTGTGCCGCCAATAGATGGCTCGTAGGACGTATGCAAACAGAGTTTTTGCTTGTCACATTGTCATTGTGAGACTTGCATTGCTTTACAAAAAAGTTTGTAATTAATTTTCTTATAGTGGCAGTCCCCATAGAAACAGTGTTTGGCCAAGTGATGTACGCCACATCATTCACGGCGACTAGCTGTTGGCAAAACCAACGCAGTGGACCCTAAATTCAGAATAGAACGTGAATTCTACAGGATCAAGTATGACACGCACGCAGTTGTTATCTGTAACTGTACGGACGTCTTTTTGATTACGATCTCGAAGCACGTAATCCTCTTCATATACTTCGGTTACTGCTAGCATACTTCGGCTGTTCAACCTACGACCGTTCTGGTTGCATGTACATGCAGAATGACAGCGATGTTCACTAACGGACACAAGACAAGGAAGCTAACGTGAGTTTAAATGTACCGTTATGGTCAATACGAGAAGTTAACGGGAGTATTTACTATGGTTAAACGATAGCCTTTATTTATTGCTGATAGGCAAATAGGTTTGTTCACTTATATAAATCTATATGAACTTACAGACATTAGCCAATAACGATGGTGGCGAGAGTACAGGCGCTGGGTCTAGAACAAGAAAGAGTGGATTTTCGTGTACCTTTTCGTATGGATGTGCCGCTGTTGGCGGATGTGGGCGTATAGAGGAACACGTGTGGCTGGGCAGCTATCATTGTTGCTTTGTAGAAATTTTAATTTAGCTAATAGTGTCTACGCGTCCCGTTGCCTATGCTGCTGTTATAATTCATGCTGGCATTGTATTTACTTCATTTCTGGCTTATTGAGCTCGAGCTTGCTCAGCACAGATTACCTGAGACAGGCGACAGATGTATAGCACCGCATGAACATTAAGCAAGCACCATTTTGACCATGATATAAACGCTCAACATCAGTAAAGATAGACCTTAATATCATTGAGTGGCTCGAATGATTGTGTTGATCTCACGTTCTGTAGATAACAACGGGAACAGCAGCAATATCAACACAACTTCTGATTCAAGTTATTGTATCATTAATACGTTCGTACACATGAAAGGTAAGATAAAAATAATCAATTTTACTTGGCTAGAAAACGAACTGATTGAAAACGGGCTATCGAGTCTCGAAACATGAACGCCAATCAGCGGCAGCGTTACGTCTGCTGCCAATATTTACCCAGGCGTAGAAACTATATTAAAGTTTCTCTAATTTTAATTAACAATTAAACAGGCGATGACAAAAAGAATCAACGATCTTTATATTTGCGCGTTTCAGTATTTTGCGTTAGGGTAATTGCACAGCGTTTCACGCCTGTATTTGGTTTAACCCAGCTAGTCTTCTTATATACGAACATTGCAGCTCCTGCTTGTTTTTAACTGAACGAGCAATGCTGATACGTATGCTGGGTAATATAATACGTGCAAAGGAAAATGTATTTATGGATCGTTGTTTTATATGCTCGTTTGAGCTGTAAATAATGGCATCAGCTTTAAGCCACATTCGAGGACATCTACTTTTCTGTATAAGGCCTTTGTCAGTGTGATAAGTATGATTCCACTGTCTACCCCTTAGCCAAAACACATATATATATATCGTATCTACACATTAGTGTCAATGAGAGTTGCTTGTTGTGGCGGATTAGCCTCTATCGAGATGAGTTTAACGCTTGGGTCGTGCCACGTTTCGTAGGATTGTCCATTAATTATTCGACGTACATAGACCATGTCTTGGAGCCCGTTATTCTATTCAAATTCCGCCTTCACGAAGAGCCTGTTAGCATCAAACCTGATTTTTACGTGAGGTATGAGAGGCCAGGTGACCAACTAGAAGCCTAGGAATACTCGAGAGTACAATGGCAACTTTGATCAGTGTACAGAGCTCACAACGTGTCTTGTAAGATCAAGATAAAGCTCTTGGGTCTGTCACTGCATTTACAACGAATTGCGCAGCCGAACTCACAGTCCTGCCATCCTAGTGGTTTCTAAATTGCTCGGATCTCGGTTCAATTGCGAAGGCAGAATCGTATCTGAACCTCAAGTTGAACTTTCGTACCAGCGACAGATGTAGAAGAAGTGACAGAGTGAGAGGAAGTAGTTCGTGCCCCGGGGAAGATATATTCGGTGAAGCCCTGCTGCTCTAATCCTTTTACGCGTATTGTGTATACCTATATGGTGTAGATATTGTTGATTGTTTCAGGATAACATTTGGCCGGATAAGAGGAGAGGGTATCTTCTTCCTTTTAATTTGACGAGGTATATAATAATAGAAACACGTTTCACGTACTGTTACAAAGTGGCGCAAGGCAACTTCGTCAGTGCTCTAGTCTCCTATTTAATGGAATCCTAGCTTTTGCTCTGTCATCGACTGAATCTGAGTGCCAATGTTTGCATTATGCAGGAATAGCATGTTTTAATACGGTCTCTTCATTCACAAATGGTATTTTATATTCCGAACACTATGGAATAGGACGCTAAATGTCAAGACGCCTTAGTGTTATATCAGCACATGTATTAAACGTTTTTAGTGGCAACGCATCGTCCTTATTTGCTTTGTCGTTCATTTTGTTATATCAGCGTTCAAACTTATTGGTACAAGCAACTCACCTAATAGTACGAGGCCAGGAAAATTTACCTTCTGCTAAAACCCTCGCAAGATCATATCTAAGTGTACGCGTATAGCTCTTTTTCTTATCCCCACAATTTTATGTGCATAGAACCTTTCAGTACGAGTATTCTCAGGTAGTCAAGAAATCGCTAGTCAACAGGTGCACATTTATTCATGTTCCCCATCAGCAAACCCATTCTTAAAAGCTTGAATCGAATTTCTATGGTCCATAGCTCCTTTGTTGAGTTCTTATAGTTCTGACTCGACTTGTTGAAGTATTATCGTATGATGCCTTTGTAGGTCTTTTTCGCTGTGCTTTCTTGGATTTTTCTGTTTGCTTGTATGCTACTATTGGTATTACCGTGAAGTGGTCAACTTTGGTTACGACGCATGTGTCTGTTGCTTCATGTTGAGACTTTAAATCTAAAATCAACTTTATTTAATAAACGCAACAAATACGATGCGAACCTATCCAGTTATATTGATTGAGGGATCACACTTACTGATGTGCGTGGGGTCCTTACACGCAAACATTCTTTCTACAAACATAAGGGATACTTCATGATAGTACAAATATCGCGATGGCAGAAACTGCATTCGAGACATGAATACATGTTGAGAATATTTGAACGGATACGTATATTATTGGATACTCCGTAGCGCTGGGGCACGCCGAACCTAAATATCCCTTTTCATGTGAAATAATCTACTTCAGGTGTTTATCATACTTGGAGTCTAGCGTGTTGTAATAAAGGTCTTTTGCCTTTATAGTTGCCCGCTGTCCTCTGCTATGCCCGTTTGGCTGGAACGAAGCGGAGGAAAACCTATAATACTCGCAGCTTTCCCAACCTCGAGCTCGTAGGCAATCAGTTGGCTGCAGCACCCCAAAGCCGAATACTTTTCTTCTTTTCATGTCTGCTGTCCGCCCCCTGAGGCGCGTCAAGGGCTTTCACTAGGAGGGGCCCAATAATATCCCAGCTGCATTCCGATTTCTCTATATACAGAATTTCACCGCCCTAAATTCCCTCTACAGACTGTCCATGCCATGTCTGTAGCCATTTTGTTATTATTATTATTTCACTGCCTCTTCTCATAGCTTAGCAGTGGACGTAGAGGTCTTTTAAGGAGCCTGCCTGGAGAAGTTACCTTATTGTTTCTATCAGCAGATGGTAGCTGATGTAGCATTCAATGATAAATCATGGTATGTACGATGTGGGCGAGTCACTTAAGGATTCTATGACTTTCTACAATGTCTAGAACAATTCCCCGGAAAATTCGGGCCTAATTACAGGTCTATCTAATTTTCCTTCTAGATAAAATAAATTCATAAAAAGAGTGTAAAGTTCCTTTCTCTTTGAGTGGATAAACTCCGTCGTCCTTCTTGAATGATATAAAAATAACAACAGTTTTCCTTTAGGTATAAATTGTGCCGGCAGATGAGATCGAATCCTGTTTTTCTGAGACAAAGACGGTAACTAGCCTGGTAGTCGCACAAATGACATCATTAAAAACTTTGGCAGCTCAGCGATCCCCCAATAACTTTTTAACGGGTCGTGTCATAAGTTCCTTCATCTCTGTTGACGTCTTGAAAGCTGAAACGATGGTTCGAACTACTCTCGAAACGAAACTCTGTAATGTCTTTCGGGCATCAGCCAGAGCAAGATATGCTGCAAAGGAATATATATGTGGATAAAACCGTACGTAAAGTACCGTGCTAAAACTGAATGGCTTGCAGGATGCTTTTAAAAATTGTCGCCTGTACCATATGAAAAAATCAGGCAAACGTTTCATGCTTCATGTTTCTTCCGAACGGGTCGCCGAAAAGGTGATATAAGCCTTGAGATTAGTGCGGAGCAAGAAATAGATCAAGTATGTGAATTTGTATGCAACTATATGGGTTAATTAGATCTATATGTTATAACATGCGGATATAAAAGATTAACCTTCCACTCACGTAAACAAACTCGCAGAAAGTGGTTTTTATGAGATAAAAAGGATCATTATTTAATAGCAAATAGAAAGTTTTTTCATTGAGAGATTTGCGGTGAAATATACATCAATTATTTCCCTTTTTTTTTAATTAGCCGGCTATATTCGACAGTTCGTGTTTTGGATATCATCCGCACTGCGGACCCTCAAAAAAGGGATAATTGCTAGTGGGTTACTATATCATGTAAATTTAATGTTATTATGTTTGCCGACTCGTGAAGAACTTGATGCACAGAAAAATAAGTGTTATGAATGAAAATTTTATATGCTATTTTTTTTTGTTCACTTTTGAATTTATACGTAGGAATGTACTCGGTTTCGATGGCAAACATCTGCAAATCTACGGTAATCCTTAGACTCACTGCCATATCAAGTGTTTGAAGGTTTCCGTGTCCGTAAATAAGCGCTGTATGTTTGGTCCATCTAAGGAACGCTTTGCAGTGCAGGTGCATATTGTCAGGCAAAAAATAATGGCCGCAGTCAAACCGTTCGCTATAAGCTCCCTAAAAAGCGAAAATTTTTGGGGGCCTAGTACGGACAAAGGCTTTTTATTGCCTGCTTCTGTGTATGTCGCTTGCAAAACGAAACCAAAGAGAAAAAAAGAGAGAGGAAAAAGGAAAAAAAGACAGAAAAGGGAAGATGAAATAAAACGCATGCAGGAACCGGTAGACGCAGAGATAAATAAGGTTCCAAGAATAAGAAGCGCACTCATGGCTGGCCGCGGCGAGGTTTTTCCTAGCATCTCCATCACTTCTTAGGATATGTAGTATAGACAGAGTCGCACATCGTAAGTAGCTTACGATCAGCGGCTACTGCTTTTGTCTCTGTCTACCGGCTTCACGAAGTCTCCTGAACAAAGCTAACCCTTTCGCCGTAGTGGAGAGGTTAGCAGCAATAGTCCCGCATACGTCTGCCTGCGTGTGTGGTCCTTGCGAGACTCGTGAGGATCATCAATACGGGTACTCTCCCAACAGTCACATGAGCGAGTTCAAAATATATAAAGTGTTTCTGGAAAAATTTTCTTGGTACCTTTCTATAGTAAACGTCTATAAATGGGTTGGAAAATGACGCAGACACAAATCTATAGGCCGCTCAAAATTGAAGGGTATAATGAGCTTATTAAAGGCTATTTGTGAACCGAAAAGTGAGCTGGGATTGCACTACCTACTACAAGAGTCAGCGGCAGCATCACCACGCCTCCAATGCAAACTATCAGTAGGGTAAGTAAGCTCTTTGCAAAATCGGACTATAGAATAAAAGCAGGGATTACTGACGAAGTTTCAGAACAGCATGTGCAAACTATTCGAATTGCTTGTGCCTAATGATAAGAAAGTTCACGAGTGACAAGGAAGCTGCCGTCTGTCTGATGCGTGTGCACGTATGCATGCGTGCTGTGTGTGCGTGCGGTATAGTAAGTAAGGATATCTTGCGCTTTCGCCCGACAGCGCTGCCGCTTTGCTGTTGCTGCCACAGCCGTTGTGCAGCTTCGACAGCTTCAACCAGACCACTGGCAAGGGCCAGTGGGATTCATTGATGAGTCGACAACTTTTCGTACGCGAGGAAGAGCGCTCATTTGTACGACGTACGTGCGGCGTTTAAATATTTACGTGCGTCGTAAAGGCTAAGAGGCGGAGGACGGAGCAGCAGTGCCAGCTTGGCCCGCTCAGCTGTCCGCGCTGTTGGACAACCTGGTCAGGGCCTAGAAACGAACAGAAGATTATGGCGAGTAACGGAAGAGGCAAGGGTGTATGGGTGGCTGGAGAAGCTGGCGGCTTCGAGCGGGTCGAACTGGAGCTGCCGCTGGTGCTAAGGGTGATTATCGAATTCGAGACACGTTTTGCTTCGAGCCAGGCTGGGAGAGTGCAATGAGGGATGTACGGCGGGCGTGGTAATAGTCGAGGAGCCATTCCGAAGGGAAGGGGTAGGGTTAGAGTCAAAGGATCTATCTAGTGGTTGCTCTTGCTTTAACTATCGCCGCTGCTGGGGCCCGTGACGACAAGTACCGTGCGTTCTACATTCTGGCCATCACTCCCTCACTAGGGTTTTAGTTTGGAATATCCCTCTGATTAGAATGGGTCTAGTTTTCAGTTTGAATTGGTCCTGACAATGATCTGTCAGGATATATCTGCTGAGATAAACTGATTTTCGGACGTATCTTAAAATTACCGCATTCATGTCAAACGTGCCCTAACGTACTGCGATTCCACCAAAATCAAAGGAACTACCATAATAAAAAATTTAGATTGTTCTAAATAATATTGTGGCATCTTAATTGAGCGAGCGTATTTTTGTAGCTATGCATGTGGGTAGTACTGCACACATGTCTTAATGCATTTCAGAATTTCGGTACGAGGGCATTTCTTAGGTAGATATGGCGCGTCAATCAGCGTGCGTAAACCTGTCGGGACAGCATTCAGTATAGTGAGACGTTGAATATTACATGCTCGACGACACTTTGTACAACGTAATACGCCACCTAAATAATATTAAAAAGTTTGTTTACTTTTTAAAGTTTATCTGCATGTAATGTCTGCATTAAGTACTTGAATTGCCTCTTCACACATGACACGTTTGCCGCACGAGTCTCGTTTTCTGTTGGAGTTCTGTTCCACATCGTCGGGTTAGTAGCGGCTTTATTTTAGCGTAGCCGTGCTGGCGAGTTCATTTTTTCTTCTTCGGGTCTTCGACTAGATCGTTTAGTTGTTAATTCCCTCTGTTGTTATTGCCAAAACGTTGATTTTCCACGTTACACATATTGTCGAAATCGACAGTTCGTTGTTACTGGTTGCTACCGAGCAGCGATCGTAATTTAAAAAGGTGACATATCGTCACTGAATCCTCGTTTTACCGTAGAAAACGTTAGTACCGATGGAATTAAGTCGCTAGGACGCACCATGAGCAACAGTATGCATCGTATAGCCATGCGTTTATGCATGACATCTACCCGTATCCATATTAAATCTTACACATTTGACAGATCAGAACTCTCCTGCTGTCCGTCGTGCCGGCACTGCTATCTCCCTAAGTAGCGTTTTTCTGAATCGGTCATTCGCTTTATCTTTTGTTATCAGCCTGATTATTGCTACTGCTATTGAGGTAAAGATTGTTGTCGGTCGTAACAGTGTGCGCTGTCTTTACGCAGAGCTGCTGTGGGGGGCGACGCTGCTATTGTTGGAAATAGGACTTCCTCGTTTGAACTCAGGCACATTCAGACGATCGAGACGTAACCAATCGCGTTGCCTGGGTCTCCACCGGCTCCAACACGAGGCAGTTGCCGCCGCCGCCGCCGCCGCCGCCATAGCAGCAGCCTTCCGGATTGCTCCCTAGAGCGCAATCGTCCTTCCCTGTAGCCGAAAGCAATTTTAAAAATCATTTTATGGTAAAATGAATAGGATAGCAATTAACGTTCGCGCAAGAACAGCGGTTCTGTCCAACACCGTCAGACACCTCCATAAATAATGAATATTCATTTTTAGTTACTATAATTTGTAATGTGTTTGCCACCGAATACTAGACATAATATGTTTGATGATGTATGGATTTCAGTGGCCGTAAAACACCGATGTGGAAAGTAGCTGCTTGTCTTGAGTAACTGGAATTTCGACTTTCATTGCGTATGGTCCGCTTGGAGCTAAGGTGGTCGAAGCGAGACTTATTTTGGCGGTGGTCAAAATGAAAACGAATATGTTTCAAGCAGACCGTTTCGTTGCTATCTGCACTTTGAGTAGACGAGCTTCTTCCTAATTGATTTTGCGACAAATCGTACTCCTGGAGGACAACACACCGTCAAGTCGACCTTGCAGCTTGCGCACGACTGCTTATAAATTTACTGGCTTTAATTAGTCGATTGCTTGGTTAAGCCAAGAATCTTTGGCAAACTTTAAATTCGTTTTTTCTTTATTCGATTATAATTTTTAACTGAAAATGGTCGGGTCCAGATTTTTCAGTTCTACTGATCAGTACACTTTTGACATCTTACCCCGCAGTTAGGTAAATTCGATACGTGCGCGATCTTACGTACACACACGTTATCATGACACGTTATTTGATCGGCGATATTCAGTGTTGTCACATGAGGATGCGCATAACAGGTTTGAAAAAGAGTCGAAAAGAGGGGCATTTTTTTCCTGTGGCCTAAATGCAGGACGATCTTTTTTTTTTCGTTCTCCTCAACGTCAAGTCGGATATGGGTTTTATACGGCGTCGTTAACTGTTTCATTCGCATTTCAAACCCAAATACATTGGTAGCTTTTTATGTTTTATCTTTCTAATTGACAACTCAATCGTTTGCATATAGCCTCATTTTTAGACGCTTCATAATTCAACCGGAGAAAAACGAGAAATGTCATCTTTAATCTAATACACCAATGACTATTTGAAGCATTTGGCCGTGGTACGCAGCAGAAGTTTAGCAAGCAAATGTTCAGCAAGACGGAGTACACGAAGCAAGAATCATGGAGTGGTTTCTGTATTATATGTACATATGAAAAAAAAAAACGCAGCTATGTATGGGTCTATACGCGGCAGCATATCGTAGATCTTTCATCGTATATTGTTATAGATTTATGTATATCCTTGCATCGGAAAGGAAGGGGTCAGACAAATAAGACACACCAGCCGAGCTAATTTCATGGGTGTCTCTGTGTTCATATGGAGTGCACTGGTGATACCATACTCAATATTGCTCCCAGGATCACTATCAATTTCCGCCGGAGGTCGAAATAGATATTAAATCCGTGATTATGTTTGCACAGGGCTACCGCCGCTGGCGTCTTTACAGCAGTTTCTGTCCGCTTGTCGAATATCAACCCAACGCTTTCCTGCAACAACACAGGAACAGTCAGACACAGAACAACTATTGGAACGCGTACGTGCGGATCTATTGCCAGCGAGGCTCCCCTTCCCCCCAGATGATCAAGATCCGAGCTCACACTCTCTTCGTAGAGCTTTCTACTTGCTCGACGTTTTCGCTCTGATTTCCAGCCTTTCCCCAACCCGTTTGCCCAAATTCGGCATTTCATCTCCAGCTAACTTCGTCTTTGTGCATCAGATCAAACAAGAAGGAACGCAAAGAGGTGATGAAGAAAAGACCTAAGCAGACTGCGCACCGAGTGCATCTCTGAAAGCTTATACCCGTTTCAAGCCGTTTCAGACGAGAAAAAATCCGCTAACGAGAAATTTGCAGGAAGCACGGCTGACACGCCAGAATATTTCGACAGCATTACTATCCGGTGAATCACATTGATTCTTCAAAGATAATATTGTAGCTTATGCATAATATGCCGTGCAAAAAAGCTCTATTTAAACGTGCCTAAGATAACTGTAGGTGTACAGTGTCTTACGAAAACAAAAGCTTTCATATATTTTCATATATATTTATATATATA